>NC_052163.1:83965712-84338818 GCF_902713615.1 Scyliorhinus canicula
CATGGGTCACGTCGGCGAAAATCACAGTAGGTTTATAACGGTGTCAACCATTGATGATGGTTGATGCTGTTCAGTAACCTACATCGAGTGCGGCGCGGGGGGGAGGAGAGTACCGGCGTTTGGGGGGGGGGGGAGGAGAGTACCGGCGTTTTGGGGGGGGGGGGGGGGGGGAGAGACCGGCATCTGTGGGGGGGGGGGGGGGGGGGGAGGAGAGTACCGGCGTTTGTGCGGGGGGGGGGGGTAGTGATGGGGGGGGTAGTGATGGGGGGGTAGGGGTGGGGGGGGGGGGGGGGGTAGGGGTGGGGGGGGGGGGGGGGGGTAGGGTGGGTGGGGGGGGGGGGGGGTAGGGGGTGGGGTGGGGGGGTAGGGGGGGGGGGGGGGTAGGGGTAGAGGTAGGGGGTTGGGGTAGGGGGCAGCGGCCTGAAGAGGGGCAGCGAGAAAGGGGGAGGGAGGAGAAAGGTTGAGGGAGGAGAAAGAGGCCCAGGGGGTGGGGAGGCAGAATTAATCCAAATTCCTGCTTATTTCCTCAGACTCTTCAAAAGGTTGTTTCTCCCCAGGATTAGAAAGGTGCCTTGATAATTCACAGCACAGAACCCTTTCTGCACTGTGAATTATAAAGGCAGAACCCAGAAACTTTGGCAAAAGTTTTTCCCTCTCTCTCCGCGCGTTTTTCCTGTTGTTGTGAAACTGACCTGAAATCGCAGATGCTGAAGCTGAAATAGACAAATCCAGACACATCTCTCACCCCGGGATCCCAGCATTTCCCTCTGCATTCTAACCAGGCAATATTCCTGGGTTTAGGCAGATTGTAATATACTCACCAAAGCCCTGCTCTCAGCCAGAGGATGGACGGGACTCCCTCTCTCTGTCTCTCTCTCTCTGTCTCTCTCTCTCTCTGTCTGTCCCCACAATCTCCCTCTCTCTCTCTCTCTCTCAAACAACAAGACAAGCAGCTGGGAGGAAGGGGAGCCTGAGGAAGATCTGCTGATGCCCCCATCCAATGGATGCCCGGGGCCAACGCACCATCGCCCCCCCCCCCTCTGCACGCCACTGCCCCCTACCCCTACCCCTACCCCCTACCCCCTACCTCTACCCCTACCCCCTACTTCTACCCCACCCCACCCCCACTCCTACCCCTACCCCCCACCCCCCCCACCCCAACCCCACCACCCCACCCCCACACCCCACCCCAAACCCCACCAACCCCCAACCCCCCACCCACCCCCACCCCCACCCCCCACCCCCCACCCCACACCCACCCCCCACCCACCCCCCTCACCCCCACCCCCACACCCCCCACCCCTAACCCCCCACACCCCCCCACCCCTCCACCCCCCGACCCCCCCCACCCGACCCCCCACCCCTACCCCCCCACCCCTACCCCCCCACCCCCACCCCCACCCCTACCCCCCACCCCCACCCCTAACCCTACCCCCACCCCCACCCCTAGCCCCCACCCCTACCCCCACCCCTACTACCCACCTCACCACCCCTACCTCCCCACCCCCACCCATCCCCCCCACCACCCCCACTCCTACCCCCACCCCCTCACCCCTCCCCCCACCCCCTCCACCCCTCTCCAACACCGCTACCCCCCCCACAAACGCCGGTACTCTTCCCCCCCCACAAACACCGGTACTGTACCCCCTCCGCCCCCACAACCGCCGGTACTCCCCCCCCCCCCCCCCCCACACAAATGCCGGTACTCTCCTCCCCCCCCCCCCCCCCCACACAAACGCCGGTACTCACCTCCCCCCCCGCCCACAAATATGCCGGTACTCTCCTCCCCCCCCACACCAACGGCGGTACTCCCCCCCCCCCCCCCCCCAAACGCCACTTCCGCAGCGTGTAAAACCGACGCGTATAGCGTCAGTCCGCTGCTGGCCCTTTCCGGAATGGAGATTTAGAGCTTAAAAGAAGGTCCCGACGCCGGAGTCACCGGCGCCGCTTTTGCCCGCCGGAAATGGGCATCACGCAGGTCGTCAGAGAATTTTGCCCCATATGATAAAACTGTGAATGCATCACTATTTTTCAATGGGCTTTATAAATAAATAATTTCCCCATTCTCCTGCCTTCTCCTCATAACTCCTGATCCCCTTATTAATCATGAACCTATCTATCTCTGTCTTAAAGACACTCAGTGATTTGGCCTCCACAGCTTTCCGCTGCAAAGAGTTCCACAGATTCACCACCCTCTGGCTGAAGAAATTGCTCCTCATCTCTGTTTTAAAGGATTGTCCCTTTAGTCTGAGATGGTGTCCTCTGGTTCTAGTTTTTCCTACAAGTGGAAACATCCACTCCACGTCCACTCTATCCAGGCCTCACAGTATTCTGTGAGTTTCAATGAGAACCCCCCTCATCCTTCTAAACTCCATCGCGTACAGACCCAGAGTCAACAACCGCTCCTCATATGACGAGATTACCCACTGCAGCATTTACTAGCTTACCCAGTTTGCAAATTTATCAAGGATGTTTTTAAAAATAAAATATTGATTGAATGAACTCATGTATCCTGGAATAACTCTGCTATCCACAACATGTGGTGCTGGTTTAGCACAGTGGGCTAAACAGCTGGCTTGTAATGCAAAACAAGGCAGCAGCGTGGGTTCAATTCCTGTACCGGCTTCCCTGAACAGGTACCGGAATGTGGCGACTAGGGGCTTTTAACAGTAACTTCATTGAAGCCTACTTGTGACAATAAGCAATTATTATTATTATGTGATGATGCTGAATGATTCCCAGTAATAAAAAATGTGCTGAATCCCCCCTTGACTACATGCCAGAGGCCAGCTTTTCTATTCTTACTACCAAAGTTAATGACCTCACATTCTACTCCATGTCCCACCTTGTCAACCACTTACTTAACCCGTCTATAATCTCTTTTCAGTCTTGTTGTGTCCTCCTCACAGTCTGCCTTTCCACCTCACATTGTATTATTGGCAAACATGAATATATTAGTCTTGGTCTTTTCATTTGTGTCATTGATATAAACTGTAAGATCCCAGCACTGATGCTTATGACACTCCATTCATTACAAGCTGCCAATTTAAAAAGTCTTATTTATCCCACTCTGCCTCCTGCAGTTTACCAATCCACCATCACGTTAACTTGTCTCCTGCTTTTACAGTCAGGCCAGAATCTATTTGATGGAACATTGAGATAAATTTTGATAGTTTCCCACAGAGAGCCAAAATCTGGACCCAGTTCCTTCCATTTATATAAAGGGACATGAAAGAAAGTGCATCTATCTCATTTGTGTTTAACACCCTCAAGATATTCCAAATTGCATTACAGTAGACTGGAACAATCTCTGTAGGTAAACACAACAGCCAACTTGTACACACTAATGCAAACAATTGGCAACTTCACCTTATTTGTAGTGCTGTTTAGTGTTGAGCAGAAGATTAGGAATAACGGCTCCCATTCCTAACAGCAGACTAATAGTCCCCATGGGTTTGATATTAATCCTGAACTACAGGCAGAGATGGTCAGTGGTAATGACTGTGTTTAATAAGTAAACGGTGTGAAATGTGGCCCTTATCAGCCACACGAACTGGCAGTTATCAGGATGTCTAATTGCCCCACCATGAATATGTTGGACACTTAATTAACATATTTAAATTGCATTTCTGCTGTGCAATCAATTTGAAGTTAAGCACAGCTGCACAGGTTTCCCAGCAGTCTGCAATGAAACATGAGTGGGAACTTCCAGCTGCTCAAGGTTAGTAACTGCTTCAACATGGACCAGAAAGAACAGCCTCCCTGTCAGCTCCTTACAGAAGTTGTCAGCCAATTTTTTCACTTCCTCCTTCCTCAATTGTCAATCTTCCTGACTCCATGATCACTGATAACCCACTGATTGTTTTTTTTTAAATTTAGAGTACCCGATTCAATTTTTCCAATTAAGGGGCAATTTAACGTGTTTAATCCACCTACCTTGCACATTTTTGGGTTGTGGGGGCGAAACACACGCAAACATGGGGAGAATGTGCAAACTCCACAGGACAGTAGCCCAGAGCCGGGATCGAATCTGGGACCTCGGTGCCGTGAGACTGCAGTGCTAACCACTGCGCCACCGTGCTGCCCCTAACCCGCTGATTGTTCATCTCCCCCAATTGTCGATCTTTTCCTCAATGATCAACCCTCCGCACGATTATCGCTCTGCCCCCTCACCTCAATTACCAACCTCTCTGCTCCCACCCCCAACTCCTTAATACTGTTCCCAAGGTAGCCTCCTGCGGATAGCTCTCCCTTGCTTGCTTGTCAGGCTGTCCAATTGATTGGCTGCTGCCAGACAAGAGCTTGAGTTAAGATCAGCAGGACATTCTCATATCCGGCTGTGCTGAATTCTTCACTAATTTTCAGCCTAGCCTTCATCATTCCCACCTCTGTCGAAATATCAAGACCCCGTGTCTATACACAGTAATTGCTTCCTGTTTACAATAAAAGGTGTTACTAGTACAGGAGGAACTATATTTGAATTCAGCTGACTCCAAGAGTATTTCATTTCTGCCTGTGATGCAAATGAAAGCATATTTCAATTTGGAACTTGATGTTAAAACCAACCAACTCCCTTATCTACACATAAATGTAGCTAAATACTTCAGATGCTGAAAATCTGGTCCGGGATTCTCCCCTACCCGGCGGGACGGGGGGTCCCGGCGTGATGGAGTGGCGTGAACCACTCCGGCGTCGGGCCACCCAAAGGTGCGGAAGTCTCCGGGGGGCCAAGCCCTAACATTGAAAGGCTAGGCCCACGCCGGAGTGGTTGGCGCTCCGCCGACTGGCGTGGAAGGCCTTTGGTGCCACGCCAGCCAGGGCCGAAGGGACTTCGCCGGCCGGCGGAAGTCCGCGCATGCGTCGGAGTGTCAGCGGCTGCTGACGTCATCCCCGCGCATGCGCAGGGGAGGGGTCACTTCTGCTTCCGCCATGAAGACTATGGCGAAGGCGGAAGGAAAAGAGTGCCCCCACAGCACAGGCCCGCCCGCCGATCGGTGGGCCCCGATCGTGGGCCAGGCCACAGTGGTGGCACCCACTGGGGCCAGATTGCCCCGCGCAGCCCCCCCCCCCCCCAGGACCCCGGAGCCCGCCCGTGCCGCCTGCTCCCGTCAGTAAGGTAGGTGGTTTGATCCACGCCGGGGGGAGAAGCATGACAGCGGCGGGACTTCGGCCCATCGCGGGCCGGAGATTCGCCGGGGGGGGGGGGGGGGGGGGTCACGCCGACCGGCGTGGAGCGATTCCCGCACCAGACAAATCTCCGGTGCCGGAGAATTCGGGACACGGCGGGGGCGGGATTGACGCCGGCCCCCGGCGATTCTCCGACCCGGCGGGGGGGTCGGAAAATCCCGCCCCTGAAATAAAAACATAAAACACTCAGTAGACCTGGCAGCATCATGGATAGAGAAACAGAGTTACCGTTTCAGGTCAATGACTTTTCATCAGAAATGGAAGATATTAGAGAATATCAGCTTTTGGGCAAATACAGAAAAAGAACGGGGAAAAGAAGAAAAAGAGAAAATCAGTGATAGAGTGGAGGGCAGGAGAGCTTGAATGGCAAATGAAGTAATGAGGCAAGGTTAAAGGAGGTAATAATGGAAGAGGCATAGGAACAAAAAATGGGTCCAGTAAATGGTTACAGCACTAGAGGAGGAGGGAAGCATAGAAAATCAGATGGGAAGGAGAAGACTCCTTTTGCCTGAAAATGTGGTGGCAGGAAGGCTGGGAAACCACAGTGGTGCAGGCCACCCAATTTACCATGTACTGAAGGGATCCCACCAGAAGCACATACCCACACCTCTAACATTCTGGCACAAACACCCTCCTTATCTCTTATCGACACAGTTGTATGATAGACCCCAAGGTAAAGTCACTGCTTCCCAATCCATCTAAACTAAACAAAACACTAATGGTAAGGAAAATGAAAATAAGGAAGTGGTTGTTTTTCTGTGGAACAATAGTAACGCTGGTCAAAATCAAAGCCATGGTCACAACCATTCTTTGAATCCACTATCTTGATAGTCTTGTATTGTATGTTTGACCTGTGCCTTACATTATCAACGAATAAAAAGCTATTGCATGCGCTTTAATGAATTTCAAACTGAAAGGAAAAATCTATTAGCAGCATACAAAATAAGGGGTGGGATGGATGGAGGCCTGCCTTCCTCTATTTGTATCTAAGTACCTTTGATAATAAAACAAAGATTAACATTTGAATAGTACACAGAGTCCATGCAGCCACTTCACTTCCAGCTGAACCTGTAGACTATCTGGCGAGCTGTAATATTTCAATAGAAGAAAAGGTAGCGTAAGCATGCTCTGATAATGAATCTAATTAAAAACCTTTTATTGTAGGAATAAAACTACATTTTACAATTTCTGTGCTCTCTAATACTACAATTAGGCCAAACGAGACAGGAATTTTTTCAATTATCTCTGCAGTTCTCACTATCTCGCCCCATAACTCTTGCTAGGGTACACTACCGTAGGTGCTAGTTGCCCTGCAGTTTTTCAGCAAATTGGCCACTCTTCAGGTTTGGCTTGAGGTACTAGTGATGTTGGTAGGGTCTTCATCCATGAGTGCATCATATCAAGCCCAAAAAGCAAAATGCTGCAGGTACTGAAATACTGAAATAAAAACAACAAACGGAAAAGGCAATGGTAAGATTAATGTGTTGGGTTTTCATCCGCACTAATTGATAGTTGGCCGGAGGCGGGACTTCTGCCCTCACTCGGGAGGAAGTTCAGCCTCAGAGAGCTGCCGGACAGTCTGCTGATTGGTCAGCAGCTCTTTAGTGCCCACAGCACCATAAATAGTGGACAGGTCTGGGAGTGCAAATAGTTCCCAGATTCTAAGTCCCAGGAGTCCAGGGCCAGGTACGTTTTGTAAGACTCAGGGTGGGGTGAGGAGGTGAGGCCCAGAGGGGTGTGCAAAAGGGGGTGGGGGTATTGATAATGAGGTCAGAGCAATGAGGATGGGAGGACCTGCAGGGACCAGTCCTTTTGGGGGAAGATGGGGAAGATGCCTGATTTTAAAAGGAGACTGCTAATGGAGGTTCTCCAGCCCAACCCCACCTGAGACCTGAATAAGGTTATTTTGGGTTTATCCCTGACCTAGAACCTTTCCTGCCAGCCTGAAAATTGAAGCTAGATGGGAAACCGCCTTATGTAGTTGATAATAGGCCACTTAAGGGCCTCAATTGGGACAAGAGTGGGAAGGCAGGCTTGTCTAAGCCTCGCCCATCCCAGCATAAAATGGTTGAGAGTTTGAGGTGGGCAGGAACCTGGTGGGAAGGCCATCCAAGGAATATTAATAACTCCTCCTGCCTATAAACCTGCCAGCAGGAATGTGAAATTCTGCCTACTGAAAGGTTGACAGTACAGAAGGAGGCCATTCAGCCCATCACACCCGTGTTACAGACATGATTTTTAAGAAGGAACAGACCCAAGAAAACAGAAGAGGAAATACACAGATCGGTGCTGTGATTGTTTGAGATAATTGAAAGCTAGAAGTGACAATTTAAGAACGGCATCTGGGCCGGGATTCTCTGTTAAGAGTTCGCCCCGCTATCGCTGCTAGCGATGACGGAGGATTTGGTGCTCAGCCAAATCTCCCATTCACTGCAGCGAGAACGGAGAATCCTGCTGCAGTGAACAGATGGATAATACCATCCCTGATCTTTCTACTGGGCCCTTTACTGCTTTCCTATCTTTACATCGTTTCAAACAACAACAAACCTTAATCACAGTTTGCACTTTAACCAGAGTGTCAGTGTTGGAATGGATGCAGCACACTGCAGTGTAGACTGTTACTCTGATTGAGGAAACCTGATTATTATACCACTGGTGTGGGGTCATTGGTATCCCTGGTATCTTCCTGCCTCTTTCATACATCCACAGGTCATAGAAACACCTCCAGTTTACCAGACTTTCCTCTTTCTACATTGTTGATCTGTAACATCTTTCAGTTCTAACGGCGGGTTATAGATTTGACCCAACTCTTCATTTCAGGGGCTGGTTTAGCTCAGGGGGCTAAACAGCTGGTTTGTGATGCAGAACAAGGCCAGCAGCGTGGGTTCAATTCTTGTACCAGCCTACTTGAACAGTTACCGGAATGTGGCGACTAGGAGCTTTTCACAGTAACTTCATACTTGTGACAATAAAAGTATATTATATTATTATTATTCATAGAATTGCGTTACATTTGTAGCACAGAAACAGGTGAGTCAGACCAACAGGTTTGTGCTCGTTCATGCTCCACATGAACTTCTCCCACCTAACTTTATCCAAACCGATCAGCATATCCTTCTATTCTATTTTTTTTGCACGTTCTTATCAAGTTTTATTTTAAATGCATCTATGCTACTCACCTCAACTACAGTTTGTGGTCAAAAATTCTATAACCCCAACACTCTCTGGGTAAAGGAAGTTTCTCCTGATTTCCTCAATTAATTTTATTAATCACTTAACTTATGGGGCTGGATTCTCTGTTCTGGAGACTAAATCCCCACGCCTGTGTGAAAACGGTGGTGTTTTACGCCAGAAAAACTAACGCAAACCGACCACCGATTCCCTGTTCTGGGGGGAGGCTAGCAGCCAGGCAGCGTAGAGCTCCAGCTCTAGCTGCCGATACGGCCTGCAGAATTGCCAGGTCCGTGGCCGAGCATGCGCACGGCGGCGGCGTCCGTGGCGTTTTTCATGGCGGATACCGCTTGCGGACTCATCCCACAAAAATAGTCCCCCTTTTCGGCTCGCGCAACTTGGACCGACCCACCACAGTGCCCCCAGCCCTGAATAATGCTCCCCCTACCCGCGGATCAGCCCTCCCCCGACTGTGGTGGGGCTGGACTGGGTCCGCAGCCTCCACGCTGAGTTCCCGAAGGGTGAGACCACACGTGTCCCACGGCATCGGGAACTCGGCCAGTCGGGGACGGAGCAACGCGGGGCAGGCCTCAGCCAATGTAAGGATGGCATAGATACGACTTGCGGTGTACTCCTAGAGTACACCGCTTTTCAGGGAGCGGGGCATTGTGAAAACTGCGTCGCCCCCGATTTCGTCGTCACCTGGGATTCTCCGCCTCGTCGCCGAACGTGATTTCAGCGTCGGGGATCGGAAAATCCAGCCCATGATCTCTAGTTTTAGACTTCCCATAAGCAGAAATGTCCTCTATGCCTATCCTATCAAACCCCTTCACAGTTTTATTGACCCCTGAATAGGTTGTTTGTCAGCCTTATTTCCAGAAAAATGGAGCCCAATGGAATCCAGTAATTAATCTCACCTCAGTTACTCGTTGATTTGTTGAGTGTGCCCAGCAATTTATTTTTATTACGGTCAAACGCAGTCCAGTCTGAACCCAAAACTCACAAAATGAACACTTTTCAGCAGAGCTCGTTGCTTAGTGATCAAGCAGATGTTACCTTTCTGTAACCAAGGGCACTGAACCAATTATGTCACTCTTATGACAGTTCTGGCTGAGAACAACTAGCTCACCACAGTTTGGGATTGAGCAGAGATATTATAGTCTCTGTAACTCAGTACCACACACTGTGTGGAATGTTTACCCATTACAACAACAACTTGCATTTACATAGAAATAAAAACAGAAAGTGTTGGAAAAATTCAGCAAGTGGCAGCAAATGGGGAGAGACAGTCCAGTATGACTCTTCAGAGTGATAAAGGAAAGTTGCCATCATCCCAGATGACCATAGTGGGAGAGATGGCTGGTGGTGATTTAACCTGAGGATCACCATACCTCAGGGATAGGGCAAGGTGGGGCCTTCATGAATAATCTCAGCCTGTAAGGAAATCCATAGGTTGTGATGTTGGCTTTGATTTGCATCACAAACCAGCTATCCAGCCGCCTAAGCTAAACCGGCCCCCATCTTCACAGTGGCACGAAGCAGGTGAAAGTAGGCAGTCTGGGTTATGGTGAGGATATGGATCAGAAGCTCAGTTTAGGGTCATGTTAAAAAGGTAAGTGTACGGGGTGGGGATGCTTGTCTTCCCCGTGCTCCTTGCGGAGTACGAGCTCCCCCCACTAGGGGCGGAGCATCTCAAATCACTGATGTATATAAGATCAGCCAGTAAAGCACTGACCAGAAAGGAACTCGGTAGAGATCTACCAGATAGTGTACATATCGTTTGTGTGAATAAAAGCTTGTTCATTATTTTACTCGGTGTGGACTCCCCATGTCCTTATTACTGTAAAGTTCTAAACAGATCAATTCAGCCAGTGGTGAGGGAGAGGAATGGAGCCTGCATTGGGGAAACTTCAACTCTACAGTTTGATAGATTGCTGCAACAAGAATTGGATTGTAAATATAGCATTATCTATACATGTTGGAGGTCAGTGTATAACCCCATTTATTTCAGGTGCAGCTAAAAATGTCAGTCAGTACAGTAGGATTTATCTTTGCCAACTTGAAGTAAAATGAAAAAGAATTCAGTGGGAGAGACTCTTCTCAGCTTGGGGTTGAACCGCATTGTTGGGATGAGTGAATAGAAGGAATCTTGTAGTTGTCACACTAGCTCTCCGCTGCACTCCACTGCTTGAGCATTCCCCTCTGAAATTATATAGGTGGCTCTGAGCCTTCAGGAACTCTAGCCTGAAACCCATTTCATGGGTGGATCACATCAAGTACAAGTAAAAACAACTTGCATTTATGTAGCACCTCTTAAATGGTAAAATATTTCACAGCACTTAACAGCAGCATTGTCGGGGATGTTGGGGTAGATTGGTCAAGGAGGTAAGTTGTAAGGACCATTTTAAGGGTGGATAGGGAAGCAGAGGGACGGAAAGATTTAGGGAAGGAATTTTAGGGCTTAGGGCCTCAAAAGCTTTCTTCATTGTCACAACTGACAGAGCGGTGAAAATCAAAGGTGCACAAAATACCAGAATTGAAAGCATGCCAGAGGGTTATAAGGCTGGAGGAGGTTAAAAAGTCCAATTTTCACATCCTTTCCTCAAAATTGTTCCCTAAAATTAAGGATTAGTTTCAAAGCTTTTCTTTGCAATGTTCCCTGGATTTGGGTATGGTTTGGTAACTAATCCATATTTATTTCTGACATGGTATTTCCACAGCGAGGAGATGTGCTTCTCCCAAACAGGAACAAATCTGTCCACATTTCCGACTTTTGAGAAATTATTATGGCCCCAGTGTCCCATCGTCATTAGCACAGGAATAAAATTGGGGCAACCAACTTCATGACTGTTGCAAGCGTGAAATACTGCTGAGAATCTGAAATAAAAACAGAAAATTTTGAAAATAATGAGCAGTTCAGGCAGCATCTATGAGTGAAAATCATGGATAATTACCAAAAGTTTCTGGATCCTTTGGATTTGGGATGCAGGAAAGCTGGCAAAAATGGAGGGAAAGCATCAGAGGTTGGGGAGGGGGGTTTGGCAGGGGAGGGTGGGATATATTGGGCTGGATTCTCTGATTGCCGACGCCAAAAATCGCGTTCGGCTATCAGCTGGAGAATCCCTTTTTACGACAAAATCGGAGGCTTCACCGTTTTCTCGATGTCCTGCCCCCTCAAAAACGGCCCTCAACTTTCGTAAACCTGGCGTGGCGGCTGCGGACTGTGTGCAGCGCCACCACAGTCAGGGGGGGGGGCGTTCCGCTGGCATGGGGGGGGCTTTGGCGGAGGCTGGGGGAGTAGTCCGGTAGAGGCAAGGGGGGTTTCATGGGGGTAATTTTTGGCAGACCGGGTCCGATCGCGGTTGGCGCCGTGCTCTATGGCGTGGCCGCCACTATGTGCATGCACGGCCATGGACTTAGCTACTCTGCGTCCGTTTTGGCAGGTAAAGCCAGGGACTTTACGTGGGGCGGCTGCTAGCCCCCCACCGGATGGCGCCGACTTTTTGGTCGGAAGACCAGATGTATCCTCCAGACATAGCCGCAGAATCCAGCCCATTGTCTTTGCACCATCACGCAATTTTGCCAGCAGTAATAAAGTTGGTTAATCAATCATCTGCCAGGAGGCCAATGAAACCACTTAAATTACTAAATAAGGGCCAATTCCTTCCACTGTGGGCAATTTGCCTGAGTTGGGTGTTCCACTGCCAAGTGGGGAGGCCACTGAGTTAAACTCCTTACTGGTCTCGGTGCCTGTTAAGAAAATAGTTGTGACAATGACAATATCAGGAGATCCAAGGAATCGGAATATTTTCTTCTGATTATAGCTCTGAAAATGTGTGAAAATGTAAGTTACTTGCAGCAAGGACAGCTTGGCTATGTTATGCTGTGCCTTTGATATGTGATGAACTTAGCAATACTGCAAACAGATGTTTACCTAAGGCAAGTTGGTAACAATGGGGAACAGAACATGAATGGAATTGAATAAGGCCTTAAAGGTTCAAATGACGAAACAAAGTTTTAAGAAAGGGCGAGTGCACTTCGCATTTATAGTCTCGTAGTAATCCACGGGAGGCAGGAGTTCCGTCACCACACCAATATTTATTTACAATAACGATATTACAGGAGCAGCTACAAACAGTGCTGCTAGCAGTCCAGTCAACTAAAGACTGGTTCACAAAGCCTACACAGGTGATTATATGGGCCCCCTCAATGAGCTATCACTGAGGGAGCTCATACTCCAATTGGCCAACCAATAAAGCCAATTGGAGTTCATTACACCCCTCCCCCCTAAGGTCCGAGGAATTCCTGCCAGCTGGCATTCCTCTGAGCTTCTTCCTGCTCCTCATGTCTGGGTCTGTCACCTCTGTGTCGTCCGCCGGGTCGTTCTCCGAAGTGGGCAGGGTGTACCTTATAGGTGCCCGTCTTTTCCTTGACGACCTCCTTGGAAGTTGTTCTTCCTCCTCCTTGGGAGAGGTGTCGCGGCGGCCTCGTCGAGCGTGTCCATCTCCGACTCTGAATGACGAGGTCTGGAGAAATTGCTCGGAGCTAGGGTGTGGGTATCCTTTCCGTCTGGGCTATCCCAGCTCGAGGCGGTCCTGCTTCGCCTGCCTCCAGGTGTGGTTCCGCTGCCATTATTTGGTCTAGGTGCTTCTTCAGCACCTTACCTCCTATTGAAACCTCATAGGATATGGGCCCTGTTTGGGACTCTACCATGCCTTTGACCCACGTTGGTCCATTCCCATAATTCTTGACCCAAACCAGTGCCCTCACCTGGAAATGTCTCTGCTGCTGACTATTATCATGCCCCCTGCATTGGGCCTCCTGTTGTTTCTCCACTTTCCCCGTTAAATTTGGGAAAAGGAGACTCAGCCTCGATCGCAGCCGCCTTCCCATTAAGAGTTCAGCTGGCGGTATGCCCGTTGTGGAATGCGGTGTGGTCCTGGAATCAAACAGCCAGCGGGAGAGCTTTGTGTCTATTGACGCTGCCGACTGCTTCTTGAGTTCCGCTTTAAGTGTCTGGACCGCTCTCTCTGCCAGGCCGTTGGCCGCTGGATGGTAAGGGGCCGTTTTGATGTGACGGACTCCGTTTTCCTTCAGGAATTTTCCAAATTCCCCACTTGTGAATGCCGTTCCGTTGTCCGACACCAATACCTCCGGAAGTTCATATGTTGCAAACGAGGCCCTGAACTTTTCAATTGTCGATGCTGTGCTTGCCGTGTTTACCCGGTGGACGTCCAACCATTTGGAGTGGGCGTCCACCATCACCAAAAACATTGAACCCATGAAAGGGCTGGCGTGGTCAATATGCAGGCGGGTCCACGGTCTGCCTGGCCATTCCCACGGGTGCAATGGCGCCGCTGGTGGCACTCTTTGCCCCTGTTGGCACTCCTGGCACTGACGTACCAAGGCTGCTATGTCTGTGTCCAAACCTGGCCACCAAACGTAGCTTCAAGCTAGCATCTTCGTTTTAGACACCCCTGGGTGTCCGTGATGTAACTCAGTTAAGATTGCCTGACGGCCCTGAGCTGGGACGATTACCCGGGCTCCCCATAATAGGATACCGTCTTCTACGGTTATTTGGTCCCTTCTGCTCCAGTATGGGTTCATCTGGGGCTCCACTGGTCTTTCCAGTTCCCCTGTTAGCAGTAAATGCTTCATCTTGGCTAAAACTGGGTCTTTTTGCGTCCACAACCGAATATGTTGTGCGTCTACTGGTAAGGTGTCCAAAAAATTTAGAGTCATTACTGTCTCCTCTACTTTTGGTATTTGCGGCGGAGTGTCCGGGAGGGAAGTCTGCTCAAAGCATCTGCATGTGCTACTCGCGTTCCCGGTCTGTGCTCCAGAACGTATCTATATGCCGCCAGTAGCAACGCCCAGCGTTGGATTCTAGCTGATGCAATCGGGGGTATTGACTTGTCTTCTTTTAATAACCCTAATAATGGCTTATGGTCCGTCACTATGGTGAATTTCCGCCCGTACAGATACTGGTGAAATTTTTTTACTGCGAATATCACCACCAGTCCTTCCTTCTCGATTTGGGCGAATTTCCTCTCAGCCATCGCCAAGATCCTCGAAGCATAGGCGGTTGGCCGTTCTTCCCCATTCCTTCCTCTGTGGGCTAAGACGGCTCCTACCCCGTAGGGGGATGCATCACAAGTGACCACCAACTCCTTCCTTGGGTCATAATGCTCTAGGACATTTTCGGATGACAGCTGTTCCTTAATGTTCCTAAATGCTCGGTTTTGGCGGGTGGACCTATTTCCATTCTTGCCCCTTTTTTAGTAGCTGGTGGAGGGGTTCTAGGATGGACGCCCTATTTTCAATAAATTTTCCATAATAGGTTACTAACCCTAGAAATGATCATAACTCCTGGACCATGGTGGGAGCTGGGGCTTCTTTTATTGCCCTTACTCTGTCTTATAATGGGTGTAAGCCTGACTCGTCTACTTTATATCCCAGGTACGTCACTTGTGGGGCCAGAAAAACACATTTTTCCCTTTTTAGCCGTACGCCTGCCTTTGCGAAACGCCTGAGCACTTCCTCCAGGTTCCTTAAGTGTTCCCTGTTTGTCCTACCCGTGATTAAGACATCGTCCAAATAAATCGCCAACTGCGGTAGTCCCTGCAGAATATTTTCCATCGTACGCTGGAATATAGCGCAGGCTGATGACACTCCAAAAGGTAGCCTAGTATAACGAAAAAGGCCCTTCAGGGTGTTGATCGTAGCGAACTTCTGGGAGCCCTTTTCCAGTTTTAACTGCAGGTAGGTGTGGCTCATGTCTAGTTTCATGAACAAAAACCCACCTGCCAATTTGGCATATAGGTCGTCTATTTTCGGGATTGGGTATTTGTCCAGCAGTGCGTATTTGTTTACTGTCTGTTTGAAATCTCCACAGAGACTTATCGAGCCATCTGGCTTCAAAATTGGTACCACCGGCGCTGCCCATTCCGAGAACTGTACTGGTCTGATAATGCCGTCGCGCCGTAACCTTTCTATTTCGTCATCTACTTTCTTCCTTAATGCAAAAGGTACCAGCCTGGCCGTACAAAATTTCGGAAGGGCTTCTGGGTCCACGTGCAAAGTTGCTTTGGCGCCTATGATTTCCCCCAAACCTTCCTGGAAGACCTCCGAGTATTTTTGGAGTACTCCACTCAACTGCCCGCTTCCACTCTGGAAAATGTTCATCCAATCTAATTTTAGGTCTTTCAGCCAGTTCCGTCCAATTAAGCTCGGTCCGGAGTCCTCTACTATCGTCAACGGTAATCTGAGCAATTGTTTCTCATATTCCACAGGTACATGAGTCGTGCCTAGAACTTCCAGGGGTTCCCCCGTGTAGGTTTTAAGTTTCGTCGATGTTTTTGTTAGGGTTAGTGGCTGGAGTCCATCTTTGATTTTTCTAAATGCTGCCACTCCCATTACTGATACGGCCGCACCCGTGTCTACTTCCATTATTGTCGGCCGCCCGTTCACCCGTGGGGTAATCCTAATGGGTTCTGCTTTCTTCGTTGTAATATTATATAATTGTTCCCCTTCGGAGGAGGATGGGGCGTCTAGGTTGTGCACTTCCCTGCGTCCCCACCTGCTATTCCTCTTTTGCCACCTCCTTCTAGGGTTTCTGTCGCTGTTACCCCACTCTGTCTGGTGCCAGAAACGGTCCTTCTCTGTTGGGGGAGCCTCAGCCGGTACTTCCCTCTGTCTCCAGTTAGTCCTGGCAGACTTGGGGGCAGTTCTGGGGTTTTCCTTTTTCCCTCTATTCCTCAGGTTTTTCCTGAGAGCGGCTATCTGGTAGCAGGACCCGTTGTGGTAGTCCCTCTCACACGTATCTACCTCCATTGGCGTGCCCTGTAGTTCCTGCGCTCCACTTACTGCCTTTTCTAGGGACAGTGCGAGCTGTAACGCCTGCCTGCAGTCTAGCTCCGTTTCCGCCAACAGGCGTTTCTGTATTGTGAGGTCATTTATACCACACACTAACTGGTCCCGAAGCATTTCATTTAGCGTCGAGCCGAACTCACATTTTTCCGCCAGCCTTCTCAGGCGGGTCAAGAAATTCGTGACTGACTCCGTCTTCCCGCTTCGCTGTGTAGAATCTGTACCTACGCAAAATGAGGGGTGGCTTTGGGTCGTAGTGCTCTTTCACCAATTCCGTTACTTCTTGGAAAGTTTTCGTGTCCGGCGCATCGGGATAAGTCAGACTACGTATAATGGCGAAAGCAGAGGGTCCGCACGCCGACAGCAGGATAAGCCGTCTCCTTTCGTCCGTCAGTATATCATTTGCCCAGAAGAAGTAACACAGTCTCTCCACATACTGGGACCAGTCCTCAATAGCCGCGTCGAATGCCTCTAACCTCCCAAAAAACGGCATTTTTAAAATGGCAAAGCTTACCTTCCGAGTGCGGCAGCTGGTCTCCGTAAAATTCGTCGTTTACCTCGCCGCCACTGTAGTAATCCACGGGAGGCAGGAGTTCCGTCACCACACCAATATTTATTTACATAACGATATTACAGGAGCAGCTACAAAACAGTGCTGCTAGCAGTCCAGTCAACTAAAGTCTGGCTCACAAAGCCTACACAGGTGATTATATGGGCCCCCTCAATGAGCTACCATTGAGGGAGCTCATACTCCAATTGGCCAACCAATAAAGCCAATTGGAGTTCATTACAAGTCTAAAAGCTCGAATCAAGAAATTAAGGTAATTGATGAGGAGGTTAGGTCAGATAACGAAAATCAAAGGGGAAAACTGTATAAAAGGAAGTGATTGAACGTATGCAGGGGCTGTTTTATTAGACCTCAGCCAACAGCAGGAATAGCTTTTTCACCATCAGCAAGCAGTGTCAATGAAGAAAGCCGGTCTTGAAAACCAGGGGCTGGTTTAGCTCACCGGGCTAAATCGCTGGCTTTTAAAGCCGACCAAGCAGGCCAGCAGCACGGTTCGATTCCCGTAACAGCCTCCCTGAACAGGCGCCGGAATGTGGCGACTAGGGGCTTTTCACAGTAACTTCATTGAAGCCTACTTGTGACAATAAGCGATTTTCATTTCATGAAAGGCCATCCATTTGTTATACCTCAGATGCAATCCCAAAGAGATAGAAATACCTGGGGCGCGATTCTCCGATGCCGCGTTGGTTGGGAGAATAGCGGGCCCCGCCAGTTTTTCACGCGACGCCGGTCCGACGCCCTCCCGCTATTCTCCCAAACGGCCAAATGTGTTCCATCGTGTTTCTCGCGCAAAAACACGGAGAATCGCCCGATGCACCCAAAATGGCGATTCTCCGGACCCCCCCGCTATTCTCCGGCCCGGATGGGCCGAGGTCCCGACGTCGTGACGCCAGGTCACAGCATCGCCATCCACATCTGCTTTTTAAAGTCGTCAGCCAGTCATGCTGGCTGACGAGCAGCGAGGAAGTGAGCGGACTGTCCCGGAGTCTCCGCAAACTGGGGAAGGCATCCTCGAGAACGCAGCGGCCAGTCTGGGGGGGGGGGGGGGGAGGGAGAGAGAGAGAGAGCGAGTAGTGGGAGGGGGGGCGAGAGAGCGAGTAGTGGAGGGGGGGGGAGAGAGCGAGTAGTGGGAGGGGGAGAGGAGAGGGAGAAGTGGGGGGGAGAGGGAGAAGTGGGAGGGGGGAGAGGGAGAAGTGGGGGAGAGAGCGAGTAGTGGGAGGGGGGAGAAGGAGAAGTGGGGGGGAGAGGGAGAAGTGGGAGGGGGAGAGGGAGTAGAGGGGGGAGAGGGAGAAGTGAGGGGGAGAGGGTGAAGTGGGAGGGGGAAAGGGAGAAGAGGGGGAGAGAGCGAGTAGTGGGGGGGAGAGAGCAAGTAGTGGGAGGGGAGGAGAGGGAGAAGTGGGAGGGGGTAGAGAAAGAAGAGGGGGGAGAGGGAGAAGTGGGAGGGGGAGAGGGAGAAGTGGGAGGGGGGAGAGGGAGAGTGGGAGGAGGGAGAGGGAGGGGGAGAGAGCGAGTAGTAGGAGGGGGGAGAGAGGGAGAAGTGGGAGGGGGAGAGGCAGAAGTGGGGGGGAGAGGGAGAAGTGGGAGTGGGGGGGAGAGGGAGAAGTGGGAGGGGGGAGAGGGAGAAGTGGGAGGGGAGAGAGGGAGTAGTGGGAGGGTGGAGAGGGAGAAGTGGGAGGGGGGGTAGAGGGAGAAGAGGGGGAGAGGGAGAAGTGGGAGAGGGAGAAGTGGGAGGGGGGAGAGGGAGAAGTGGGAGGGGAGAGGGAGGGGGGAGAGAGCGAGTAGTAGGAGGGGGAGAGAGGGAGAAGTGGGAGGGGGAGAGGCAGAAGTGGGGGGGAGAGGGAGAAGTGGGAGTGGGGGGGAGAGGGAGAAGTGGGAGGGGGGAGAGGGAGAAGTGGGAGGGGAGAGAGGGAGTAGTGGAGGGGGGGGAAGTGAGTAGTGGGAGGGAGGGAGGAGAGGGAGGTAGTGGAGGTGGGAGGGGGGAGAGGGAGTGAGTGGAGTGGGTCGTCCACCCCCGGCTGCAACATCTCAGCCGCCCTGCCATGGCAGGACAGTGGCGAGGACACGGCCGCTGGTTGCACTGTGGCTGATGGGCACAGGCCACTGACGCACCGGTGAGGAGGATGTGTTGTTAACTGCCCGTTGGACGCAGAAAGTGACCAGGGGTTAGGCTGGCCACGTGTCAGCAGCGTGACCAGGCCACCGGGACACACAGGTATCCTGTGGCAGGTGGCTGCCGAGGTGTCGAATAACCTCCGTTTAACATGTTGTTTCTCTGCCCCCCCACCACCCTTCTGTAGATGACCATAATGTATTCGAACAGAACGGCTATGGTCAGAGCAGTGGTTGGGGCCGCTGCACTGCAGTTGGACATCCAGCAGCGTCCACAGCGACATTCCACAGTGGATGCAGGGGCAGCTGCAGCTGCAGAGGGAATGGCCGCGGAGTTGCCCGTCGTCGAGCAGCATGGTGGGGGGTGGGGGGGGGGGGGGGGGGGGGGAGGAGGAGGAGACTTTGATGGTGGAGCCAGGGCACCAGAGGCGACGATCGAGGCCTAGGGTGTTCCGTGCCCGGCTCTCTTTCGAGACACTGCCGGACATCACCTCCAGGAGGAGACTCCGGTTGAGCAGAGAGACGGTCGCACATATCTGTCACCTTGTGGCGCACCTCACCCTACGTGGAACGGGAGGAGGACACGCGATCCCGGTTGCCGTCAAGTGACGGTGGCACTTAACTTTTATGCTACCAGCTCCTTCCAGTCTCCGAGTGGGGACCTATCCGTGATATCACAGGCATCAGTCCACAGGTGCATACGGGATGTGACCGACGCCCTGTTTGCCATCGCCGACCCCTCCATCACCTTTCCCGAGGACCGAGCAAATCAAGAAGCACGAGCCTGTGCATTTGCCAACGTGGCCAGGATACCAATGGTCCAGGGAGTGATTGTGTTCACGTCCCCATGCGCCCGCCTGCAGGCAACAGGGAAGTGTTCACAAACAGGAGGGGCACATACTCCATGAACATCCAGGTGGTCTGCGACCCCCACGTGAGTATCATGCACGTGTGCGCAAGGTTCCCTGGGAGTGTGCATGATGTGTACATTCTTGCGCAGTCATTCATCCCTGCTATCTTTGAGGGACCCCCCCCCCGGCTGAGGGGCTGGTTGCTGGGCGACAGGGGTCTTGGCTGATGACGCCTATACGGAGGCCTCAGACAATGAGGCCCATGCAGCAACCAGGGGTGTGGTGGAGCGCTGCTTTGGTCTTCTGAAAATGCGATTCAGGTGCCTGGACTGCTCCGGCGGGGCCCTGCAATACCAGGCCGATAGGGTCACTCGCATTGTTGTGGTATGCTGTGCGCTGCACAACATTGCAATGCAGAGGGAAGATGCCCTGGTGGAGGAGTCGGAGGGAGAAGCCATTGGCAGTGGTGCCAACACGGAGACGGAGGAGGAGGAGGCGGAGGAGGTTGGTGGTGCGTTGGGTGCCGCCGAGGACAGTGGGAATGCGACGCATGGTGGCTGCACGATTCACGCGTTGCTTGCGACGGCACCGCTGAACACTACCACTACCACCTGCATCCCCAGTCGTGCAGACGGTCAGCACACAACCCCCAAACCCCCCCCCCCCCCCCCCCCCCGCCGCACCCCCGCACCCCCGCTCCATGTACACTGCTGCACTTTTGAGATCACCCTTACCACTGCGGCAAAACGGTATGGCACAACATTGATGGCTGTGCCAGCGGGTGTGATCAGTGCCATGTTGAATGATGACAGCCCGCTCTGCGATGAGCTGTGAGCTCAGAATCGTTAGACAAAGTCTGACTCATGGCAATAGCTGAACCATCCATCTCGGTTGTCACTGAGTTCGTCAGGGACCCTCCATCACGTGCCCACGTGGGGTAGCTGTGGGGGGGGGGGGGGGGGACTGCACACCTGGCACCGAAGTTTCACCGCTCATCAATCCCAGCGACACTCGGTCACCATCACGATCCCCGTGGCCACGGAACAATCACACAGTCTTACAAGTTAGGTGCAACAGTGAGTTTAATGGTAAATATTAAGTACAGATGCCCTAGCCCCTAGAACTAAACTGTGCCCTTCACTCGTGCCAACTTACTATGTGTCCCTCTTCATTGCCTTATGGGCCCTACCACTACGTCTAAGTGAATCCCCAGATGGTACAGCAGGAGTGGAGGCGAACTGCTGAGAATCACGCCCCGCGACATGTTTCCCTGTCCGCACTCGTTTCCTGGGGCGACCCGGCCTTGATGGGCCAGGCTGCTCCGCGGGCGTTTCGGATGACGTGGTGCCACCCTGCTCTGCCCGCTGCCCACCCGATGCACCAGGGATGCCCCGTCGCCCCACCGACACCTGGCGCTGCCTGTCCTGGAGGCCTGCAACGGTATCGACCAGGGTCCGAATGTTCGCTGAGACGGAGTCCAGGGAGTGAGACATTCCCGCCAGAGACTGTGCGACCTCAACCTGTGAGTGCGCGACGCCATCCAGCACGTGCGTCGGGCGGTCGATGCTCTCCGCGACTGACTGCTGGGACTGTGCCATGGCCTGCTGGGATGGTGCCATGGCCTGCTGGGACTGTGCCATGGCGTGCTGGGACTGGGCCATGACCTGGTGAGACTCGGCCAGGACCCGTAGCGCGCCGGCAATGTCATGTTGGCTCTGGCGCATTGCAGTCTGTCAGAGGGCAACCCTCTCCAGGGCCATGGATGACGCGTGCACATTAAGCCCAACATCTTGCACAACCTGACCCATGGCCGATACCGTTTCACCCATTGCCTCGACCGCGGACGCCACCCGTACAGTGTCGGCCTGGGTGGCTGCCATGAGCGGCACCACTCCCTGCTCCTGGACGCAGTTTGACTCCTCTAACTGCGTATGCAGCTGCTGGAAGACGGCCCTCATCCCGTCATTGTGTCCCTGGATTTCAAAATGCATTGGCTGTCCAGGTGGGTTGAGTAAATCCAGGAACCCGGGAAATGTCTGGCCGCCAGCTGGATGCTGGGCCTGGCCTGCCCTCCGACTGTCCAGCCCCTCGGCTGCTCCGACCTCCACCTGCTGTACCGGCTCAGCTGTGTGGTGTGCACCAGACCGTGACCCAGGAGCCTCATCACTTAATTGCCCAACCGAGGTGAGTGTCTCTGGGATGGTGGATGGTGTGGGAGACAGCAGTGCCGCAAGCTCTAGGTCCTCGTCTGTCAAAAAATCAGGAGTGTCCTGGTCCCAGTCATATCCCAGCACAGGGCGTACGCGGACCATGTCTGGTTCTGCGTCAGGTGAGTCCGTTGACTGCGTCGCCGTCCTCGGTGCGTCCTGCTCGAGAGTCCCGGATTTGGAGGATGGCACTCCTGGCTGACCTCCTGCCACCCTCTGGCGTGCGGCCCTGGTGGTCGTCGTGGATGGTTGCCTGTGTGTGGCACCAGACGGCCCTGGACGTTCGTCAGCACGCCCTAGGAACAGAATAATACGGGGTTAGTTAGACACGCTCGGCCGGGTGGAGGATGGTCCAGTGGGAAGAGTGTGAGGGGACAGAGAATGGGGGGTCCAGTGGGTAGAGTGTGAGAGGACATAGGATGGGGGACCAGTGGGTAGAGTGTGAGGGGACAGAGGATGGGGGTCCAGTGGGTAGAGTGTGAGGGGACATAGGATGGGGGGTCCAGTGGGTAGAGTGTGAGGGGACAGAGGATGGGGGTCCAGTGGGTAGAGTGTGAGGGGACAGAGGATGGGGGACCCAGTGGGTAGAGTGTGAGGGGACAGAGGATGGGGGGTCCAGTGGGTAGAGTGTGAGGGGACAGAGGATGAGGGACCCAGTGGTAGAGTGTGAGGGGACAGAGGATGGGGGGTCCAGTGGGTAGAGTGTGAGGGGACAGAGGATGGGGGGTCCAGTGGGTAGAGTGTGAGGGGACAGAGGATGGGGGGTCCAGTGGGTAGAGTGTGAGGGGACAGAGGATGGGGGGTCCAGTGGGTAGAGTGTGAGGGGACAGAGGATGGGGGTCCAGTGGGCAGAGTGTGAGGGGACAGAGGATGGGCTGAGGGGGAGGGGGGGGGGAGTTGTCATGCAGGGTTGTCTCACTTGGTTCTGCACCTCCAACCTCGCATTGCGCGACCTCCCGGGTGGCAGGTTCCCCCAGCAAGGTCCAGTGCCCTCTGCTCGAACACTGTCAGGGGGTGCATAATGGGTGAACCCCCTCCGGTTCTGTTGCGCTCCCGGCTGTTGTGAGCAGTCTTGTCCTGTTTGGGGGGGGGTCATGGATAGAGCATCACAATTCGGCGGGTATCATCAGGGCCTTCAGATATTGGCACAGGTTGGGGGGAAAGTTGCAGCTACACCATGGCATCTCCAGGGGGTCGCAGCGCTCATGTGGGTCTGTGACAACTTTGTTAACCACCCTCCACTCACTCTCCCCCCCCCCCCCACCCCTCCACTCCCCCTCGTGCCCGGGGGGGAGGTGGGTGATGAGGGACGTGGGGGAGGGGGGGGATGGTTGTGACCCGGGGGCACCCTCGTGGCACTTACCCTGGCAGCCCTGGTGAGGTCGTGGAGCTTCTTGCGGCACTGCACCCCAGACTGAGTTGTCTGCCCCACAGCACTGACTGCCGTGCCCACCTCACACCAGGCCCGACGCACAACGCTGGAAGGGTGGCGATGCCTTCGTCTGGGGCGGATGATGCCCCTGCGCTGCTCCACCTCATCGAGGTGGGTCTCGAGGTCCGTTTCACCGAACCTCGGGGCGGCCCTCCGTGGTTCCAACATTTTCACCCCCTCCCTTGTTGTCATCGCTCGCGCACTTTTACAATGCGGAGCGGCGTCATTCGGGCGTCATTCGGGCGTCAGTCGGGCGTCGCGGGCTTCAGACGTCACCCCCACCGTGTTTCCCACGGCCCCGCTCCTTGCCCATTTCCGGGGCCAGAATCGGTCGAGATAGGGGCCGTTTCGCGCCGTCGTGGAACTCGGCTGAGTCCACGACGGCTTTCCCGATGCGGCGCGGCATCGGAGAATCGCGCCCCTGGTGTGGCAACTTTTAGTGGATTTTTGTAGATGTTGTGGAACATTCAGGGAGAATTGGATCTGAAGGTAGTGAAATAAAGATTGTTTGAAACTCTAAAATTAGTGATACTGTGTGCAGCCATTGTCTAGTTAAGTGTACTTCTAGTTGACTTTATTGTCCTTTATTTTATTGCCAATAAACATTTATTTTAGTTAAAAGCAACACATAATGTCTGGGACATCATTCTCTGGATCTCAAACCTTTCTTCACATTATACCAAATTTCAAAAATGCAGTTGAAGGCAGTTGTTTCAAGTTTCCAGTTATGTATCTGGGAATACACTTGTTGATTCTGTGTCATGTGATATGTAGTGACGACAGCAGAATGTTTAGGTAGGCTTTGAGCAGATCACCATCTTGATTTTATGAGCAGCATCCTTAATAAACCTCTCATCGTCTTTTACAGTAATAGAGAGTGTGGGCATCTCCATACCTTTTCTCTTTGCAGCAATAAAGAAATAGAACAATAGGGTCAATTACTAGGGGGCATAGGTTTAAGGTGCGAGGGGCAAGGTTTAGAGTAGATGTACGAGGCAAGTTTTTTACACAGAGAGTAGTGGGTGCCTGGAACTCGCTGCTGGAGGAGGTGGTGGAAGCAGGGACGATAGTGACATTTAAGGGGCATCTTGATAAATACATGAATAGGATGGGAATAGAGGGATACGGACCCAGGAAGTGTAGAAGATTTTAGTTTAGTCGGGCAGCATGGTCTGTTCCAGGCCTGTTCCTGTGCTGTATTTTTCTTTGTTCTTTAGGAGAGAAAACTGGTGATGAGGATTGAGTCAGAAAAATCACTGAAAGAAGATTTTGGTTGACTAGTTATGGGGCGGCAGTGGGAGCAACACCAGATTCCCGGATAAGGACTCGCATACTCACACAGACATTGGGCAAAGTATTGCCAAAGGTTTTATAAAAGATACTTGACAGGAACTGTGAGTAAGACCACCGACAGTTGGGGAAGGCTTGCTCATGTTGGAGTGGGGTCTGGGTTGAGGAACCACACACGTGGCAAAATTGCATGGACTGTGGGGAACTAGGATTTCTAAGTCTACCAACTCTGCACAGGCCACTTCTTGGTAAAAACGTCAAAATACTCAGGCAAAAAAGGGAAAGAATTCCCAGTTGCTTGTTCAAGGGATTGTTTGTTCCATAATTTCCAACACAGTTGTAAGGGAGCCGGGTACAAAAAAGTTTGGGAAAAACGGGATCATAGATGTGTTTGAGAAGGATTATGTAACATGGAATTTCAATCAAGAAAGATTCCAATTGTTTTTACCAGTTAATGAAACACTGAAGGAATTAAAGGTCACAATATTTCTCAGTTTTGTTGGCCGTAAAGCATTTATGCTGCTACAGAATATTGTTCACACAGCAAAATCAGGAGACAAGTTCTTCAGAGAATTAATGAAAATTTTAGAGGGGCATTTTTCTCCCAAACTGTTAATGATAGAATAGAATTCATAGTGCGGAAGGAGGCCATTTGGCCCATCAAGTCTGTACTGGCCCTTGGAAAGAGCACTCCACTTAAGCCCACACCTCCAGCCTATTCCCGTAACCCAGTAACCCCATCTAAACCTTTTGGACACAAAGGAAAATTTAACATGGTCAATCCACCTAACCTGCACATCTTTGGACTGTGGGAGGAAACCGCTGCACCCGGAGGAAACCCACGCAGACACGGGGAGAAAATGCAGACTCCGGACAGACAGTGACCCAAGCCGGGAATCGAACATGGGACCCTGGAGCTGTGAAGCAACTGCGCTAACCACTGTGCTACCGTGCTGCCCTCAGGAGTGCAGAAAGTTTCCGATTCCACTGTCATAGTCAGGATGAAGGTGAAACCATTTTATAGTTTGTAGTATCTTTAAGAAGATTAACTTTAATTGATAAAGATTATCTTTAAGAAGTGTCATCACGTGTTCTTTCGAATTAATGATATCAACACGTGATGTTACTCTTCGATACAGGCTAGTTTGTAGGTCATGCAGCGAAGCAATTCAAAAGAAACTGCTTACTTCAAGTGATTTAACTGTGAAAGCTGCTGTGGAAATTGACAAATCTATCCAGTTTACTATGAGAGTTTTGCAGATACAGGCTGGAACGAAGATCCACGAAATGAATACCTCAAGGACAGGGTTGCAAAGATGCAGTCATGTCACCATTGTACACAGATTGGACATTCAGCAGAGGAATGCTGCAGTAAATCAAATACTTGCAAAAACTGTGGCAGGAAGGGCCACATTGCCAAATTGTGTTGTCTCAGAGAAATTATTCTACACCAAGAAAGTGCAAGAAGGACAACACAAGTAAACAATTTAGATGTGTCTACAAATGAGTGGATGAAGCTCAAGAACACTCAAAAGACAGCAAAATTGAGCTATAGCAAGAGCTTAAGCTAGGTGTCTTGTTAATGCAGGGCAAGCAGCAATCTTTTTAGGCATATCCAAAACTTGACGGTCATGAAATTAAAAAGAAAGTGGATATGGGGACAGCAGTATCACTAATACCTGACACAATTTATCATCAAATGCTGAGGCATCTGACTTTAAAACCATCAAATGTGACTATAAGGATGTGCACTGAAGGGTTTATACTATTAAAGGGATGCATTATGGCAAAAGTAGAAGCAAACTGGCAGACGGAGAAGTTGCCCTTCACATTGTCCGTGGAAACTTTCATGCTCTATTTGGCAGAGCATGGTTGGATAAGATTAGGCTTAACTGGGAGACAGTCAATTAATTAGTAGATTCAAGGAGTAACTTGCAACAACTTCTAAAGAATTATGAGAAGGTGATTGAAAATGTTAGGCCCGATGATTGGAGTTGAGCGAGACTACAAATCAAGCCAGACACCACACCCAAATGTCTCAAAGCTAGAATCGTACCATACATCATCAAGCCTAAAGTTGAAGAAGGACCAGAAAGAATAGTAATGACAGGAGTCATCGAACCTGTTCCTAGAAGTGATTGGGCAAAACCAATTGTTCCTGTATTATAATAGAATAGCTCAGTGAGAATTTGGGAAGAAGCGAGGTCTCAAGCTGTTGCTGCCCTCTTGCCTGTAGAGAAGCCCAGAGGAAGCCCTTCTGTTGTTGATCCTGGGGTGACTTGGGACAGAGTCAGGGCCTGCTGGTGGCTCCAAACCGTCCACCGCAGTTTGGACGCTGACAGTTTTTCTTCGGCGAGCAATGCCAATCAAAGTATTTTATCACCTCATCGTAGCTTTTGCTTTCCTCTTCGCTGTCGAAGGCAAAAGTATTGTACATTTCTATTGCTTGAGAACCTGCTACTCTGAGCAGCAATGCACTTTGCCTCTCGTCAGACTCTGTCTGCAGGCCAAGAGCTGCAACATTGAGTCTAAAATGCTGCTTGAACACACGCCAATTCTCATCTACGTTTCCTGATACTTGAAGTTGATGGGGTGCCTTCAAACTGTCCATCTCTAAATGCAGAGTCCTTTTTTGCACTGAGTTGAAAGTAGCTGTAGTTCACCAGGTTGGCGGAAGAATCTTCTCTGTTTGTTCTTCAGCCTGTTTCACCCTGTTTGTTTTGCATTGTTATCTTTTGGTTTCTGTCCTCCTGGTACCATGTTGTGTTCTGTGATTATAACCATTGGAATGATGTACACAGAACATATAGTTGTTTAACTATAAAGATGATTTATTAACAAGCACGTGGAAAAGATAAGTAGTGAACTATAATACAGACGATGGCTACTAAATAAACTCAGTGAATTCTCCTGGAGCTACTCTAATTGTGACTATCTTCTTGTACGGCTTACAACCAACTGCCCTGTGCATGGTGAGCCACATGATGGATCTCTATCGCCACCAGCTGGTTGGAGGTTGCATTGCTAACTACATACAGAATTGTGCATAGGCATATCATCATACATGATGCTCCAAAGACTTGCATCCATTCACTGGGGCAGACAGTGGACCATTATCTACGTGGCCCATGAAATTCAAAAGTTAATCTTGTATAGGACTCTGGTCAGGCTGCTCTTACAGTACTCTGGACCATTGTGGTTCCTGTACTATGAAAAGGACATGGAAGCACTGGAGAAAGGGAGAACTTCTGAAAAAGGTGAATGTGGAGAGAATGTGGGAGAGTCCAAAATTTGGAACCACAAATTAATGGTAATTACCACTAAACATATTAGGGAAATAAGGGCAATTTGTTTACTCAGAGTGATTAGAATGTGGGACTCACGACAATGGAAAATGGTTGAGGCAAATTGCTTTGATGCTTTCAAAAGGAACCAGACATGAGGGAAAAGGAGATATGAATATAATGAATGGTTGGTAGATTGGCAGGAGAATTGAATGCAGTATAAATGCCAGCACAAGCTAGCTGGCCTGAACGGCATGTTTCTGTGCTGTTAACTTTTATAATTCCATAATTCAAAACATGAGACAGACATGTACTGTGGTAGTGAATGGTGTCATTGGCTTTGGATCCAGCTGAAGAATGAAAAACAGCATTACACACAGCTCAGAAAACTCAGAGCACACTGCATATTACATAGAATACAAAAGATAGAACACAGCCTGGAAAACACGTAGAACAGACATAGAACATATAGCATGGAGTTCACTGCACAAGTGTTGGAGCACACGGTCTGGATCGCACAGTATGAAACTTAGCATGAGACACTAATGGGACACACTCTTATCTGTACCTTTAGGTATCTCTGCAATATTAGTCAATCATCCTGCCTCCCTCCTACTCCATGAAAGTTCCTTTTTGCAACTACCTAACTTGAATGTTTTATTTTCTAAGTATTAAAAATACGGCAGTAGGTCACTGGTTGCAATTGTTGATTTCCTCTTCCTGACTGCCTCCTTGCTGGAATATCATGTTCCTCCAATATCTGGCTCAAGTGACCATTGCTCATCTTTCAGGCCTAATGAGTGACAGCAGTCAATTTGGAGTCCAATATTTTCCTCTCCTGATATTGACACACAAGCACACACACCCGTCCAACAGCAAACCCAGTATGATGATGATATGTAGCAAATCTGGATGTTTTTCTTTCACTCTTTAGCCAATTATACCATTCACCACTACAGTCCATTGTTTGATATCAGCTAACTGAGCACAGATAAAGTACTCTACCAAGTAGCATATTTGACAACTGAGTTATTGGGGATCTAATTTTTAAAATTTACACTCTCCCTTTTCTTGAATTATGTGTCCCTGTGTCTTACACCATAAAGTGAAAATGAAATGAAAATCGCTTATTGTCACGAGTAGGCTTCAATGAAGTTACTGTGAAAAGCCCCTAGTCGCCACATTCCGGCACCTGTCCGGGGAGGCTGGTACGGGAATCGAACCGTGCTGCTGGCCTGCTTGGTCTGCTTTTAAAGCCAGCGGTTTAGCCTGGTGAGCTAAACCAGCCCCTTCAGGGCTGTGACCAGTGACCAGGATAAACTGCTCTCAATCCTCTGCCGACAGTTACAACACCCACAGCAGACCCCAATTTATTATTTTTTTAAACCAGTCATTTCCATTGTCAGGGACAAACAAATAAATCTTAAAGAGGTATCTGTCAAAGGTCCTCCCAAGGTGGCAGCTATCCCCACCCCCAGAAAAATGCAAACAATGTTCTAGATCAACCATTAGTCAGCTACCCCCCCCCCCCCCCCCCCCCCCCCCCCCCCACTTCCCCCAGCCCCCCTTATTCTCCTCCAAGTTCCTAAACTGGAACCAGACCCACAGTTTCATCACATTTTCCTCCCGCCGGCCCATACACTAAGCACACCAAACCGGACCAAACTGGTTTTACAGCTGCAGCTCCTTCCCTCCCCCCACCTCACTCCCATTCGCTAGCGAGGTAGCTCCCATCAGGACAATGAAAGTGGCAACAGTTTTGCCCAACATGAGGAACAACAATTCCGCAAAAGAAAAAGGGACCCATAATTCATACAACATAGAGAATACCCCAGCATCCCCGCAAACAGAGGAAAGCGAATTATGAGGAGAGGTTGGATAAACTCGGATTGTTCTCACTGGAATGACGGAGGTTGAGGGGCAACCGGTTAGAAGTCTACAAAATTATGAGGGTCATAGACAGAGTGGATAGTCAGAAGCTTTTTCCCAGGGTTGAAGAGTCCATTACTAGGGGACATAGGTTTAAGATGCAAGGGGCAAAGTTTAGAGGAGATGTGTGAGGGACTTTTTTTTACACAGAAGACGGTGAGTGCTAGGAAAGCACTGTCGAGGGAGGTGGTGGAATCAGGTACGATAGTGACATTTAAGGGGCACCTTGACAAATACCTGAATAGGATGGGAATAGAGGGATACGGGCCCCAGAGGTGTAGAAGGTTTTAGGTTGGATGAAGAGCATGGTCGGCGGAGACTTGGAGGGCCGAAGGGCATGTTGCTGTGCTGTAGTTTTCTTTGTTCTTTGACGGAATATCAACAACTATATACAGAATATCTTCACCACCCCCTTCAGCCCCCAACCCTCACAAGAAACCGTAAATAAAGAAATCCCCCATACAGCACCTTTAGTTTAATTGAACCCCAGTCCATGTTTGTTAATAAAGTCTTTCACCTCTCAGGGTCTAAAAGTAAAAGTTCTTAGCCTTGTGTGTGGTCTGCAACCTCTGCGGGTACACCACTCCGAATCAAACATCCTTCCTGTAAAGAGCAGCGTTCACCTTGTTAAAGGCCGCCCGCTTCCTCGCCCGCTCTGCCCCCACATCTTGATAGATCCTTATCAGATTTCCTTCCCATTTCATGTCGCGGTGCTCCTTGTCCCATTGCAGGACCTTCTCCTTATCCCGAAACCTATGGAACTGAATGACCAATGGTGGCTCATTTGGTTGGGGCTTCATCCTGAGAGTCTCATGGGCCCTGTCGAATACCAAGGAGGAGGAGTGTTATAACCTGCCTGCTTACCATTGCTGGGGACTAATTACAATCCCACAATCCTCTGGGAGTATGGGCTTCCCCAATGAGGGGGGCGGAGAAATCATTAGCAGACTCCCTGCATAAATAGAGCTGGCCAGTTTGGAACCAGCAGAGCGAGAGGAGTGAGCAGCAAGGGAAGTTGCTGCTGCTGCTGCTGCTGCTGTTGTATATATATGTTATTGTAAATAAATGTTATTTCTTTGTATCCTGAAAACTCCTCCCCAATCTGGAACTACGCTGGCCCCGTTGCACCTTCTGCGAAAGAAGAATCACACCTGGGTCAGCCGCAAGAAACCGCTTTCCGGCGTGTAAAACAATAATTGTCGTCGTCTGGGTTACTAACCCACTATGATCCTGGAAAGCCTTTGCTCGTCACATGTGATGCATCCCCGTATGGTATTGGGTCCGTCCTGTCCCACAAGATGGAGAACGGGGCCGAGCGACCGATAGCTTTCGCCTCCCGCACATTGACTGCAACGGAAAAAAAGTATGCGCAGATTGAGAATGAGGGCCTGGCAATGGTCTTTGCGGTGAAACGTTTTCACCAGTACGTATATGGCCACCACTTCACGATCGCAACTGATCATAAGCCTCTGCTGGGACTTTTCAGAGAGGATAAGCCAATACCGCCTATTGCTTCTGCACGGATCCAGCGCTGGGCTTTGTTGCTCACTGCATACGAGTATTCTCTGGAGCACAAACCAGGAACCCAGATAGGGAATGCCGACGCACTGAGCCGATTGCCTTTATCGACCGGCCCCATTTCGACCTCCACGACCAGTGAGGTGGTTGCCACCCTAAATTTTATGGACACCTTGCCTGTAACGGCATCACAGAGCCGTGAGTGGACCCAAACGGAGCCAGTCCTGTCAAAGGTTCGGCACATAGTCCTGTATGGTGGGCAGCATAGACAGCTCCCAGGCGAGTTGCGGGCATTTTCCTCCAAGCTGGAAGACGGCATCCTTTTGTGGGGGGCGCGTGTGATTGTCCCGGAAAAAGGACTGGAGCTGATACTGAGAGACTTGCACAATGGGCATCCAGGTGTGACCAAAATGAAAATGTTGGCCCGGAGTTATGTCTGGTGGCCAGGCCTCGACACCGACATTGAGAAGGTGGCCCAAAACTGCTCCATTTGCCAGGAGCATCAGAAGCTTCCGCCGGCCGTGCCCCTACATCACTGGGAATGGCCAGGGGGGCCTTGGGCGTGCTTGCATGCGGATTTCGCCGGCCCTTTTCAAGGATCCATGTTCCTGCTATTAATCGACGCCCAGTCTAAATGGCTAGAGGTGCATAAGATGGGAGGCACACGTTCTGCGCAACAATCAAGAAGATGCGTTTGTCTTTCAGTACGCATGGCCTCCCCGAGGTTCTGGTCACGGGACAACGGCACTCCGTTCACAAGTGAGGAGTTTGCGAGGTTCATGAAGATGAACGGCAAACGCCATATCCGCACTGCCCCATACCACCCGGCTTCAAATGGGTTGGCGGAGCGTGCAGTGCAGACATTCAAACGAGGCCTAAAGAAGCAGTGTTCCGGGTCGATGGACACAAAACTGGCTCATTTTTTGTTTTCATATAGGACCACCCCACATGCGGTGACTGGGGTAGCTCCCGCAGAACTCCTAATGGGCCGGAGGCTTCGCATCCGCCTTAGTATGGTTTTCCCGGACATTGGCGCAAAAGTACGCCGCACACAAGAACGGCAGGGACATGGTTTTTCTCGGCATCGGCCAATTCGGCAGTTTACGTCCGGTAACCCAGTGTTCGTTCGGAATTTTGCTGGTGGTGCCGTGGGTCCCTGGCGTAATCTTTCGCCAAACAGGCCCTATCTCTTACCAGGTGCAAGCCCAGGGTCATCTCCAGCGCAAACATGTAGACCATGTTCGGTCCAGAAGACTATCCCTTCCAAAGATTCCCCGCCCCAGGAGCTCATTTCTACAGCCACAGAGACTAGACACAATGGAAAGTATTCCTCACAATCTTCCTCTGGTGCCTCACTCAAAGCCTGCGCAGGTCGTGACAGAACCACGTAGAGATAGAGACGCCGAGATGACGGAGGCAGCAGACTCTGACTCCGAGATGGAGATACAAGACACCTCAGAGGGGGAATCCTCAGGCCCTCAGGCCGTGGATGTACAACCGTTGCGCCGTTCATCACGGAAGCGCCGGTCTCCATCTCGTTACACGCCATCCGATTCAGCGGCTCGTGCAAATGGTGTCCGGCCTGCGGCAAAATGAGTCCGACGCCCTCCTACGCCAGGGTCTTCGGTGTATTCCTTGGACTTTGGAGGGGGGAGGGATGTTATAACCTGCCTGCTTACCATTGGCTGGGGACTAATGACAATCCCACAATCCTCTGGGAGTATGAGCTCCCCCAATGAGGGGGGCGGAGAAATCATTAGCAGACTCCCTGCATAAATAGAGCTGGCCAGTTTGGAACCAGCAGAGGGAGAGGACTGAGCAGCAAGGTCTGCTGCTGCTGCTGCTGCTGCTGCTGCTGCTGCTGCTGCTGCTGCTGCTGCTGCTGCTGCTGCTGCTGCTGCTGCTGCTGCTGCTGCTGCTGCTGCTGCTGCTGCTGCTGCTGCTGCTGCTGCTGCTGCTGCTGCTGCTGCTTTCTTCGTGGCCCTCACAAAAAGAAGATACCAATATCACCCGCCATCTACCAAGACATCCGTGCTAGATATTCGGTGGGATTCGGGTCCTCCATCCCCTCCGGCAATTTTGCCTCCTTGACCGACATTCCAGGTCGTTGGCGTTCATCTTCAACCTTTTATTTTCATCGGCCATCACTGCTATCTCAGTCTCTCATGATGCAAGCTGCTAATCATGCCTCGTGAGCACCTCCTCAACACCTTACAGAATCTCACCATGTTTTTTCACTATCCTCACAGCTTTATCAAGCTCCGGGCCAACGCTTCCTCAATCGATTTACACAATCTCTCGGAGACGGACTTCCACTGCTCTCAAAGTGTATTTTAAATTGTATATTAAATTCCTTAGCAAGCGCGTCCAACAGAATATCCATTTTAATCGTGACAGCCGATGACTGCAGCTCTGCCACCGCCACCTTTGCTACCGACGGGTTCCATGGGGCTCCCAAGTGCGCTGAAGGAATATCCACTCTGTATTTCCTAGTTTCTTTTCCCTTCCTTTTGGGTATTCAGTGTCGGGGGACCTCTTGACCCGGTCCAGAACATTTTCTGATAAAGATCACCAAATAAACGGGTGAAAATGCCTTAACAAATACAGGTCCAGGCCTGAGCTACCAAATGTGCGACCTCCCTCTTACGTTTCACCATCCGGTGGTCCCAGTCCCCAAATTATATTAGGAAACTGGACAAGGCCCCAACAATTTTTCAATTTGTAAACTATGAAGAAAGGATCCTTTGCTCCAGGAGTGATTCCTCTGACAACCAGGAATCTTTTATATTAAATGAAACTTTATTATTAACACAGGATTAACCCCATTAACATCCAAAGAAAGACTGTTTTTCAATTAACAGTTAAATAATTCTAAAAAAAATTAAGGGTCTTTGAGCTTACTTTCCCATCTACGTTTAAACTTTCAATTAAGCAAACTCTACACACAAACTGGTCAAATACCATTTGTTAATAATTCAGTTAACACTCAGTAGCTTACAGATTTATTCACCAAGTCCTTTGGAGAGAAGCTTTCAGAAGTCAGCCTGAGAAATACAGCTGCTTTCCTCAGAAACCAGAGTAGAACTATAAAAAAAAACTTAAAACAACAAACACAGGGGAGGGCTAATAATGCAACAAAGAAGCAGATCCAGTCCCACCCATGAGTGACATTACAGTCCTAGCTAGATGTTAACCCCTTAATCACAGCTTTAGCAGACATACGTTAGCCCAAGTTCTTTTAATGACATTGCTGCAACAGACACATAATGCAATACGTATTTCAGACATTCATCACACAATACTATTCTAAAATAGTCACTGGGAGCTGAGAGCAACAGCAGTCAGGAATGAAAGAGAAAATGCTGGAAGATCTCAGCAGGTCTGGCAGCATCTGTAGGGAGAGAAAATAGCTATCAATTCAAGTCCAATTACTCTTTGCCAAAGCAGTCAGGAATGACTCTCCTCTGGAATTTCTCTTCCTGTGCAAAGAGGGAGTTGTCACTTGGTGTCACCCCACAGTGGCTCATGTGAAGTCCGGTTTCTGGACACAGACTCTGCACCAACTGTTCCTTGGCCCAGGGCATTGCCACTGCAACAGGTATGCTACTGTGCGAACCCTAATAATTACCACAGTAATTGTGCTGCAACAGACACTCATTATGAACTGCAGACTGGATTCCCAATATTCTTTTGATATTTTAATAAGATATTTAAATCAGTCTATCAAAGGAACAATTGGCATACAAACTATAGTGATACTATAACAGGAATGTAATAGTGTGCATCATGGTCTGAAATGAACAATGAATAACAAAATAATTAATTTCTCCCATTCTACTCACTACATCCTTTATCTGAAAGGGGCACAGTCTGAAGAGAAAAATAAGACTTTTTATGAATGCTTGGTTTTAGTTCCATGGTTAGTGTGTCACAATCAGATCTGTGTTAAGTGAATGTGTGTGGAGTTTGACCGCAGTCACAAGGTTGCAGGCAGACTTATGAAAAAATGAAATGAAATTAAAATCGCTTATTGTCACGAGTAGGCTTCAATGAAGTTACTGTGAAAAGCCCCTAGTCGCCACATTCCGGCGCCTGTCCAGGGAGGCTGGTATAGGAATCGAACCATGCTGCTGGCTTGCTTGGTCTGCTTTAAAAGCCAGCGATTTAGCCGAGTGAGCTAAACCAGCCCCTACACAGCCTGTACACGTGTAACTGATTGGAATCTGGTTAGAATCTCTCATACTCCAGTGCAATGCTGGCTGGCTGTTGACCATATCCGTTAAAATCTAATCATTTCACCCAAAGTTGCTGGAATAGAAAATAAAACATTTTTTCAGAGCATAAAATAGTTATTAAACCCAATAAACCTGCTCACTTCTACCTTACCCAAATATATTCACCCTAACTGTAAGCCCAGGTTCAGTTGCAGCACTCTTGGCTGAGTTTGAATGTTGTCGGTTTGAGTCCCACTCCAGATTTAAACATGGAGCAAATTGAATACTAAATTATATTGCAAAATCAGAAATGAACAGGTACATTTTTTTCTCTGCCAATATGTTTTAGAATGTCTAGGGGAGTTTCCTCAGTCCCATGAACGTGACTTTGGGGATGAGAGGAGAGCATGAAATTGGGAAGAATGACAAGCCAGTTTCTAAATGTGCTCCTGCCTCATCCCAATTTTTCCAGGGGTGGCTTGAATGCGTTGTGAACAACCCACCCAGCTGTGGTAGGAAGCATAATGAACTAGAAAATGAGGCAATTATCAGCCATTTTCCCTTGGCTGCACGGTGGCACAGTGATTAGCACTGTTGCCTCACAGCTCTAGGGTCCCAGGTTCAATCTTGGCCTCGGGTTACTGTCTGTGTGAAGTTGTCACTTTCTCCCCGTGTCTGTGTGGGTTTCCTCCGGGTGCTCCGGTTTCCTCCCACAGTCCAAAGATCTGCAGCTTAGGTGAATTGGCCATGGTAAATTGCCCTTCGTGTCCAAAAGGTTAGATCGGGTTACTGGAATAGGGTGGAAGCCTGGGCTTAAGTAGAGTGCTCTTTCCAAGGGTCGGTGCAGACTCGGTGGGCCGAATGGCCTCCTCTGCACTGTACATTCTATGATTCTATACATGGCATTTTACCCACAGCATTTGGACTTGTTTACTCAGGGGAGACAAGAGCACAGCAGAAAGTCATTGAGGCCTGGAACTGACATCCATTCAGTACTATAAGGCAGGAAGATGGCAAGACCATGGCAGAGTTTTATCATTACTGTTCAGTCTAACAGTGTTGGGAAGAAGGAAATTGTTGGAGTTTTCTGCAGTATAATCTGCCAATTCAATTCTGTATTTGAGACTCCACTAGGATGCGGATTTAATTTGCTCTGATGTCAGGTGGACTACTGAGGAGGAGTGAGAAGCACATCAGCAGCCACAGGTGGACGTACAGCAACTGGAGCAGAAGCAGCAGCTGCAGCAAACAAGGCACCCACATGCAGCTGGACAACGCAGAGGTGTTGGTCGAGAGCTAGAACTCGACATGGTGTCTACAGGCAAAGGGTCAGCTTTCTGGATCTCTCAGAGAAGCAGTGCCTGCAAAGGCTGTGGCTCTCATGACTGGAGGCCACAGTACACTAGGTCCTCACTTCAAGTTCTAGTTGCGTGCCTGAAAATCATGACATTAAGCTAATCACATTTTCCCATTAAAACAATGTAAAAGCTGTAGTTAGGTTCTAAAGGACCTTCGTATTCAGAAGAAAAATGTAAACATTATGAGTTGGAATACTTTACATTGCTAAATTCCTATATTGGTAAATGAAAAACATGTGAATAATATAACCTTAAGAATATTGAAAAAACGATGGTAAAGTTTGCAAGTTGCAGTCCCTAGCACTTGCAGCCAATCCTGCTCGCCAGAAATCCTGTTCCCTTGACTCCCCTGGTCACTATGGATCCTTTCTCTCATTAACTCTCCAGTTCATGGCCTCTCCCTTATGGTGAACCATTGTCTACACCTGTATTAGGGGATGTACGGTAGGACTTGCACTACAGGTTCGCCGGTAGCCCCTGCCGGCTGGCTCTGCCCACAAGGAGCCGTATAAATATGCGTGTCCTCCACTGATCTGCCATTTCGCCAGCTGCAGTAGGAGGCCACGCATCTGACTGCAATAAAGCCACAGTTGTACCCAACCTGAGTCTTTTGTGCAATTGATCGTGCATCAATTTATTGCAGTCAGATTTTCATCAAAATGGATATCGGAATCAAACCAGATCGCCTGCAGCTGGATTCGCACTCGCCCGATGCCAGAAAGGACTTTAATCACTGGCTAGCTTGTTTTGAGGTTTACATCAAAGCTGCGACCCCCACACCGACAGAGGCTCAGAAGATGCAGGTCTTGTACTCCAGGTTGAGCTCCAGCGTGTTCCCGTTGATCCAGGATGCCCCAAATTACGCGGAAGCGATGGCACTCCTAAAAGAAAACTATGCGCAGAAAGCAAACACAATCTTCGCCAGGCACGTACTCGCCACTCGTTCTCAACACCCTGGTGAGTCCATCGAAGATTTCTGGTGGGCCCTAATCCCACTCGTACGGGACTGTGACTGTCAGGCTCTAATCTCCTCATGCGCGACGCGTTTGTAACGGGGATTGCGTCGGACCCCATCCGACAACGACTGCTGGAAGGGGCCACGCTCGACCTAGCGGAGATGAAAACTTTAGCGCTCTCCATGATGGTCGCATCCTGTAATGTCCAGGCCTACCCCACTCGCCGCGCGGCCCACCCGTCCTACCCCTTCTGAATGCAAACGACCCCCCCCCAGCTGGGGCCCTGCCTACTCAATACGCCTGCGCCGCACGCTGATCCGCGCACCCTGGGGGTCCCCACTGCTACTTCTGCGGCCAACAGAAGCACCCCCGCCAATGCTGCCCGGCCCGCTCCGCCACTTGCAAGTCCTGCGGTAAAAAGGGCCACTTCGCAACTGTGTGCCAGGCCCTTGCTGTCGCTGCTATCGCGCCCGCTATTGCCCCCTCTCCCCCTGCCAAACGCACAATGGGAGCCGCCATCTTCTTCTCCCAGGGCCACGTGTGGCCAGTGGGCGCCGCCATCTTGCCCAGCGCCACCAATGTGCCTCCCATGGGCGCCGCCATCTTGTCCCACCCCCGCAATGTGCACCCCATGGGGGCTGCCATTTTGTCCCCCACAGGACCTCCGGATGCTGCCATCTTGTCTTCCCCACGGGTCTGGAATGCCAACTACACATCACGATCTGGGTTGCAGACGCTCTCCAGCCGAAACCTCTGACGACCACCAGCAGCTCGCCTCGATGACACTGGACGAGTGTCGTCCACTCAACCTGGCCACCACTTCGACAACAGTGAAAATCAACGGCCACGTGACCTCTTGCCTGCTGGACTCCGGGAGCACCGAAAGCTTCATACACCCGGATACGGTAAGGAGCTGCTCCCTCGCGGTCCACCCCGCCAATCAAAGGATCTCCCTGGCCTCCGGATCCCATTCCGTCCTGATCTGAGGATTCTGCAAGGTTACTGTCACTGTCTAGGGCGTAGAATTCAGCGGTTTCCGTCTCTACGTCCTCCCCAACCTCTGCACTGCACTATTGCTGGGCCTGGATTTCCAGTGCAATCTCCAGAGCCTCACCCTCAAATTCGGCGGGCCCCTACCTCCACTCTACGTTTGCGGCCTCGCGACCCTCAAGGTTGACCCCCCCCATCCCTCTTTGCCAATCTAACTTCGGATTGCAAGCCCATTGCCACCAGGAGCAGATGGTACAGCACCCAGGACAAGATCTTCATCAGATCCGAAGTCCAGCGGCTGCTTCGGGAGGGTAGCATCGAGGCCAGCAATCGCCCCTGGAGATCCCAAGTGGTCGTAGTAAAAACGGGGGAGAAACACAGAATGTTCGTGGACTACAGCCAGACCATCAATCGGTACACGCAGCTCGCCGCGTACCCCCTCCCACGCATATCTGATATGGTCAATCAGATTGCGCAGTACCGGGTCTCAACAATCGACCTGAAATCCGCCTACCATCAGCTCCCCATCCGTAAATCGGACCATCCATGCACTGCCTTCGAGGCGGACGGTCGGCTCTATCACTTTCTTAGGGTTCCCATCGGCGTCAGTAACAGGGTCTCGGTCTTCCAAAGGGAGATGGACCGAATGGTCGACCGGTACGGTCTGCGGGCCACGTTTCCGTACTTAGATAATGTCACCATCTGTGGCCATGACCAGCAGGACCACGCTGCCAACCTCGCTAAATTCCTCCGCACAGCCACTCTTCTCAACCTTACGTATAATAAAGAGAAGTGTGTCTTCAGCACGACCCGCCTGGCCATACTCGGCTATATGGTCCAAAACGGACTTCTGGGGGCCGATCCCGACCACATGCGCCCCCTCATGGAGCTCCCCTTCCCCCACTGCCCCAAGGCCCTCAAACGCTGCCTGGGGTTCTTCTCCTACTACGCCCAGTGGGTCCCAAACTATGCGGACAAGGCCCGCCCACTCTTACAGTCCACACAATTTCCCCTCGCGGCCGAGGCACAGCACGCCTTCGCCCGTATTCGCTCAGACATAGTCAAGGCCGGGATGCATACAGTAGACGAGACACTGCCCTTTCTAGTAGAAAGCGACGCTTCAGATGTCGCCGTTGCCACCACTCTAAATCAGGCAGGCAGACCCGTGGCATTCTTTTCCCGCACCCTTCATGCCTCTGAAATTCGGCACTCATCTGTCGTAAAAGAGGCCCAAGCTATCGTTGAAGCTGTGCGGCATTGGAGGCATTACCTGGCCGGCAGGAGATTCACTCACCTCACTGACCAACGGTCGGTAGCCTTCATGTTCAACAACACGCAGCGGGGCAAGATTAAAAATGATAAAATCTTGCGGTGGAGAATCGAGCTCTCCACCTATAATTACGAGATTTTGTATTGCCCCGGCAAGCTCAACGAGCCCCCAGACGCCCTCTCCCGAGGTACATGTGCCAGCGCACAAGTAGACCAACTCCGGGCCCTGCATGACAGCCTTTGTCCCCCGGGGGGGTCACACGACTGTACCACCTCGTCAAAGCTCGCAACCTGCCCTACTCCGTCGAGGAAGTACGGGCAGTCACCAGGGACTGCCAGGTCTATGCGGAGTGCATGCCGACTTCTACCAGCCGGACCGCGCGTGCCTGGTGAAGGCCTCCCGCTCCTTTGAACGCCTCAGCGTGGATTTCAAAGGGCCCCTCTCGTCCACCAACCGAAACACGTATATCCTCAGTGTGGTCAATGAGTTCTCCAGATTCCCCTTGGCCATCCCATGCCCCGATATGACGTCTGCCACCATCATCAAGGCCCTCAACACAATCTTCGCTCTGTTCGGTTACCCCGCCTACATCCACAGTGACAGGGGATCCTCATTCATGAGCAATGAGCTGCATCAGTTCCTGCTCAGCAGGGGTATCGCCTCCAGCAGAACGACCAGCTACAACCCCCGTGGAAACGGGCAGGTAGAGAGGGAGAACAGGACAGTTTGGAGGGCTGTCCAGCTGGCCCTACGGTCCAGGAACCTCCCAGCCTCTCGCTGTCAGGAGGTCCTCCCTGATGCACTACACTCCATCCAGTCACTACTGTGCACCGCCACAAATAACACACCCCATGAACATGTTTTTACCTTCCCCAGGAAGTCCACATCCACGGTGTCGCTCCCGACTTTGCTCGCAGCTCCAGGACCGGTCCTGCTCCATAGGCACGTCCGACTCCACAAGGCAGACCCCTTGGTGGACAGGGTACACTTGTTCCATGCCAACCCCCAGTATGCCTACGTGGAATTCCCCGACGGCCGTCAAGATACTGTCTCCCTCAGGGACCTGGCACCTTCAGGTTCCACTTCAACACACTTCCCCACCCATGCACCACCCTCCCCTCCCCCAGCATTACCAACATTAACCCCACCAGGTCCATCCCTCCTTCCCCTGCCCACGCAAGAGGACGAAGAAGATTTTGGCACGTTCCCGGGGTCATCCGACTACTGGCCAGCACCAACACCGCAAGCCCCAACATCGGTGACACCAGCACCGCTAGCACCAACATCACCGCCACCATTACGTCGCTCCCTGCGAATCGTCAAAGCACTGGATCGACTGAACCTCTGACGGGCACCGGACCGTCAAAATGGACATTTATTTCCTTCCCCATTGTACATAATTTGCAACATTGTATATTGTTCCACACCACCCCCGCCGCACACATTTTTAACAGGGGGTGAATATGGCGAACCACTGTGTATTAGGGGATGTAAGGTAGGACCTGTACTACAGGTTCGCCGGTAGCCCCTGCCGGCTGGCTCCGCCGACAAGGAGCCGTATAAATATGCGTGTCCTCCAGTGATCTGCCATTTCGCCAGCTGCAGTAGGAGGCCACGCATCTGACTACAATAAAGCCACAGTTGTACCCAATCTGAGTCTTTTGTGCAATTGATTGTGCATCATCCCTAACACACCCTCTTGCTGCTAACCTACCGACATGTACCATTTGTCATTCTTTTTCCCACCCTCGCACCGACCTTTGCTCTCGCCGAACCCCTTGCTCCCTGACTCTCCTACTTGCCATTTCCCTTTCCTAAACCCTTGCTGTGAGCAAAAGCTTTGGAGCTAAGTGGTGAAAGGTGGGAAAAGCAGCTTCAACTTGCAGGAGGTGAAGGCTGGGATTCTCCGGGATCTCCCACCAGCAGAGAGAATTCCGATGGCCTGTTGAATGGGACCTCAAGGCCAAAAACAGAATTCACGCCGGTGACCTAGGTTAACAGCTAGAAACTTCCACAGTTCCCCTGGGGAATGAGGGGAGGCTCAGCAGAGGGGATGAGAGTGTCTATTAGAGATCGTACCCAATATCCTCCGCGAAGCCATTGTTCCCCTCCAGGTCATTACTGTCTCCGAAGAAAAACAAAACATTTGAACGTTACATATTTCGTACAGGTACCCAAAGAGCAATCTAAAAACTTTTGCCGTCAATTTGGAGATGACACCAGCGCCATCAGCACTATGACACAGTTCAATAAAAAATTTGGTCTCAGTGCGTGTGGCCATTTTAATCAGCCCACCAGGTTTTCCATCTTATGCCAGCGATGCGGCAATCGTCATGGGCCACGGCAATGTCCAGCATTTGGGAAAGTACTTTCTAAGTGTGGCGGTACAAATCATTTTGCAAAGCAATGTTTTTTGCATCCTACAGTGGACGAAACGCGGTCAGTGAAAGGAGTTGATGAGTGCATTTAGCTGCGTGTCTCCCAGTGCCCGCAGTGCAGGAAAACACATGGCTATTCAACGCGAATCGCATAGTATAAGGGGCATGTTGGCAGCGCCTGTCATTCGAGGATCTGCCGGACTGGGCATGCCGTTAAAGACTTTGGCTGAGCAGGGAAACAGTGCAACATATCTGCCAGATCATGCCCTAGCACCATGGGGGAATGGGGGAGGACACCCGCTCACGATGGACATCAAGATGATGGTCATCCTGAATCTTTACACAACAAGGTCCTTCAAGGCATCGAGTGGGAACCTTTCTGGGATCTCACAGAACTCGGTGCACAGGTGCATCCATGCCGTCACGGAGGCCCAATATGTCCACTCGGCACAAAACATCAATTTCAATGTAGGCCAAGCCCACCATGGTGCCTGGGCAGCAGGGTCTGCCACCATCAACAACATGCCCTGGGTCCAGGGGATGATCAACGGGATGCATGCCACCCTACGAGCACCTGCAGACGGCAGGCCATTCTACACAAACCGAAAGGGGTTCCCCTCGATGAACATGCAGCTATTATGTGACCATCAGCTACACATCATGCACGTTTGCGCCTGATACCTGGGGAGTATGCACGATGCCTTCATCCTGGCACACTCGATGATTCCCAGCCTCTTTGAGATGCCCACTCCTGGCTGGGGGGGTTGGCTCCGGGGCAACAGGGGCTATCCGCTCCAGTCATGGCTGATGACGCCTATGCAGAGGCCATAGACCGACGCAGAGACCCGCTACAGCGGCACACATGCCGGAATCAGGAGTGTGATCGAACGGTGCTTCGACATCCTGAAGATGCAGTTCAGGTGCCTGTACGGCTCTGGAAGGGCCATCGAGAATCACCTGCATCGTGTCGGCCTGCTGCGTCCTCCACAACATCACGCAGTAGAGGGGCAATGTGCTGGAGGAGGACGAGGAAAGCCAGGCCTCGTCTGACAAGGAGAATGCCGGGGAGGGCGAGGAAGGACAGGACATGCGGCCCAGGCAGGCACAGGGGGCCGCATGACACGTGCACCAGGGCCAATGCACATGGGACGCTCTCCATGTTCGTCTCCAGATTCACCGACTTGAGGGGGGAACTGACCAGAGGCATAGACACCACATCCCACCCTACTCCCTCTCCCCCACCCCGGCCAGCGTGATACGTACCTGCCACACTACGGGGTTGTGGGCCCTGAGTTGACAGAGCAGGATGGAGGATGATGACAGCCCATTCTGGGATGAGCTCTGCTGCTCCGCATCATTTGACAACGTCTGACTCCTGTTCACGGTAGCATTTCCCACCGTCCTTATAGAATTTACAGTGCAGAAGGAAGCCATTTGGGCCATTGAACTTTCACCGGCTCTTGGAAAGAGCACCCTACCCAAGCCCACACCTCCACCCTATCCACATAACCCAGCAACCCCACCCAACACTAAGGGCAATTTTGGACACTAAGGGCAATTTAGCATGGCCAATCCACCTAACCTGCACATCTTTGGACTGTGGGAGGAAACCGGAACACCTGGAGGAAACCCACGCAGACACGGGGAGAACATGCAGACTCCGCACAAACAGTGACTCAAGCCGGGAATCGAACCTAGGACCCTGGAGCTGTGAAGCAATTGTGCTAACCACTATGCTGCCGTGCCGCCTAAGGACCCTGCCGTCCTCCTGGGTGATCCTTGCATGCAAGCTGGTCATTCCATCACATAGTCCCATTGGATCTCTGGGGTGGTGGTGGTGGTGGTGATGGTTGGGGAGCGGAGGGTGGGGACCCCTGCTCACCCATAATGTCTGCCCATTCCCTGCCCTTCGCCCCCACTCTGGCCTGCCCAGACCTGCCCACACCTCACACCCATCTGACAGAACACCGAGCAGGTTGTAATAGTGTGAATAGGTGTTTAATCTGAACAAATATATACGCACACTAGCCCTCGTCCCTATCACTATACTGTGCCCTACACCCATGCCAACTTAACTAGTGTCTAACTTTCTGCCCTTATGGGCCCTAACACTATGTCTAGGTGAATCCCCAGACGGTACATCAGATGTGGAGGCGGTTTGCTGTGATTCCCTGGGTTCCTCCTGGCGGCTGTCTTCTGGGGCTACTGGGCTTAATGTGCCCGCCTTCTGCTCGGGCGTCCCAGGTGGTGTGGTGCCGCCCTGTTTTGCCTGCTGCCCACCAGATGCGCCAGGAACAGGAGTGGGGGGGAGGAGGCTGTGGTGCTGCACCTCCCCTGTGGAGTCACTGGCACGGCCACATCACCTCCTCCTTTGGGGTGCCCGATGCCCCCGTGCTACTCCATGGGAAGGGGCAACGAGCAGAGATTTTCCCTGAAGCATCCCCAACACCTGGCACTGCCAGACCAGTAGGCTCGTTCTGGTCTCGACCAGGGTCTGCATTCTCGAGGCTATGAAGCACAAGGAGTGGACCATCTCCATCTGGGATTGCGCCACATCACGCTGCAACTGTGCCACCACTTTCTCCATGTGTGCCATATCAGCCAATGATTGTGCTAGCTCCCTTGGAGACTGGGCCACCTCCCTCTGTGTCTGTGCCACATCGGCCTGCACCTGGGCAATTCCGCTGACAATCTCAGCCATGGCCTGCTGTGACTGGACCAACTCAGAAGCCCCGCTGCAATGTCCAGATGACTCTGGCACATGGCTACATGGCCCTGTCCTGCACCTCGGCCAGCGCCTGCACAGAATTTCCCCAGACCCTGGATATGCTGATCCGTAGCCAAAACCCTCGCCCCTAATGCCTCAACCATCGATGCCATCCATGCGGTGTTGGCTTGGGTGGCATGCATGTTAGTCACCACAGTCCTGCTCCTGTACACGGCTGCAGTCCTCCTCCAACTGTACCTACAGGTGCTGGATACTTGCTGACAACCTCGCATGTGGTCCCTGGTTCTGCAACTGCACCTTCACTATAGATGGGACTGTCCGTTCCAGAAGCTCGAAACCCGTCTGGACGACAGCTAGGCCCTGGAGATGGCCCACCCTCCGATTGTCCGCCCCCTCTGGAGTTCCTACCTCCACCTAATCTACCGGAGTAGCTGTCTGATGTGCACAAGAGGGCGTCCCAGGAGCCTCTTCGCTAAAGTAGTCAACCAAGTTGAGTGTCTCTGGGATGGTGGAGCGTGCTGGAGTCAGCTGTGACAGAATTCTGTGTCATCCATCGACTCCAGCTCTGGGGTGTCTTGGGTCAGAAGCATAATATGGTTCCCGTCTGTGTCAGTGTTCTCGTCGCTGGTTGGTACACGAGGAGAGGGGCCTCAGGTTGTGAGGGTGGCTGGGGCCGGTGTAGTTTGATTGTAGTGGAGGTGGTGTAGTGGGGTGGTGGAGGTGTGAGTGGTGTAGAGGTGGGGGTGAGGGTGGTGTGGGGTGAGGGTGGGTGGTGTTGATGGCTGATTGACACATGTGTCACGGAGAACCGCAACTAAGCGGGGTCCCACTTCCTTGCCCGCGGCCGAGCTGCACCCCGGCAACCTCCCTTTCTCAGGGCCGCCAATCACGTCCAGGGCCTGCTGCTCTGCCACAATGAGGGGCCGCAGAGCCTGCAGTCCCCTTCCAGTTTTCACCCTCTCTGGCAGTTATGGGCAGCCTTCTCCACCTGCGCCCAAGCACGGCGAATAGCGGCAGCTGGCAGCCTCTTTCAGGAGTGCAGGGTTGCCCACGCCTGCTCCACGACCTACAGGAGGATCACCAGTCCGGCCTCTGTGAAGCTGGGATGAGTGTGTGCGGTGAGTGCAATGTGTATATGTGGCTGCACCTTGTCTATGCAGTGTCCATTGCGAATCCGGTTAATCCGGCACTGTTTCTTATTGGAATCAATTCTGTTCCACATGGCACCGGTGCTAGCCCCTCAATGGTTGCTGAATCGGTCCAGTTCTGGCGGCAGTTTTTGCTGTCGTGGAAGTCCATGAATCCTGCACCGGCGTCAACACCTAGCACTGGATTCTGCGATTTGAAAACCATAGCCGGGATTCTCCCCTACCTGGCGGGGCGGGAGGTCCCGGCATGATGGAGTGGCGTGAACCTTTAGGGGCCAAGCCCGAACATTGAGGGGCTAGGCCCGCGCCGGAATGGTTGGCGTTCCGCCGGCTGGCATGGAAGGCCTTTGACGCCACGCCAGCCAGGGCCGAAGGGACTTCGCCGGTCGGCGGAAGTTCGCGCATGCGCCGAAGCATCAGCGGATGCTGACAATATCCCCGCGCATGCGTAGGGGAGGGGGTCACTTCCGCCTCCGCCATGGTGAAGACTATGGCGAAGGCAGAAGGAAAAGAGTGCCCCCATGCCACAGGCCCATCCGCCGATCGGTGGGCCCCCGTCGCGGGCCAGGCCACGGTGGGAGCACCCCCTGGGGCCAGATCGCCCTGTGCCCCCCCCCCCCCACAGGACCCCGGTGCCCGCCCGTGCCGCCTGCTCCCATCAGTAAGGTAGGTGACAGCAGCGGGACTTTGGCCCATCGCGGGCCTGAGAATCGCCCGGGGGGGGGGGGGGGGGGGCACGCCAACCAGCGTGGAGTGCCACCACCGCTGAATCTCCGGTGCCGGAGAATTCGGGAAACGGCGGGGACGGGATTGACCCCGGCGATTCTCCGACCCAGCGGGGGGGTTGGAGAATTCCGTCCCATGTCACCCCGCCGGCGTTCGAACAGCCAGGAAAATTGGCGCAGAACAGCCACCGATTCCCCGTTTTGCTGGGGGCTAGTAGGACGGCAGCTTAGAGCACCTGGCTCTAGCTGCCGATACGCACCGGAGAATTGCCCAGTCCGTGGCCGCGCATGTGCAAGATGGCGGCCGCTGCATGCTTCATGGCGGAGGCCACTCACGGACCCGGCCCATGAAATAGTCCCCCCTTCAGTCGGCTCGCGCACCCCGGACTGCCCCACCACAGGTCCCCCAGCCCTGAATAATGTCCTCCGCTGCCCGTGGATCGGCCCTCCCCCGACTGCGGTAGCACTGGACTGTGTCCGCAGCCACTACGCTGAGATCCGGACAGATGAGACCACACATGTCCCGCGCTGTCGGGAACTGGACGGGTAGGGGGCGGAGCATCAGGGGGTGCCTCAAGCAATGGTCTGAGGCCATTGATACGTGGCGCGGCATACTGGAGGGGGTGGAGCTTCACAAAAGTGGCGCGTCCCCATTTTGGTCGGGAAATATGATTCTCCAGCTGTTTGCCAAATGCGATTTTGACGTCGGCGACTGGAGAATCCAGCCCCTCGTCTCAGGAATGGAGAATCCAGACTAGAGACTATTCTCCTCCTATAGCATATGGATGATAAGGGCATAGTGTAGGTTAGATGGCCTTTCGTTTTTTTTCCATGTCGGTGCAACATTGAGGGCCGAAGGGCCTGTACTGCGCTGTATCGTTCTATGTACATAGGAACACAAGTAAAAAGTTGAAGTCAGAGGAACATTGAATAACAATAAATAATGTTATATTTCAACTCAACTGTCCAAGCTCTGGCTTTTAAACTATTCAGATAATTTTTCAATCATTACAATTACCCTTGAATAATGTTACCTTAGAATAATGGTCTTAATGATTTTGAAATATGTGATTGGACCATATCCCACTCTAAGCACCTAATGTGACAGAGGTCCTTAAACCTCTCACCCACACTTCTCAGAGAAAGGTACCATGACTCAGGTTTCTTCCTTTCTATTCTATCACATATTATATCAATTTTCTTGGACTACAAGTGCTAATAAGTATCACTGTGCAAGGTGCATGATTCACATCCAGAATTGAGTGAACAGACTGAATTAAGCATTACTGAAATGATTATGATAATTAAACTATATCCAGAGATAGCTGGAAACAGACACCAATGAAGGGTAGACATTGCCGTGACACAGAATAATATGCTTTTAATTTACATCCACTATCTCAAGTAAAGTCAACTTGACTACCAAATTCTGTGGGTTCCATGTTGTCTTCTGTGCTGTGTATGCCATGCTGTGTTATATTTGTCCCAATAGAAGTTTCCCATGCACAGTCCCAATCAATGTATCTGATGCTCAGTGTTCCATGTGTCGAATAAAATCATACTGAATCAAAATTTTTCTGATAGAATCTGAATTTTAAAAGGGCTTAGTTTACCTTCTCTAAAGTGAATTAATTAGAACTTAGCAATTCGCATGTCACATCCAAACAACTTTATTCAGTGTACCATTGAGCTCTGATACCTTGGTGCCATCAGATTAGCCTCTCTGATGCCACTTGCTTTATAATCATTTAATCTTCAATTAAGTAGCCCAGTTGGTAACTATGGGTTACTAGTCTACAATGAGTAACTATAGGTTACTAGTCTACAATGAGTAAATACAAGTGTAAAATTTGAAGAGCAGTGGAGAATGCAAAGCAAAATAAGGTCAGACTTAGAGTCAATACCCTCCAGAACATAGCTAAAAGCATAAGAAAAAAAGGGAATTCCAATGATGGGCATCAAACAAATATTCAAAAGATTCAGGGGTGGGGCATGGTCAACTGTCCCTAAAAATCAATTTGCTTTGTTGAATCAATCATGAGTAGAAAGATACAAAGGATACAGTGTCCAACTTAAAAAGGTGTGAAAATTGATATTCAGTTAAGATAAAATATCGCCTAGCCTCAAGTCTGAATTTCACAGGTCTCACGTAATTATATTTGTCCCATGTTATTGCCAATGCCATCCAATAAAATTGTAGGTGTTTACTGGGCTTCAGACAATGATAGGGACAGTTGTGAAGTTTTCAACCTTTGCTTCATTCTTTCCAAAGGTTTAACTTGAAGAGGTTACAGCTCAACTAAGGTTGGATGTTGAATAAGCAGTCTAACTGCATGATTTGCAATGGAGGGTCAAAAGAAGTGACTGTAGTGGTTCAGCTGGGTATCATCAGCATATGTGAATACTAACCCATGTTTCAAGGTAATGGGTGGGATTTACCAGCTATTCACACCGGTGGGAAAAACCGGTCCCACGAAGGTGCATGGGTTTCCCGGCGATGTGGTGTTGTTAATAGGAACCCATTGACAATGGTGGGACCGGCAGATCCCGCTGGCGGTTGACGAAAAACACGTGGCAGGCTGGTGAGAAAATCCCATCCATTGTCTCTAAGGAGAAGCATCTAGATTTAAAAAATGAAGGAAACCAATGATGATTCCTCGTAAACGCCTGAGACAATAGTATAGGGATGGGAGGAGATGCTATTGCTAGGATAGGTAAGAATGGACTCAAGTGAAAGTCAACCCACTGAACTGGATATCAGAGAAGTGCTGGAGGAAGATGTCTGAGTTGAAGGCTGCTTAAAGGTCAAGGAGAATAAGGAGATAAAATGGATGAAGATAAATGGATGAAGCAGCTGAAGATGGTTAGCCCTCGGACACTATCCTAAGGAACTCCTTCAGTGATGTTGTGGAATTGAGATGATCAGCCACGACCATCTTCCATTGTGGTGGATATGCCACAAACCAGTAGAGAGTTTACCCCCTGATTCCCATTGACTGCAATATTGCCATGGTTCCTTGGATGCCACACTCGATCAAATGCTGCCTTTATGTCAAGGTCAATTACTTTCACATCTCCTCAAGTTCAGCTCTTTTGTCCCTTGTTTGGACTGGAATGAAGTCAGATGCCATGTGGTCCTAGCAAAATCCAAACTAAGCATCAATGAGCAAGCTATTGCTGTGTAACTATTGCTTGAAAACGCCATCGATGAAATCTTATATAATTTGCTGATGGTTGAGAGGAAGCCTTGGGAGAGTAACTAGCTGGATTGGATTTATCCTGTTTTTACAGGGTATCCCTAACAAAAATGTTCTTTGGCCTATCTGAAACATGCTGACTTCCTGCGCAGAGTGGTCCACTACCAATTGTTACAGGCTGGCACATTCCAAAGTCCAGGACTATGTGCCAAAGGGCACACAAAGCTCCAATGGATAAAGATCACCATTTAAGGCCTTTCAGCCAAAGTACATCTTGGTCTCTATGTTTGTTTGTATTATATGTAAATGATTTGGAGGAAAATATAACCGGTTTGATTAGTAAGTTTGCAGACGATGCAAAGGTTGGTGGAATTACGAATAGCGATGAGGACCGTCAGAGGATACAGCAGGATTTAGATCGGTTGGAGACTTAAGTGGAGTGATGGCAGATGGAGTTTAACCTGGACAAATGTGAGGTAATGCATTTTGGAAGGTCTAATACAGGTGGGAAATATACAGTAAATGGCAGAATCCTTAACAGCATTGATAGGCAGAGTGATCTGGGTGTACAGCATGCTAGGTTTAATTAGTCAGAATATTTAATACAGGAGTTAGGACATAATGTTGAACTTGTACAGGACTTTGGTAAGACCACACATGGAATACTGTGTTCAGTTCTGATCACTCTATTATAGAAAGGATATTGTTCAACTAGAAAGAGTGTGAGCATCTGGAATGAGCTGCCAGAGGCAGTGGTTGAGGCAGGTACAATTTTGTCCTTTAAAAAGCAAGTTAGACATTTACATGGGCAAGGTGGATACAGAGGGATATGGGCCAAATGCAGGCACGTGGGACTAGCTTAGTGATCAAAACTGGGCGGCATGGACCAGCTGGGCTGAAGGGCCTGTTTCCATGCTGTAAACATCTATGACTCTGCAGGTACACAGGTCACTGAAAGTGGCACGCAGGTGGAGAAGGTAGTCAAGAAGGCATACGGCATGCTTGCCTTCATCATAGAATTTACAGTGCAGAAGGAGACCATTCAGCCCATCGAGTCTGCACTGGCCCTTGGAAAGAGCACCCCACTCAAGCCCCACACCTCCACCTTATCCTCTTTATCCCTGCAACCCAACCTAACCTTTTTGGACACTAAGGGCAATTTAGAATGGCCAATCCACCTAAACTGCACATCTTTGGACTGTGGGAGGAATCCCACGCACACACGGGGAGAATGTACAGACTCTTAATATTATTAGGGCTCATAGTCTTTGCAGTATCCAGTGGGATGAATTGAATTGGCTGGCATTTGTAATACTGTAGGAGACCATCATGTAATTATATCATCCCGTCGAGTGCTTTCCTCTTCCCTCTTTGTCATAATATACACCAGTATATCATGGTGCAGACGCGCACTGATGGACATACACTAGGACCAATCAACATGCACAAACACCGCAGCCAATCACCAGTTAGAACACACTCACTATAAAGACAGAGGGCATCACTTTTCCCACTCATTCGGGATGCAGCCTTTCAGAAGCACAAGAGCTTATAGATTACACCACAGACTCTCACCACGTGCTGAGTGATTCGACTGGTTAGGACAGGCACAGGTCTTTAATTAATCTAGCATCGTGTAACCCACAGTAATAGTATGTTCAGCAGTTTATAGTTTAATAAAATAGTGTTGTACTATTTTAAGTGTTGGTGGCCTGTATGTGTTTCACAGATACAGAGCACCCAACACATCACTCTTGTCCCAGGTAATCCTCACTCATGTCATTTTAGTTGCTCCCCCATCTCCTCCAGCCTCAAAAGCATATCTACCTAAACTCTCATGATTGCAATGAAACTATTTTGAAATTTGTATGAAAACTATGCAGAACCAAACCGTTCGGTGGCGACGTATAGGTGGAGGTCGCACGTTGGCTGGCTTCCTGCTAGAGATTTTGGTTCTTGGCCCTTTTCGCCCATGTTCTGGGGAGAATTTTATATGGTTGGTTGTTAGAAAAGTTGCAGCAACAAAAGATGCTGCAATCCCAGAAAAAGAAAGTCTGCCGGCGAGCTTGGTGGGGAGTTCAATGGGAGGAAAGATGGTGGGAGAAAACTCGCCGGGTGGGGTGGCGCACATAACAGTGGATAAGCTGGCCGAAATGATGGCGGGGGAGTCTGAGCAGCTGTTTTCCAATCACTGCGACAGGTATCAAAAGGATAATTGGTGGTGGAACCGGAGCAGGTGAATAAGGCATTCAAGGAGTTTGATAAAAAGTTGGAGAGGTCGTGGCCTCTGGAGGATGAGTCAGACATGAGGGAGTTTTTAGGGCGGTTGGAGCATCCTAAAGTAGGAGAGGGCACGGTTGGAAGAGCCAGTTGGGATGAAAGAGCGGATGCAGACGGGTAAGGCACAACCGTCTTACCGTGGAGTTTTATAAAATGTTTTTGGATACGCAGGCGCCACTGTGGTTGGGGATGTTTGTCGATGCAGTTACTAAGGGGTTGCTGCCAGAGACGATAGGACAGACATCCATTTCATTGTTGCTTAAAAAGGATAAAGACTGAGTGGAATGTGGGTCGCATAGGTCAATATCGCTGCTGAATGTGGATGTCAAGATTTTGGCTAAGGTGCTGGCACATAGGTTGATGGTGTTCCTCCTGAAGGTGATTGAGGTGGATCAGGTGAGGTTAATAAAGAGCAGGCAGTTGTCGTTGAATGTGCCGTGTCTGGACTTCCGGTGGCAGCCATGGAGTGAGTGGATGCACGTGATGTAGCTCCCACTCAAGGTGGATTTTTTGGACCTTTTCCCGTTCATAATGTGGATGTTTGGATGGAAAATGGTGTAAGACTGCCAGGAGAAAGTGAGACTCCACTGGTGCGGCTGGTGGATGGATCCATGGACCAGGAGTGGTCTGAGAAGGAGGAAACTGGTAGAGCAGGAGAAACTTCATGCACCACAGGCCAAAATGGCGGAAGGTAAAGGGATATTCTGCCCGCCCAGTGGTCAACGGAGCAGCTGGTGGACTTCTTAAATGAGAGTTCAGCCACGGGCAGGCCCAAAAATGGATATGGTTGATCAGCAGGGAAGTGGGTGACGTCATTTAGGCGCTGCCGGCCACGTCATTCAGGCAGCGCCGCTTTGACGCAAGCGTCAAGGCCTGCCGCCCGAGATTGACGCGCCGCCGCTCCTAGCCCCCTGGGGGTGGGAGAATAGGGGGCGAGGAGCGGCCTCCGACGCCAGAGTGAAACACTCCGGGTTTCACTCCGGCGTCGGCACTTTGTCTCCCTTTGGGAGAATCGCGGCCAAGGTGTTTCTGCCGGGATTGGTTGACTCGGAGTATTCGCCGATTGTGATTTCAAACCATGCACCGCACTGAGTGGATTTGCGAGTGTACCGGGTAGGGGGAGGGCCACGCCAGCGCCTGCAGTAGAGGCTGGATGTGTGGTTCTTGGCGAATGAGAAGGTGCGAGCAGGTGAGGGCTGCCATCCGGGAGTTTGTGGACCTCAACGATAGTGCGGAGGTCACTGTGGAAGCACTCAAAACTTTGCTTAAGGGGAGTTCATTTTGATGCGAGGGAACCATGGGTTTGAACAGCGAGGATGGATGCTAAGTTTCGGGGTTGAGTGGAGTGAGGAGTCATTGAAATGAAGGACCTAGTTCTAGAAGAGCGGTTTGCGAGTTTGGAGGAGTTGGGGGAAACACTTGGGATCCCGAGGGGGGAGGTTTTCAGGTATATGCGGTACGAGATTTCGCAAAAAAGGTCTTTCTGATTTTTCCAGTGGCACCACCCTCCTCGATGTTGGAGGGGGTGCTGTTGGTGATGGAGTTGGAGCGGCGGGGTCATCTCGGCGATCTGTGAGAGGATTTTGGAGAAGGAGATAGCTTCTCTGGAGGAGGTTAAGGCCAAGTGGGAGAAGGAGCTGAGGATGGTATTGGAGATGGGGTCGTTTTGTGAGGTGCTGCAGAGGGTGAATGCCTCAATCTCGTGTGCGAGGCTGGGGTTGATAGAGTTAAAGCTAGTGCATAGAGCTACTGCCTGACGAAGTCGAGGATAAGCTGGTTGTTTGAAGGCATGGAGGATACTTGCGAGCAGTGTGGGAGGGGACCAGCCAATCACATTCGTATGTTCTGGTCCTGCCCTAAGTTGGAGGAATTTTGGAGGCTGTTCTTTAGCATCATGTCGGCGGTCTGCACGTGGGTTTGGAGTTTGGAGCCCAGTGCCCTGGGGACCATATTTGGGGTGTCGGACTTGCTGATGCTGCAGACAGGAGCGGGGGAAGATATTTTAACCTTTGCCTCGCTGATCGCTTGCAGGCGGAGGTGGGTGGAGGTCAGTTGCTCCACTAGTGCCTCAATGTGGCTCGGGGATTAAATGGGGTTTTTGTATCTGGAAAAGGTGAAATTTACTTTGAGGGGGCAAGTGAGGGGTTCCACAACAGATGGGGTTTGTTTGTACTACATTTCAAAGAGCTGTCAGCTGTTAAGACGGGGAGCAAAATAGGGGTTTGGTTTAGGTTACTTTTGGGGAAGGGGAAGGAGTTTGTATTGTTTTTTATTTGTTATGTTATGTGTTTAAAATGTTAAAATATAAAAAACTTGAATAAAAAATTATTTAAAAACTGCAGTACCAGCAAAACCTCTTAGAATTAAGTTATGGAAGTCATTGAATAGGCCCCAAAAACAGCCAGAGTTAGCCATTAGCCTGAAAGGACATAACTAGAAACTCGCCTCTATAAAGTAGATGAATCCATTAAATAGCACAGCTGAAAGATACCTACATGTCTGTAAACCATGCATTTCTGACCGAGTCAAAGAGTGTCCTACAATTAGCATAGGTCCCTGTAGAAGGGAATTTAGAGTGCGGATTAGTTGCCTGCTTAGGGCATTCATTAACATCTAGTTGTTATTAAAGAAAAGGCACTAGCTGAAAGCATGATGGTATTGCTTGACTATATTTTATAACTGCTTCTGCACAAAACTTGGAAGGTCGAATAATGTCAATAAATTCCTCTGCTGCAACCTTTTTCTTGCTGACAAGTTGCTTCAGAATTGTTTTAGCAAGAGGCAGGAAATCTGCCTGAATAGATAACTGCATGAAGAACATTCTCAAGGTTTGTTTTGTGTAAACATGGCTAGCAGAAGCTGTTTTTGTCCTTGATGTTGCTTATTTCACGGTATAAATGTATGCTCTTAAATTTGTAAGGTAGGGTGTTTGGAGTGGTCTCCAACCGTTACAACCCCTCCACAATTGTGTCCAAATAAATGACCTGAAACGAAACTCAAAGCCTCTGACTTATTATTTCCACGACAGTCGCCTAATTACATATTTTACTGAGTATTGTAAAGGAGTGTTTCTTCATTGTGGCGTGGACGCCCATGGATGAGCCTGATCCAGCGTGGGGCGCTTTTGGCTCAGGACATGTGCACATGTACCAACTGTTAAACTGAAAACTTAGGTGTCCGTTTTAAACCTGCAAAGTTCAAAGTAACTTAATTGCAGTGTTAATGTAAGCCTACTTGCGACAATAATAAATATTATTATTATTATAATAGAGGAGAAATATTGATGGATTAGTCCCACTCCACTGTCCTTTCCCCATAGCTCTGCTAATGTTTCCTCATCTATTCTGATTGATCTGGTTATCATCTGAGTTAATAGGCAAACTGAAGTAACTAGTGGTACAAACCTCATGTGGCAATAGTAAAGATTATTATAAGAAATGATCTAGAAGTAACTTTTCCATTCTTTTCTCCCTTTCCTGGGTGAACCTTTTTCTCCTGTTAATTGATATATGTACCAGTGGATCTCCAATGGCGTTGCTCATGATAAGACAGTTGATATTCTATTTTATAACAACAGAAGTGGTTTATCAGACAAAACACGAATATAATCGGGGAGGCAGTGGTGCAGTGGTATTGTCTCTGGACTAGTAATACAGAGACCTAGGATAATGTTCTGAGACCTGGGTTTGAATCCCGCCATGGCAGATGGTGAATTTTGAATTCAATTTAAAGATATCTGGAATTGTAAGTCTATTGATGACCATCTGGTTCACTGATGTCCTTTAGGGAAGGAAATCTGTTGTCCTTATCTGGCCTGGCTTACATGTGACTCCAGATCTTCAGCTATGTGGTTGACTCTTATATGCCCTCTGGGATGGACAATAAATGCTGGCCCAGTAAGTGACGCCCACGTATCTTTTAAAATTCTTAAGAAAAAGCAGAAATGGTGCTTTCCTAAAAGGGACTTCCCAACTCTTAATTGACCCTGTCCCTCTAAGACAGTAAAGTTAGCTTTCTGTGGGGAATTGGTCCATTCTGCACTCAATTTCAGGGACGTTTGGGTCTGGATTATCGATTATTTATAAATTTATGGCACATTGGCGATCTATTAAATACTAATTGCTGTTGCTCAGTGAGGCTAACATTATTCAGTTGTAAATCATTTACACCCACCTGAGAGGGTAGACTAAAACTTGGTTTAACATCTCATCCAATTAAGACAGAACCTTTTCACTCAGTACAGCACTGAAGTATCCATGTAGGTGCACACTCAACCCGATGTACTTGAACCCAAGAATGCTGTCTACTGAGTCAAGAAAATGTACTTTTAACTGTGGCACTTGAGGCTAGACCCAAGGGTTTTATATGTAGAATTTGTTTCATTTGGTAATGGGATGGTTATCATAGAGGTAAATACATAATATTTTTTTACAGGAAGGGAAAAAAATTGAGATCCAAGGTCAGAAAGCAGATAAAAATGACATTAGGTTTGTAGAACGAGGTCAGTGTAAAGCTTGAGTGACAGGAACTTTATTTTTTTCAATCTTTAGATTACTAGTAATGCTTATAAATAAAAAATCCATTTAGCACTTCCCAGAAAAAATGCAAGCTTCAAATGTCAATGAGCTTCAATTTGTATAGTGTACTGAATGTGTCGACCTAGTGAGTAATTTGTACAAGAACAGATGTATGCACTCTGCATCACAGATTGGGCTTGGAAGCTTAATGAAGATAGACTGCATTATCAAAACCAAGGAAGTCTGATTATCCTGCTCATAAAGGTCTTATTAGAAACTCCATTATCAAAATTAGCTTCATTTTTGTCCACATTCCAGGTATTGCGGAGTGCTATTACAGACATTTACGAGCTAAATTTAGGTCTTCTGAGCAATAGAATGAAACAGCCAACCATCAAGTCCTGTTAACACAACTGCAAGATTTATATTCAATTTTTCTGGACAAAAAGATTGCCACTTTTAACAAAGAAACAGAACAACTTTTTTCTCTTTCTTTTTGACTTTATTTTATTTATTCTTTCACGGGATGTGTGTGTCACTGACAAAGCCTGCATTTATTACTTTTAATGACAAAGGAGGCCAGTGGTAGGAAGGAAAAGGAATTATTTTACTTTAACATTAAGTCTGCCCACAGCAATAAGTATCTACAATCACAGTCCCCCTTGGGTCAACCAACATGCCGGTCACTGCTCGGGCAGTTTATGCTCGGTTTTACGAGTCCCAGCTGTGTGGACCTCTGCCCACTACCAGGGAAGTTCATACTCCACAAGCTCCACAAGGAGATCAATAATGGTTTCTCCATGGGCTTGTGGGGGCTATGACATTACCCTTCCTCACCCCCGCTCATCATTAAAAGCTTGCCCTCTGAAGTCATCTGAGACCTTCTGCTCTGCTTTGCCTGAGGCTGAGCTTCTGCCTGTGGCGTGTCTAGGTTGGTTTATGTGTACTGGTTGGTCAGCTGCCTTTTTCTGGTTGACCTCCGGAGGCCTATTGCCGGAACCCCGGCCCCGGACACAACAATGTCCATCTGTGAAAATGCCTTGTGTCCATGTTTGAGCCAGAGTCATCTTCATACTGTTAATCCAGTTGTTGGGTCACAGTCATATGTGTTCCCTGGCTGACAAAGTGGAGGTTGGGCACCCTATAGTGCGGGCTCCCATTTCTTAAGATGGTCCACATGCTTATGTAGGGTTTTCCTTTGGACCTTGACTTTGTCTGGTCCTGTTCTCTCTACTACAACTCCTGGGAGCTAAAGTGCACCATCTGCAAAATTGTGAATGTGACAAACTCTTTGCTCATGAATGGCATCCCATTGTCAGTCACCAGGACTTCAGGGATCCCGTGATTGCTGAACAAGTACCTCAGCTTCTCGACGGTGGCCCTTGATGTAGTCAACGTCATCTTACAGATGTCGAGCCATTTTGAATGGGTGTCCACAATAATGAGAGCCATGGACCCCATAAAAGGCCTAGCAAAATCAGCGTGAATTCTCCCCCAAGAATGACTTGGCCATTCCCAGGGTTGGAAGTAGGCGGTCAGTGAGAGCTTTTAGTGCTCCTGACATGCTGGGCCGCTACACACAAGTATTTTGATGTTCCCATCAATTCTAGACCAACAGATATAGCTTTGAGCCAGCATCTTCATTTTTGAGACGCCTGGCTGGCCACTCTGCAAGTCCTTTAGGAGCGACTTCTGACCCAGCAGCGGGATGACCACACGGGCGCCCCACAGGATGATACCATCCTCCACGCTTACCTCTTAAAGTTTCTGGGCATAGGGTTGTAGGGCTGCTAGTGGTGTCCCCTGTAATCCAACATATCACAGCATCTAGTGGATCCCCGCCAACTTAAGATCTCACTGTGTCCATGCTCGATCCTGAACAACCTTGAGTGGCAGAGTATCCATAAAATTCAGGGACTCCACAACTTGATCCACCCCTGGTGGTTTCTGGTTATTCACGAGTAGCGGGAGACAACTAAGGGTGCCAGCATGGGCTGTATTTCTGGACAATGTCGGAACAACAACTCATAGGCTGCAGACAAGAGTGCCCAATTTGGGCTGATGCAATGGGGAAAATCCCCTAGACCTCTTTAAAGTGGTCCAGCAGAGGCTTGTGATCAGTAACAATGAAGAAGTGTCATCCATAGATATTCTGATGAAACTGCTTGACCCCAAATATCACCGCCAAGCCTTCCTTTTCTATTAGGCCAGGGTTGTTCCGCGTCTGCCAGAGTCCTTGATGCAAAAGCAATTGGGTGCTCCGTGCCTTCGTCCCATCTGGGGGCCAGCACCGCCCCAATGGCATAGGGAAAAGCAACACAAGTCAGGACAAGCGGTTGAAACGGGTTATAATGAGTGATGATGACAGGTGCCTCTTCACCCGAGCAAATGTTTCTTCCAGTGAGGCACCCCAAACCCACTTCTGTTTTTTCTTAAGCAGTATGTGAAGGGGTTCCAACAGAGTGGCCAAGCAGGAAATTAATTTTCCATAATAATTCACTAGGTCCATAATGACTGCAGTTCGGTGGTGTTCCTTGGAGTTGGGGCCCCCTTTATGGCCTGAACATTCTCTTTCACATGGTGCAGTCGATCTCTGTCTATCCTGTATCCCAAGTACATGACCACCTTTGCTATGAACATGCATGTACTCCTCTTCAGCTGAGCACCCACTTGACAGAACCATTCCTCCAGATTTTCCATGTGCTCCTCATTGGTGGTACCTCTGATGAGCACATCATCCAATTATACTGATACTTTTGGCATTCCTTGAAAAACGCATTCGGGAGATTGCCGAAGCTGACAAGACCTCGAACAGGAAGTGAGTGTACTCAAATAACCCTCTGCAGACCTTCATAGTTGCATATTTTCTGGATGCAGAGTCCAGTTCCACCTGTAAGTAAGCATAGCTCATATTGAGCTTAGTAAAGGAACAACCACCGGACAGATTTGCATATTAGTCTTCCATCCTGGGCACTAGATAATGGTTTAGGCAGGAAGCCCTGTTCACTTGTAACCGCAGAGTTGGACAGACTTGTCCAGCTTCATAACTGATACTACGAGTGCAGCCCACTCTGAAAACCATACTGGGCGTCTGATGCCCAGATCTTCTAGGTGCAGCAGCTGTACATCAACCTTGGTGAGTAAGATATAAGGAACAGGCTGTGCCCTGAAATATCTGTGTTGGGCCTCTGGGTCTACGTGGATGCAAGTCTTGGTCCCTTTGTTCTGTCCAGGCCCTCCTGGAATACTTCAGGATATTTGTTCAGGACTTCATACGGGTTTCCAGTGGCCATCTGGAAAATCTGCTCCCAATCGAAATGGAGGACTCGTAACCAGTCACAAACCAGCAGATTAAATCCCAGCTCCTGTACCACAACTAAGGGTAGCCTGACTGTTTGCTGCCCGTGGGTCACCGGGGTTATGGTGGGTCCCCATGATGCTCAGCGGTTCGCCTGTATAGGTCGTGAATCTGGTCTTGGTGTCTTTCAGGGTTAGTGGTAAGATCCCTGTACGAAGTCGCTGAAAGGTCTGTTGGCCAACGATGAAGACAGCAGCTCCTATGTCCAACTCCATCACCAGCGGTTCACCTGCATCATATTATTTTCCTTGGGTGGGACAACATGCAAGGCCCTGGCCCGTGGTGACCACATTGTCTGCTCTGGGTAGCATTTTCTCCAGTAGTTCTGGCGGCCCTGACCACTGTGTGTTCTCCGTCCTCACATTTGGAAATGTGGTCGGCATTACCCCATATCCTCTGGAGTGGTCTGTAGTGGCTCCTGAGTACAGGGCCCGACTGCATTATTGCACCTTCAGTTGCTTTTTGGGAGGTCATCTGGTCACTCTGGGACTGACCTAGGATGTTGCGGGAGTCCGATGCAAAGGTCATGTCTAACTATGATGAACAAGGCAGATGAATTGAGGGCACCAATTAAAACAATGGGGTGTGATGTCATTGCTGTGACTGAGATATGGTTGAGAGAGGTGCAGAAGTGGCAGTTCAATATTCCAGGATACAGGGGGCAGAATTCTCCGTTACCTGACGCCGAAATCGGGAAAGGTGATTGGGTGGAAAATCAGTTCCGATGCCAAAATCGTGGCCGGCACACACGTACAGTAAACACTGTTTGCATATCATTAGTGGGCCCGACCCGATATTTTCCAGGAATTCTCCTCCTCGATGGACAGAATTTCCGACGGCCCGGTTCACATTTAAAAATTGTGAAACCAACTTTGTGGCTGATGAAGGAGAGAGAGAGGAGGCAGGGCCTGGAGAGGAGCAAGATGCAGGCTGCAGGCCACCACACTGATCCTGCTGGCTGGGGTTGGGGTGTGTGTGAGAGTATGAATATTGTAATAATAATGAAGGGTTAAAAATTTTGTTCTGCTACAGAGCGACACCACATGTGATAGGATACTTATTAGCACAGTTGCTGATGAATCGAAAGATGCATACCATGCAAATGAAGACGCAATCCAAAAAAATCAAATGTAAACAACAACAGTACTATGATAGAACAGCAAAAAACATCTATCACCGCTAGAACAAAGTGACCCTGCCAAGAGTACAACTTCCGAATGGATGGTCAAGCATGGCACATGTAATCCGCCAGGAAGCTCCACATTCGTATGTAATAGTAATGAAAGAGGGTTCAATCTTAAGGAGAAACTGCAGAGCACTTCTTAAGGTGAAGACGACTCATCCCACATTTCCAAACATCGCAATAGATACAGAACTACTCAAAGCAACTCCAACAGTATGTCAGGAAGACGTCGTTCCAGCAGCAAACACAACGGCAGCAGCATTGGAATAAAGACAACCGCAAGAAACGATTGCGCTGAGAAGATCTACACGTCTCAGAAAAAAAAGACTTAATTTGTGAAAAAAGAATGGGAAATTGTTAACTACTCGACGATAGTACAGTGAAACCAAGTATAGCCTTAACAAGCATCATGTACTGTAAATATGTTTGAATGCGTATCCAAAAGACTTCATAGAAAGGGGGATGTGACAATTATATTGTAAGAATAATGAAGGGTTCACAATTTACTGTAACTGTATACAACCACTAGATGGCGATCAAGCACATACATGTGGATCACACTCTTGATTCGGGGAAAAGGTTGTTAGGCGAGGCAGAGAATATCCGTGTTATCAGGAGCTCTGTGATTAGAATCATAGTATTAGTGAATCTGTAATCTTTCATATCTTAGCAAGCAAGTCGAATCTATTTAGTTGTAGAGTAAATGCTTTGTTCAAAACTTAGCTTGATGTTCTTTGTGAGACACTGCACTTCAAAGCCATCCTCATTCAGAAAGCAAAGAACATCACAGGTGGGGGCCCTGTTAGGACCGGGGGACGGAGCCAGGAGTGTAGGGATGGGGGCGGGGAGGGCATGCAGGAGGGATGCCTGCAGTGCCAACCAGGGCCACCATGTAGCTTGGTCGACCTGATTAGGCATGGCGGTATGCATCATGCTAACATGTCGGCCTTTCACCCCCTGCAGACAATGGATATTGGAATTCAACCAACAATGGTGGCTTTCCTGCTAGTCGCCGCAGCCCTGGGGGATGCCCAGCAGTTGTAAGAGCTGGAGCTGCTTGAGGAGGCGGATGCTGCAGCAGTGGAGCGGGCAGCAGTGGAACAGGAGGCAGCCACCCAGGATGGAGAGCCGGCCGCCCAACGACCGAGGAGGAAGAGGTGCCAAGGAGGCGCCTCATGAGGCCTCGCGTGTACCAGCAGCGCCTGTCACACGACATCACACTACGACTGTGCCACCACCTTCTGCGTTTGTGTCACATCAGCCAGTGACTGCGCCATCTCCCTCTGGGACTGGGCCACCTCCTTCTCTGTCTGCACCAAGCTGGCCAGCGGCAGAGCAATATCACTGACATTCCCAGCCATGGCTTGTTGTGACTGCGCCATGCTCAGAAACGCCGCTGTAATTTTCAGGTGGCTCTGGCGTATGGCTGTCTGTGAGGCGGCAACACTGTCCTCGACCTCAGCCAGTGCCGGCACAGAATGCCCCAAGCCTTGGAGATGCATATTCATAGCCACAACCGCCCTCCCCCCCCCTCACCCCCCACAATGCATCCACCGCGGACGCACGCATGCGGTGTTGGCCTGGGTGGCACGCATTATCGGCACCTCCTCCAACTGCACCTACAGGTACTGGATGCTTGCCGACAACCCCTCATGTAGTCCCTGATTCTGCGGCTGCATCTCCACTATGGATGGGACTGTTTGTTCTCGAAGCTCGAGACCCACCTGGATGGCAGCTAGTAACTGAGATCGGCCTACCCTCCAACCATCCGTCCCCTCAGATACTCCTATCTCCACCTACTGTAACAGGTCAACTGTGTAGTGCGCACAAGATACTGTCCCAGGAGCCTTTTCACTAAAGTGCCCAGCCAAAGTGAGTGTCTCTGGAATGGTGGAGGGTGTTGTGAGGGAAAATCAGTGTCATCCTCTGACCCGAGCTCGGGTCTCCTGATTCTCAGGCGGAGGGGTGATGTCTGAGCTGTTTCCAGTGTTGGTGCCCGGGCATAATCCAGCTTTGGCACTAGCTGGGGGAGGGCGGCACCTGATGGGCCCGCCCCAACCCTAGTAGATCCTGCAAGACACAAGATAAGATGCATGATCAGACCGGGGGGCAGTGGAGGTGGGCGTGTGGGTGGTGTGGGTTGAGGATGGTGTTGGGATGTGAGTGGGTTATATAGGCATGAGGGTGGTATGGGGTGAGGCTGGTGGGGATGGTATTGGGGAGTGCTGACACACGTGTCACGGGGAACCGGAACTATGTGGGGTCTCACTTCCTCGCCAAGCTCTACCTCGTTGACCTCCCGTTCCTCCGGGCCGCCGACCAAGTTCAGGGCGCTCTGCTCGTCCACGGTGAGGGGCCGCTGGTCCAGTGGTCACCCTCCTGTCTTCTCCCGCTCCCGGTGTTGTGCACAGCCTTCCCCTGGGGGGCAGAGGGAACAGAAGACAACAATGTTCGAAAATCCGACTCATGCACACAGGGGGTGGCCCCAGTGGCCAGGACACCAGAACATGGTGGCTGGAATGGATACCGGCATGTGGTGCAGGGTGGGGGGGTTCGATTATTCTCCTGGTGGCGGAGGTAGGATTACGGGTGTGTGGGACGCGGGTTACTGCAAGGGGCACAGTGCTGCTGACTCACCCTGGCTGCCCTAGGAGGTTGTGCAGTTTTTTCCAGCACTGCTGGCTGGTCCGGTGTTGCCCACGGTGCTCATGGCTTCTGCTACCAGTCCCCATGCAAGACAAACGGCAGCAGCTGGCAGCCTCCTTTCTGGGCCGGGGTACAGGGTCATCCTCCACATCCAAGAGAGTCTCCAGTTCGGTGTCTGAAAATCGTGGGGCTGCACTCCTTGCTGCCACCTAGTTGGCTGGTATGGTGTGTGTGGGGAATGAAGTGCCTATATGTGGCTGCATCTTGTCAGCCTTCAAATTATCTATCGCTAAACCGGCGAATCCAGCACTGTTTCTCATTGGAATTGATTGTGTTCCACCTGGTACCAGTGCTAGCCCCTTAACAGTCGCGGAATTGCTCCAGGTGTGGCGCCAGCTCTTCTGTCGTGAAAGTCCACGAATTCTGCGTTGGTGTCAACACTTAGGGCGAGATTCTCCGATTGCCGACGCCGGAATCACTTTTGGTGCTTGGCCAGAGAATCCATTTTTACGCTGAAATCGGGGGCGGCACTGTTTTTCGGATGCTCCACCCCCTCAAAAACAGCGTACTCAGCACGCCATTGGGACAGCCTCAGGACATCACCTGAAGGCCCTCCCTCGATGCTCTTCCCGACGCCAGCGGTCACGTGTCTTCTCAATTTTCGGGGACCTCGCGTGGCGGCTGCAGACTGCGTCCAGCAACGACATTGTCGGGGAGGGAGCCGTTCCGTTGGCAGAGGTGGTTCGGCGGGGGCTAGGGGACTGGTGGAGGGTGGCGAGGGTGGTGCAAGGGGACACTATCTGGCAGGCTGGGTCCACGCACGGCCGGTGCCATGTTATACAGCGCAGCTACCACAGGCCGCCGCCGTGCGCATGCAAGGGCACGGACCCGGCTATTCTGCATCCGTATCTGCAGGTAAAGTGGGGTCTTTACGTGGCGCAGCTGCTAACCCCCCACCAGGCGGAGCACTGATGCGGGGGCCGGTGTTGACTTTTTGTCATAGTCATAGCCGCAAAATAGGAGAATCCAGCCCTTAGTCTCAGAAATGGAGAATCCCACGCAGAATCTTCAGGCAAGATAGGAAAGGAGGTAATAGAGTAGGGGTGTTGCAATTTTGATCAGGGAATCAATTACAGCAGTAAGGAGGGATTACATCTTAGAAAGCTCTTCTACTGAAGCTATATGGGTAGAACTTAAAAACCAAAAAGATGCAATCACATTGCTATGAGTGTTCTATAGGACCCCAAATAGTCCAAGAGAAATAGAAGAGCAGATACGTGTGCAAATTTCAGAGAAGTGTAAAAATAATAGGGTAGTGGTAGTGGGGGATTTCAATTTCCCCATCATTAACTGGGGGGTAGTCATAGTGTGAAAGGTTTGGAGGGAGCAGAATTCTTAAAATGCATCCGGGAGAACCTTTTAAGCCAGTATGTAGAAGGACCGACAGGACAGAGGGCGGTCTTGGATTTCATTTTCGGTAACGAAGCTGGGCAAGTGGTTGAAGTATCAGTGGAGGAGCATTTTGCAGACAGTGATCATAGCTCCGTTAGATTCAAGTTTGTCATGGAAAAGGACAAGGAGGGCCTGAGATCAAAATTCTAAACTGGGGGGAAGGCCAATTTTGAAAAGATCAAGTTTGATTTGGCCAGAGTGGACTGGAGCAAAGACGTTTAGGAAAATCTGTGACAGAACAGTGGGACACATTCAAGAAGGAAATAGGGAGAGTACAGGGCCAACATATTCCAATCAAGAAAAAGGGTGGGACCAACAAATCCAGTGAACCCTGGATATTAAGGGATATATAGCATTGGATCAGGCGAAAAAGGGAGGCTTATGGCAGATATCGAGGGATGAAAACAGCAGAAGCCCTGGAGACATATAGAATGTGCAAGAAGAAACTTAAAAAGGAAATTAGAAGAGCAAAAAGGGGACATGAAAGGGTACTGGCGGGTAAAATAATTAAAAATCCTAAGTTGTGTTACAAGTACATTAATGGAAAAGGATAACAAGGGAAAGATAACAAGGGCCCATTAAGGACCACAGTGGTAATTTGTGTGTGGAGGTGGAGGATATGGGTAGAGTTCTAAATGAATACTTTGTGTCAGTGTTCAGTCATGAGAGGGACAATGTGGGTATAGAAATCAGGGAGAAGAACTGTCAGCATGGTTTTGTTAAGGGGAGGTCATGTCTAACCAACTTGATTCAATTTTTCAAATAGGTGACCAAGTGTGTCGATGAGGGAAATGCATTTGACGTAGTCGACTTGGACTCCAGCAAGACTTTTGACAAGGTCCCACTGGTAATGAAGGTGGCATCTGCGGTGGAGGCATTGGGGAGAGGGCGAGGGTTGCGGCTATAGATCAGCATGTCCAAGGCTTGGGGCATTCTATGCTGGCACTGGCCAAGGCCCAGGACAGGTTTGCTGCCTCACAGGCAACTATGTGCGAGAGCCACCTGGAAATTGTAGCGGCATTCCTGATTGTCAGCCAGTAACAGCAGGCCATGGCTCAGAATGTCGGCGGCATTGCCCAGGCGCTGGCCAATGTGGCACAGACACAGAGAGAGGTGGCCCAGTCCCAGAGGGACATGGTGCTTCATGGGCTGATGTGACATAGACCCAGAAGGTGGTGGCACAGTCAATTGGTGATGTGAGGCAATCTCAGATGGAGATGGTCCACCCCCTATGCTCCATGGCCGCCAGCATACAGACCCTGGTCGAGATAAGAGCGGGCCTCCAGGAATGACAGCACCACGTGTGGGAGAATCTCAGTCAATAGATCCACTCGTACCCCTGTCCCCTGTCCCATGGAGTAGCCTGGGGGCCCTCGGGCACCCAAGGGAGGAGGAGGTGATGGACTCCGGCAGGAGGGTGCTGGAACACTGCAGCACCTCGGACTCCCCCCTTCCCCCTTCCTGTCCCTGGTGCATCTAAGTTACTACGTCACCCGGGACACCCGAGCAGCAGCCAGGCCCATCCAGGCCTGGGACATCCCTGCAACCGGGGAGGGAACCAGCGCCCGGATCAGTTAATGTTTCCAGCGGGTATCTGGTGTACAAGGTCAGGAGTCCGCTACCCTGGGGCCCCTGTTGTGGCCCGGGTGCGTGTGAGGGCATGTTGGATGGCACCATGAGGGACGTCTCTTACATCCTCCAATTGCTTACAAGTATCACATTATGGATGATATGTGGACTCCACAGAAGTTGCCCTCATAATGCTGCTGGCAGGCAGCTGGTCAGAGGCCAGAGAAGGCGGCGCCAGCATCGTCGACAGAGGCCCGAGGCTGTGACCTCATGAGGAGGCCCCCATCCCACATTCAGAGGACCCAGCCGCCCATCAGGCTAGGGAGGGACCCAGAGGGGGGAGGCCAGCAACGCTCCATGGTGTACATGTGCCATGCTGTAGGAGGTTCTGCCTCAACAAGGCGAGGATGCAGCACCTGTGCCATGTCCTTGCAAACCTGGAACCGGGGGAGGAGGATACCGCTCTGGTGGCCATCAAGGTCACCACAGCCCTGAACATTTATTTCTCGGGATCATGACTTGTGTGGCATTTCCCAGCCAGCACTTCAAGGGTATCCTGTTTGCCCAGGCAATTGACTACATAAGCTTTGACCTGGACAAACCCCGACAAGATGCCCGAGCATCAAGATTCTCTGCCATCACTTGGATGTCCCAGATCCAAGGTGTAATAGATGGCACGCATGTCACCTTGCGGCACCAGGTGGTCTGGGAGTGCCCCACTCCCTGAATGTCCAATTTGAATGCGACCGCCACCTGATGATCATGCACATGTGTGCACACTTCCCAGGGAAGTGGTCAGATCGCAGTGCGGAATAAGGAGACTTCAGATGTCTCGGGAGTAATGTGTTTTAATGGTCCAAGTGCAATAGTGACCCCCAACTGTCCCTAGCTTCCAATGATGTTGTACCCCTCCCCCAAAGTACCCTCTCAATGACCCTCAATGTGCTTAGACCTCCGTGCTTTACCGATACATTTTGGTGTGTCCCCAGGATACACATCAGACATGGTGACAGCCTGCTGCTTACCGCGTCCAGTGGTCCTTGATGCCCCTGCTGGTGTCCTCTAATGGGCCTGGGGCCTGATGTCCCCTGCTGACTTGGTCTTGGCACATGCCTTACCATGCCACCCTGTTCCGCATGCTGACCCCAAGATGCGCTGTTGTCGGGAGGGGTGGACTCGGGAGATCTGGCGACACTGTCATCGCCCTGTAAGGAGGCTCCGGGTCGGCATCCAGAGCTCCCTCCTACCTCTTGTTGGCCTTAGGGCTCTGGGCATCACCTTGGGACGGAGGCGCAGCTGTATTGAGCTCCGGATGCCTCTGCGTCATCTGGCTCTGCCAACCCTGGTGGCCCCCCAATGTCCGCACCATGGTGTTGATGCCCTCGGCAATGCTCCTCTCTGAGTGGGCCATGCTTTGCAATGCCTCACCACTGTCCTCCTGCATCTGGGGCACGGTGTTCAGCAATCGGGACATGCTCTGGAGTGCCTCAGCAATGCCTACCTAAGACTGGGACTTGCTCTGCAGTGCCCCGCCAAGGTCCACCAGAGACAGGGCCATGTCCCCCAGCATCTGGGACATGCTCCATAGTGGCTCAGCAATGCCAACCTGAGACTGGGACATGCTGCACAGCGCCTCAGAACAGTACACCTGCATCATGGACACATTCCCCCAGTGATTTGGAAATGCTGCTGAGGCGCTCAGCCATGGCCATCACTTACTGAGCCTTGGACACCACCACACATGGTGCTGACCATCTGCTCCAGGGTCTCCACTGAGGTTGCCACCCGAGCAGTGTTGGCCTCGGTGCCACGCATTGCCGGTGCTATCTCCTGCACCCTTAGCCTCTGGGACTCCTCCAGTCAGCTAAGGAACCGCTGGAGTATCGCTAACATCGCCCTCTGAATCCCATGGCTGCACCCTATCGACTGCATCAGCTCCAGAATAGCCTTGTCCAGTGGTTCAGAATCTGACTAGGATCCAGCTGTGTCCTGGGATCCAGCAGTTCTCCAACTGCTGCCTCTCCTGAACGTTTCTGCCTCCACCTGATATGCATCTGCAACTGTGAGATGCTCACCAGATTGTGTTCCAGAAGCCTGCCCACCACTTTCGTCCACCGAGGTGTGTATCTCTGCTCTGGTGGAGGATGGGGATGATAGCTCAGACTCCTCAACTGTGGCATCCTCTGAACTCTCCTTCGAGGTATTCTCTTGGGAGGTGGGGGGGGGGGGGGGGGGGGAACACCCTTGATGGGCTGACTTTTCCAGCTGGAGATCCTGTTGGAGAAGGGATATGTGGTCAGTGAGAGAGAAGGATCATTATGCTGGCATGAACAATTCACGTGTGACAGTTCATCTGGGGAGCCGGTTGATCCTCATCTCTGTGGCACAGGCCATGTTCGACGTTGGTGACAAATCTGTCCTTGGCCACCCTTGCGACCTCCCAGGACCATTCTTCATAGGGGGTAAGGTCCCTAAGGCCACCCGTCTAGGCTCTTGCCCGCCGGTTGTGAGCCAAATACTCCATCAGGGGCATCATGGGTCAAATGTTTCATGCATCATCGGTGGTGGAGGGGGGGACCTTGGAGTGGGGACGGCTGCCAGGCATGGGTGGGTTGTGCTGGGGCACGGGATTGCGCTTGGAGGGGGTGGTGCTAGGTGTAGAATTGTGGGGTGGGGTCCGGGTTGGTAGGCAGGTCTGGTGCCAGGGGTCCGAGTCAATTCACCTATGCAGGCCGGTGGAGATCTTTGATCTTGCGGCAATAGGTGGCAGTCCTCCTGGTCATACTCCCTGTGCTGATGGCTGCTGCCACCGCCTCCCAGGTAGCACAGGCTGACCTTTGACCTCTGACCCTCTCAGGGGAACAGGATATCCCTCCTGGCCATGACCTCGTCCATAGCTCCGAATCATGGAGCTGGTCTGCACACCTGTTCTCACTGACCTGACTCTTGATCAAGTAAAATTGATTTAAAAATTTTCATTTGTGTTTTCTGATCCCTCCATGACCTTACCTCTCCCATCTCTGTACTCCCCTCCACCCTCATAAGCCACTGCACTCCTCGAAGTTTGACCTCTTGTGCATTCCCAATTTAAGAGCTCCACCATTGATGGTGTGCCTTCAGTTGCCTTGGCCCCAAGTTCTGGAATTCTATCCCTGTACCTCTCTACCTCTTTACTTTTATCTTCTTCCTGTGTCAAATGTAAGAAATTTTCACATTTTGAAGTTTGTACTGAGTATTTTCGTTGTGATTACAAAGAGAGCAAATCATTGATTTTTGCAGGGGCAATGTAACCTTTTGTAACAAGACACAAGAATATGGTGTGTTTTACAGTAACAAAAATAATAATCTTTATTATTGTCACAAGTAGGCTTTCATTAACACCGCAATTAAATTACTGTGAAAATCCCCTAGCTGCACTATGGCACTTGTTCGGGTACACTGAGGAAGAATTCAGAATGTCCAATTCATCTAACAAGCACGTAATTCGGGACTTGTGGGAGGAAACCGGAGCATCCGGAGGAAACCCACGCAGACACTGAGAGAACGTGCAGACTCCGCACAGACAGTGACCCAAGTGGGAATCGAACCCACGGCCCTGGTGCTGTGAAGCAACAGTGCTAACCAATGTGCTACCATGCGATTGCTGCTGGCATAGTTAATGTGAGGGGCCAGGTTTGTCAGTTGCTTCTGGAACACCAATCTGGACAGACAGGGTTCAGTTGCTCTTGAACGACTCTCTTTCTAAACGGCTTTGGACCAATATAAGCAACTGGAAACCCTTGTTGTTGACTTTAAACATGAGGGTATAAAAGGTTCTCTTAATTGGAATATATATATCTTTATAGAGGCAGGATTAGAAACAAGTAAAATATTGTAACTGTTAAATATAAGCTATTTATTTGTTGCTAATATGCTTAATTCTAAGATTAAAGTTTGGACACGATCTTCCCAAAGGGAACAAAGTTCCCTGCCGAGCCTTGGGCGCGATTCTCCGCCCCCCCACGCCGGGTGGGAGAATAGCAGGAGGACCTCCCGACATTTTTCACGCCCTCCCGCTATTCTACCCCCCCCCCCCCACGCCCGACCCACGCCACGAATCGGCGCTCGCTGTTTTTTACACGGCAGCAAACACACCTGGTCGTGAAACGGGCGCCAGATGCCCGTTTGAGGCATCTGGGGGCCCGATTGGCACGGCAGTACCACGGCCGACGTCATCGGCCGCGTCAGCCGGCATGACGCTTGACGTGTGGCCTTGACGACCGTCGTCAAGGCCGCGCCGCCGTGACGCACGGCGCCGCGCTCCTAGCCCCGCCCGGGGGGGAGAATCGGCCCCGGAAGTGGGCATGAAGGCTGCCATGGGTCACGGCCTGTCCCACGGCAGCCTTTACGATTCTCCACATTTGCGGAGAATCTCGCCCCTTGTATTTCCTGGCACTTGCAGTGCTGAAAAACACAATACTATTCAACTCTACTCGCGCCATTTTTAAATGGTGCCCCGATCTCCGAGACCCACAAAAAATATCCCACCTCCGCCCAGCCCGAATGTAACATGGGAGGGTCCCCGCAGGCCAAAACACCCAGGGTGGGCAACCTTGGCTGAATTGCGCGTGCACAAAAACTGCCAGCTTGGCAGTGCCAACCTGGCACAATGGCAGTGCCCCTGCTAGCTGGAATTGCCACCTGGGCACCTTGGCACTGTCTATGCGGAGTCTGCACATTCTCCCTCTTGGGATGTTTATTACATTAAAGGCACAATATAAATGTATTTTGTTCTTGTTGTTTACCCGAATTTCATTAAAATTAGAATGAGAAAATAAACTCATCGATCTCCCTCTTTCTCCACAGCTCACAATGTTAGCAATCCAGATATTTTATTTTTCTAACTTTCAGCAAAACATATATGAGATCATCAACTGGCTTCAAATTAAACCTTTTTTGAAAGTACGCTAACATTAACATTTTGAAACACTTCCTCTGAACTTGATACATTTTCTTAAGTTTAAAGGGCACAAAATAAAATCAACAATAGGTATTCAATCAGCGCAGTTTTCTATCTCAAACACATGCAAAAAAATTTTTGTGATAACAGAATTTTCAGAAAGCGTTTTGACACATTTTGGGGACAAGATAATATTGTGCCACCCTGTGGCCAATTTATTTAATTACTATGTGATCAGTGTATGTGGACAGTTCCGTTATTTACATGTGGATATCGGGATTTCAAATTGCAGTTAAGTTGACACAAAGACATGACGTGAGTATTAACAGAAAGTGAAGTTTTGTAGACTCAAAATGCATGTCGATACAAGGTTTTAATAAATGAAAGATAGGCAGGCAGGCAGACAGATAGAAATGAGCAGATCAGTAACATTATTCATACAAGCAACAAGACCTGGTGCATGATTGTTAAGGTTGAGCTGTAAGTGATGTTGTTAAACTGGCCTGCCTTTTCCACACCACCATTTAACACCACTTTTCTTCTGTGATGGGGTGGGGTTGAGAAGTATCATAATCTACACACTTTCCAGTGTCAATAAAATGTGTTGTTTTTAGGTCCGTCTATTTAAAAGATTATTGGTATATATAATGTGAAGTCTGGAGTATGATGAATGCTGTCAAAAAAGTTATATCGAAAATACTCGCAAAGGTCCTGGCCAAAAGGCTGGAGGGCTGTGTACCAGAGGTGGTCGCAGAGGACCAAACGGGCTTTGTCAAGGGTAGGCAACTCACAACGAACATCAGGCAGCTGCTGAACTTAATAATAACCTCCCCGCCCTCTGCAGGAGAGAACACCAGAGGTGATCATCTCCCTGGACACAGAAAAGGCGTTCAACAGAGTCGAATGGAACTACCTCCTCGAGGTACTGGAATGGTTTGGGCTTGGAGTGGGGTTCACTGCCTGGGTGAGACTCCTGTACAATGCTTCCAAAGCGAGTGTCCGAACTAACGCCACCAGCTCTAAATATTTCCATCTACAGAGAGTAACAAGACAGGGCTGCCCCCGTCCCCACTCTTGTTCGCGCGAGCGATCGAACCCCTGGCGATAGCCCTGCGGGATGCGAAAAGCTGGAAGGGAATCCAGAGAGGAGATAGAGAGCACAGAGTTTCACTCAGTGCAGATGAGCTGCTCATCTATGTCCTGAAGCACGGTGGCGCAGTGGTTAGCACTGCAGTCTCACTGTGCCGAGTTCCCAGGTTCGATCCCGGCTCTGGATCACTGTCCGTGTGGAGTTTGCACATTCTCCTCGTGTTTGCATGGGTTTCGCCCCCACAACACAAAGGTGTGCAGGATACGTGGATTGAACACTCTAAATTTCCCCTTAATTGTAAAAATTTAATTGGGTACTCTAAATTTTTTTTTTTAAATCTATGTCTCGAAGCCACAGGAGGGACTGAGGGCAATACTGCAAATCCTGAAAGAGTTTGGAACCTTTTCGAGCTACAAACTCAACCTGGGCAAAAGTGAGGCATTCCCAGTGAACCCAAATGGGGGAAGGGCAGAGCTGGAGGGGCTCCCACTTAAAACAGCCCAGAACAACTTCCGTTACCTGGGGATCCAGAAAGCCAGAGACTGGACACAGATCCACAAGTGGAATCTGACCGGACTGGTGGAGGAAGTAAAAAAGGACCTTCAAAGGTGACAAGATGAGGCTAGTGGCAGGCTAGTTATTTCACAGAGCCAGAGGAGCACACCTGCATTGTCCAACTACAAAAAAAATCAATATATAAACTTTTGGAACACTTTTGTAAGCGGCCACCAACAACTCCTTTAAGGATGTAGAAGGGTCATATGGAATTAAAAGGTTAACTCTGTTTCTTTCTCCACTGATACTGCCAGACATACTGATTTATCCAGTGTTTTCTGTTTTTTTTTATAAATTTAGATTACCCAATTATTTTTTCCAATTAAGGGGCAATTTAGCATGGCCAATCCACCTACTCTGCACATTTTTTTTTGGTTGTGGGGGCGAAACCCACGCAGACACGGGGAGAATGTGCAAACTCCACACGGACAGTGACCCAGAGCCGGGATCGAACCTGGGACCTCAGCGCCGTGAAGCAGTTGTGCTAACCACTAGGCCACCGTGCTGCCCGTGTTTTCTGTTTTTATATCTTTTTAAGACGTACTGGTTACATAACTTGACCCATCAAAACTAGTTGTAGATTGATAAGTACAAGCTTCCAAGTTTGTAAGAACATTTCCAAATTAAATCAGAAATAAGCCTCATTGGATCTTAGCTAATTCTACTGAGTCAGTCTGTAAGGCAATCACTACTCACGTTTGACAGGTCCTCCGGGTGGAGCCTGGTGGTTCCTCACCTCTGTGCCATCCGCCAGCGTCTACGTGGGTGACCGATCTATCCTTGGCCACCCCAATCACCTCCAGGGCCCACTCCTCGAAGTAGTGAGGATTTTTATGTCTGGCACCCCTCCATCAGTCTGGGCCCTCTCCCGCCGATTGTGGGAGAGCTTTTCCTGAGGAGACACAGAGAAGGCAACATTAGCCACACGCGTGGTCCAGTGGTGGGAGACTGGGTGTCAAGGCGGGGTTGGGGGAGAAGGAGGGCTGGGGGTCAGTTGGATAGTTGGGGGGTGGGTCCTCACTTGGGAGGCATTGGTGTCTACTCGCTCATGCTGCCCGTGTAGGTCGTTGACCTTCTTCCTGCACTGCTGGCCATACTGTTGGAACTAAAGTCTGCCACCACCTCATCCCAAGCAGCTGCCTTGTGGCTCACCCTCTGGGACACTTGGAGGAACAGGACATCTCTCCTGGTCTCCACCACGTCCAGGAGCGTCCCCGGGTCAGCGTCCTCGAATCTTGGGGCTGGTCTCCTTGGCGCCATTACTGTGAGCTGGCTGGGGTTGGCTGAGCAAGTGCAGTTTAAGTGCTGCTCGACCTTGTTATTAGGGGAGCTGGCAGGCGCGTTCCCGGTGAATTAGCTGGTGAAGCGTTATTTGCAGCGAGAGGTCCTGAGGCCTCGTTAAGTGGACCAATTAAAGTTGAATTGCGTTGCCGGTTTCCCTGGCCGAGCGCTGGGAAGCTCGCAGCAATTCCCACTTGCTACCACACTTGAAGAGTTTTCCAGAGAATCGCACCCAAGAGGTCTTGGAAGTGTTGACAGGGCAAACAGGTCTCGTTAATATTTTCCATTTTACAAGGCCTGCAATCTCTCAGGAAGAAGAATGCTGCCCTTTCTTTTCTGAAATCTCTGTTTAAATCCAAGTTTAGGTTGATGGGATGAAGGCCGCCCTCTCTGACCACAGTTTGGCTCTGAATATGACCAGACTGACCATGTAGGTGTAGGTGTAGGACATGAAAATTTCACACTGGCATAGTTAAGGTGTTCTTGAGGTTGGTGTTTTGGACAGAATCACAAGGGGGGCTTTACTCTACTTCTGTCCTGTTCTGTACCTGCCGTAGGTCTACTTGATTGTCATGCAAGACGCAAAGGAAGGAAAATAATCCATTCCACAGCCCCGATAAGTTTCACAATACAACTCAAAACATGAGTGCAGCCCTGTCGCACAGAGTAATGATGAGAATATTGTTTCTTCATGTGGCTGATACAGTCTGCATGTTGTCTACTGATAACTGTGTTTCATTTGTATTTATGCCATAACCCAGGTGCCTCAGCTTGGCAGTGGATTATTCATTTAGAAATTTTGCTGATCTCAAATCCTTATGGATTTTGTCTTTGTTCGTTTTGGAAAGCGAATTAATGGATGGTAACATATGCAGAGATGCAGAACGTTACAATTAGTAGCTAGGTTAGACAAGCAAACAAAAGCTCAATGCGCTGAAGTAGGTATGCCCTTTTTTATCTATTGAATGAGAAAATGCATGGACATACATGAGACTATCACAGAACTGAAGGATCCTCTTCTGGAGTTCTGTGCTTAAGTAGCCTTTTTTGTTTTGTTTATAGTTTTAACCACCTTTCAAATGAAAATGATTTAACCCTTTAGAGCCAAGAGAGTAAGTAAAGTTGCCCAGAACTGATTTGCTAAAGGGTATGAGTTCACCTATAATTCCTTATTATGGAGCACCATTTAATTAATACAGCCCATCACAAAGTTAGCCACAGAATCAACAGGGATACCTGCAAGCGTATTAATATTTGTTGATCTTGGTCCATTGATTTTAACAAATCTTTTTTTAGATTTAGAGTACCCAATTTTTTTTTCCAATTAAGGGGCAATTTAGTGTGGCCAATCCACCTAACCTGCACATCTTTGGATTGTGGGGGTGAAACTCATGCAAACATGGGGAGAATGTGCAAACTTCACACGGACAGTGACCCAGGGCCAGGAATTAAAGCTGGGTCCTCAGCGCCATAGGCAGCAGGATTTTAACAAATATACTACTAACAGGGATGGTGAACTCGCTTCACTCCCTCCACCCCTGTAAATTGTCACATAGTGAGAAACAATACAAAATCATTAAATTGAGTGTCAAGAATACTATTAGACCATTATCTCTATACTATTATACCACAGACATGGTTTATTACTTTTCTTCTCTAACCTTTGCTTTAATATCTCGACATTTGTCAATAAGTATCCGTGGCTCCCTGGCACCGTTGATACTCAGGTGACTTTACCAACCAATTGGTGTAACATCAGCCTGAACCCAATCCTATCCTTGTCTAAAATCCAACACATGTGAAGGGATCATTGAACAATGATTTTCTTCCTCACTCAGATTAAAATACAAAATAGATCTTGGGCTGGATACTCCGTTTCTGAGGCTAAGTGTGGGCGCAACAGAAAATGCGCGTGAGGTTCACTACAGGAAAATCGGGGCTAACCCCTCACCGATTCCAGTATTGGTGAGGGTTTAGCACTGGCGACACATGAAACTCCCGCGGATCACGCTGCAAACGGCCGGAGAATGGCCAGGTCCTGGGCCGCACATGTGCAGGGCTGACAACCTGCGCCAACCGTGTGCACTAATCTAACCCGCCAAACATAATCCCACAGCCCACCCCCTGACCAACCCCCATCAGTCTCCCAGCCCTAGCAGAAGCCCTCCCTGCCAGCAGCATGGATCCCGGCCAAGAGTGACAGCGCTAGACACCGTCTGCAGTCTGCACATCGAGTTCCCGACTGCTGGGACCACATGTGACACACGCCATCGGGAACGTGGCCCATCAAGGGTAGCGCATCGCAGGTGGGCAGCCGATGACCCGGCAACAGCATTGAAACAGCACGCGCTGCGCAGCACGCGCTGCGCAGCACGCGCACGGCACGATGACGCTGGTTTGGTGGGGGAGGGGGCTGAGCATGGCAGACCGGCATCAAACTGGCGTCATCGGAATCCATTCTCCGCCCAATCGCTGATCATGATTTCGGCGGCGAGCTACGGAGATCCAGCCCTATTTATTGTTCTTTCTGGTTAGCAGAATGACAAATGAAATATGTCGTCGACCTGTGTTGCACGTTTTACTTGAGTGTAATTCGCGTTTATTGGAGTGTATTAACACGCCTCCGTTTAAAGGCCGTGTGCTTAACACTGCTAGGCTCTATGTATGTATTTTCAGCTCGGGAGTCGCCAATTGCCGTATCTAGACAACTCACAAATATTCCAAGGTCAGGTTCAAAGTAATAAAACGATACACCAATTAGTAAGTTCCAAACGATCAATATTTATTATACAAATATAATAAATACGCATGCACACGCTAAGGGACTAAGCTATAACTAAACTAAGCGATCAGAATACTTAACTAAACAGGAACAGGCAAGGTCAGGGAGCGAGGCCTTCGTTCCGATCTTGGTCTGCAACCTTCAGAGAGTGTGCTGGTCGCTGGGGGTCTAGTGGGCCTGGTTCGCGTAGCGAGCGTCGTATTGTCACTTACGGTTCGGCGGCTGGTGCTCAACGGCTGGAGTCAGGATACAGGTCGAAGTTCTTGGTCAAAGCCGGAGCACGAAAACAACAGACAGGACCATGTGTGGGGTCTATCTTTTATAGGACCCCAAATCCCGTGCCTCTTTTGGGGCGGGCTTTACCTTCAGGTATCGATTGGACCGAATTCTAATCGATATCTTTTGAATTCCCCCCCAATGTGAGGGTCTCTTCTTGATGGAGGGGGCGGTTTCTATAGTGGATACTTCTGGTGCCGCTCTGTCTGGACATCCACTTAAAGTATCTATTCAAACCTGAATGTTGCCATTGTGTGTGCCCAGATCTGGATTGCCTCATTAATATGCAAAGCGTTTTGCCATTAACACCTTTGGTTTGAGATCTTCCACCTGGCCAGAAACTAGTTTTGCTGCTTGCAAAATGCTAATCAGTCTTTGCAGACTGCTGTCTTGGCTAAACTGCTTTTTTCCCTGCAGTCTTAGCAATTCTCCATCTTGTCAGTCCAGTGTCCATTTTAGGTGGCTACAGTGGCTACACCTGTGACCAAAAATTTGACAGCTAATGTCATAATATACACATCAGGATATAATGGTGCAGAGACACACACTGACTGACACACTGCAAGACCAATCAACACACACAACACAGCAGCCAATCGCCAGTTAGGGCACGCTCGCTATAAAGCCAGAGGGCACTAGTTTTCCCGCTCATTCTGGATGCTGCCTCTGAGACAGACAGAGCTCGCAGCTAGTAGCACAAACCTTCACCATGTGCTAACAGTTTAGACTGGTCAGGATAGGCATAGATCTTCAGTTAATCTAACATAGTGTCGACCCACAGTGCAAGTATGTTCAACAGTTCTTAGCTTAATAAAATAGAGTTGTACTATTACAAGTGTTGGTAGCCTGTCTATGTTACTGCTAAGGTAAACGCAGTCTCCACAGATCCAGAGTACCCAACACATCAGCTAAGACTTGCTTGACGACCAAAGAATGAGAAAGACAATGCAAAGAATACAAGTAGGCTTCTCCCATAGGGATGATGTCAAAATATACTTCAACTTTAGTGTACTAATGAAGTTTGGCTACCTTGTGCTACAGAGAAATTCAATGGGCGAGATTCTACAGAAATATTTCAAAGTGTGGTAGCATGCGGGAACAGCCATGAGCTTCCTGGTGCTCGGTCCGGCAAGGCTGGGAACATTAACTAGTCCACTTAACAAGGCCCCACGGAATTCACGCCGCCAATGAAGGCTCACCAACCGATTTGCCAGAACCGCACTTGCCTGCCTCCCACTAACAAGGTGGAGCTTCACTTAAACAGCACTTGCACAGCCAATCCCACTCAGCTTGCACCCATGGCGCTGAGAAGACCGAGAGGTTCCGAAATGTGGTGGAGGCCAGGAGGAATGTCCTGTTCATCCTGGAGGGTGGGCCACAGGGCAGCCAATGCCACCTTGGACGAAGATCTCCCCGAGACCTTTCCACCCCCACATGAGTATCAACACCCCCCCAACCTACAATGCGGCCCCCAACCCTCCCTTCACCCCCTCCTCTCTTCAACTCCCACGCCAATCCTTCCTTCACCACCCCCCCGACCCCCTCCATTACTCTGAACCACGTGTGCGGCTAACAATGCCCTCTCTATATCTCCACAGTAGAAGCTCTCCCACAATCACTGGGAGAGGGTCCAGACTGGCAGACGGGTGCTGGTTATAAGAATCCTCACGACATTTGAGGAACAGGGCCTGGAGGTGACTGGGATGGCCGAGGACAGCGCAGTCACCAATGCGGAGCTCGCTGCATGCCACAGAGGTGTGCATCCACTGGGCCCCACCTGGAGGATCTGTCACATGTGAGTTGTTATTGCCATACACACTGACCCATCCCTCCCACTGACCACAGGTCATCCAGCCGACGGCACCATCCCATCCGGGGTGGCCCCCTCCCCTGCCTCCCATGAGACCATCTCAGAGGAGAGCTCTGAGGATGCCGTAATCGACACATCACAGTTTTCATCCCTCCACAAGTGCAGAGACACACACCTCGGTGGGCAACGTTAGTGGTTAGGCCCCTGGGGCACAATCTGGTGAGTACCATACAGTTGCTGATGTATATCAGGTGGAGGCAGTACCGCCCAGGCGAGACAGCAGTCAGAGGTCTGCTCGATCCCAGGATCCAGCTGGAACCCAGCCAGACGCTGAGCCAATGAACCAGGCTACCCCAGAGCTACTGGAGACGTTAGGGAGTGGAGACATTCAGAGTGAGATGTCAGTGACACTCCAGTAGGTCCATAGCCGATAGGAGGAGTCCCAGAGGCTCCGGGTGCAGGAGAGTTTCCCAGCAATGCGTGGCTCAGAGGCCAACACTGCAAGGGTGGCGGCTGCAGTGGAGAGCCAATTGCACGAAGTCGGCACCATGAGTGAAGGTAGTCCTCGGTGTTGCACAGTCAGTGACGGCCCTGGCTGAGGGCCGAGGCAGAATGACTGACTCACTAGGGATTATCACCCAGTACCAGGCCGACTTTGATGAGGTGCTGGGGGACATGTCCCAGTCTCAGATCGGCATGGCCGAGGTGCTGCGGAACTTGTCCCAGTCGCAGGTGGGCATTGCCAAGGCATTGCAGAACATGGCCCAAACTCTGAGAAGCATCGCAGAGGGCGTCAACACGATGGTTCTGACATTGGGGAGTCGCCAGGGCTGGCAGAGCCAGATGATACAAGGGTAGCCGGAGCTTGAACCAACTGCCTCTCCGTCCCATGGTTAACCCCAGGGCCCTCTGGGCACCAAATGGGAGGAGAGAAAGCTTGGTGCCAACCTGGACCTGCCCCATGAAGTTGGGATGGTGGTCACCAGCTACCCCAAGTTCTATCCCTCTGATGAGGCTACATCTCACAGTCAGCACATGGGACAGGGCTGTGCATGTGCCGACAAGTGCAGCAGGGCCCTCCGGCCCCAGAGCCCCCAGAGGATGCAAGCCGGGGTGTGGATGTGACAAGCAGCTGGCTGCCTCTATCTCCGATGTGCATCCGAGGGACACACCTAGACGTAGCGATAAATCAAGGAAGGCGAAGTATTTTGAAGATCACTGAGGGCACCGGGGGATGGGGGGGTAGGTAGGGTGTGGGGGGGACGGGTGAGGGGGTTGTGGGGAGAGTGGGCAGCACCATCGGGAGAATGGGGCATTGTTGGTCATCTACAAAACATTAAAATCCCTTTACCACAACCAGTATGACGCCTCTGTCACTTTTGTCCACAATGCGGACGGACCTCCGAACCCTTGGCCCATCTCTCTGGGCATTCCCCCACTTCCCTGGCACACTACGTGCAGGTGATGGGTGTGAGCAAGCACTCAGCAATAGGCAGGGGTCGGATTATGGCATAGATTGAGGAGCTCCAGCGCTTAGCTTTCTGCAGGTTATCATCACCTCCCTGTCCTCATCAGTGACCCGGTGATAGCGCTGACACAGTCCCAGCACCCTGGAACGATGTAACACAGGCTCTGGGAGGGTGGGATGCAGTGGAGAAGGTAATTATGGACCAGGCCACATCCTAAGTGAAGCCAGCGAGTACAAGGGCTTCACTGGCACTCCGGACTTGCCTGACTCTCGCCATCTGTCCTGCAGCCTCCAGCTTGTCCTCTGGTTTATTCCCAGAATCATCTGCCAGCCCCTGCTTGTCCGGCGCCTCATCACTGTCCTCGTCTTAATCCTCCTCCTCTTCGGAGGTGGGCACATGTTCCTTATCCCTGATGCACGATCAATTGAACAAAGACTAGAGTTGGATACAATTGAGGCTTTGTTGCTCGAAGATGTGTGGCCTCCCACAGCAGCTGGCGAAATGGCTGCTGCATGGAGGACACACATATTTGTAATCCGCCTACTGGGCGGAGCCAGCAGGCAGGGACTACCGGCGATCCTGTAGTGCAGGCCCTACCATACATCACCTAATAAAGGTGAAACAGTGGTTTACCACAATCCTCAACCTAATAATAATCGAATAATAATCTTTATTAGTGTCACAAGTAGGCGTACATTAACACTGCAATGAAATTACTGTGAAAAGCCCCGAGTCGTTACACTCCGGGGCCTGTTCGGGTACACTGAGGGAGAATTCAGAATGTCCAATTCACCTAACAAGCACGTCTTTCGGGACTTGTGGGAGGAAACTGGAGCATCCGGAGGAAACCCACACAGACAGGGGGAGAACATGCAAACTCCACACAGACAGTAGCCCAAGCCAGGAATAGAATCCGGGTCTCTGGCACTGTGAAGCAACAGTGCCAATCACTGTGCTATCGTGCCACCAGCACGTCGCCCCGCTGCTGTGTCAGGTTGGATTGGATTGGATTGGATTTGTTTATTGTCACGTGTACCGAGGTACAGTGAAAAATATTTTTCTGCAAGCAGCTCAACAGATCATTCAGTACATGGGAAGAAAAGGGAATTAAACAAAATTCAAGAAAATACAAGAAAATAAATAATAGGGCAACACAAGATATACAATAAGCATTGAAATCGCTTGAAGCATACAGGTGTAGTGTTAATGAGATCAGTCAATAAGAGGGTCATTTAGGAGTCTGGTGACGGTGAGGAAGAAGCTGTTTTTGAGTCTGTTCGTGCGTGTTCTCAGACTTCTGTATCTCCTGCCAGATGGAAGAAGTTGGAAAAGTGAGTAAGCCGGGTGGGAGGGATCCTTGATTATGCTGCCTGCTTTCCCCAGGCAGCGGGAGGTGTAGATGGAGTCAATGGATGGGAGACAGGTTCGTGTGATGGACTGGGCGGTATTCATGACTCTCTGAAGTTCCTTGCGATCCTGGGCCGAGCAATTGCCATACCAGGCTGTGATGCAGCCCGATAGGATGCTTTCTATGGTGCATCTGTAAAAGTTGGTAAGGGTTAGTGTGGACATGCTGAATTTCCTTAGTTTCCTGAGGAAATATAGGCGCTGTTGTGCTTTCTTGGTGATAGCGTCAACGTCAGTGGACCAGGATAGATGTTTGGTGATGTGCACTCCTAGGAATTTGAAACTGCTAACCATCTCCACCTCGGCCCCGTTGATGCTGACAGGGGTGTGTACAGTATTTTGCTTCCTGAAGTCAATGACCAGCTCTTTAGTTTTGCTGGCATTGAGGGAGAGATTGTTGTCATTACACCACTCCACCAGGTTCTCTATCTCCCTCCTGTATTCTGACTCGTTGGAACCAAGGTTTGCCATGCAGTCGTGTGTGTACAGGGAGTAGAGTAGGGGGCTAGGTACGCAGCCTTGCGGGGCCCCGGTATTGAGGACTATTGTGGAGGAGGTGTTGGTGTTCGTTCTTACTGATTGTGGTCTGTTGGTCAGAAAATCGAGGATCCAGTTGCAGAGTGGAGAGCCAAGTCCTAGGTTTTGGAGCTTTGATATGACCTTGGCTGGGATTATGGTGTTGAAGGCGGAGCTGTAGTCAATAAATAGGAGTCTGATGTAGGAGTCCTTGTTTTCGAGATGCTCTAGGGATGAGTGTAGGGCCAGGGAAATGGCGTCTGATGTGGACCGGCTGCGACGGTATGCGAATTGAAGTGGGTCAAGACGTTCCGGGAGTATGGAGGTGATGCGCTTCATGATCAGCCTCTCGAAGCACTTCATTACGACTGACGTCAGGGCCACCGGGTGGTAGTCATTGAGGCACGTTGCCTGGTTCTTCTTTGGTACCGGTATGATGGTGGTCTTCTTGAAGCAGGTGGGGACCTCGGAGTGGAGTAGGGACAGGTTAAAGATGTCTGTGAATATCTCTGTCAGCTGGTCTGCGCAGGCTCTGAGTGCACGACCAGGGATCCCGTCCGGGCCTTCGCCTTCCGCGGGTTCACTTTGAGGAAGGCCGATCTGACTTCGGAAGCTGTGATGGGGGGTATGGGTGAATTATGGGCTGCTGGGGCACTCAACAGCAGATTGTTGGTTACCTGCTCGAACCGAGCGTAGAATGCATTAAGTTCATCGGTGAGGGGTGCGCTGCTGCCAGAGATACTGCTCGGCTTCGCTTTGTAGCCCGTTATGTTGTTTAGTCCTTGCCACAACTGCCGAGAGTCTGTCTGTGACTCTAGCTTAGTTTGATATTCTCTCTAGGCATCTCGGATGGCTTTGCGGAGGTCGTACCTGGATTTCTTGTATAGGACAGGGTCGTCTGCCTTGAATGCCTCAGATTTGTCCTTCAGTAGGGAGTCAATCTCGCGGTTGAGCCATGGTTTCCGGTTGGGGAACGCACGTACTGCTTTCTTTGGCACGCAGTCGTCCACACATTTGCTGATGAAGTCTATGACAATGGTGGCATACTCATTTAAGTTAGTCGCTGAGTTCTTAAATCTGGACCAGTCCACTGTCTCTAAGCAGTCACGTAAGAGCTATTCTGTCTCCTCAGACCAGCACTGCACAACCTTCTTAGCTGGATTCTCCCGCTTGAGTTTCTGCTTGTAAACCGGGAGAAGGAGCACTGTCTTATGGTCTGATTTCCCAAAATGCGGTCGGGGGATGGAACGGTAGGCGCCCTTGATTTTTGAGTAGCAGTGGTCAAGAGTGTTGTCGCCACTGGTGGGACAGATGTGCTGGTGGAATTTTGGCAGTACACTCTTGAGGTTGGCCTTGTTGAAGTCTCCGGCCACGATGAACAAGGCCTCCAGGTGTTCTGTTTCGTAGTTGTTTATGACTGTGTACAGTTCATCCAGCGCCTTCCTCACTTCTGCCTGGGGTGGGATGTAGACCGCTGTGATAATGGCTGAAGTGAACTCACGTGGAACATAGTATGGGCGGCACTTTACGGTCAGGTATTCCAGGTCTTGGGAGCAGTAGGTCGCCAGGGTTGCCACATCCAAGCACCAGCAGGAGTTGATGAGGAGGCAAACCCCTCCACCCTTCGCTTTGCCTGAAGATGCCGTGAGGTCCGCCCGGTGAATAGAGAAGCCTTCAGGTTGTATGGCACAGTTCGGTGAGGCGGGGGTGAGCCATGTCTCTGTGAAGCAGAGCACACAGCAGCCTCTTACTTCCCTCTGAGAGGTAAGTCTGGCGTTAAGTTCATCCAACTTGTTTTCAATCGCTTGGACGTTTGCCAGGAGTATTCTGGGGAGAGGGGTCTTGAAACCGCGTTGCTTCAGTCTAACCTGCAGACCGCCGCGTTTCCCTCGCTTCCTCAGTCAGTGGCTGCTGCTGGATGATCTTGGGATCCGATGGGAGACGTCAGCCCTTGTGGAAGGTAGGTGGTTGCGTCTGGTGGGGTCCAGGGCGCTGGCAGGGACCAGGGCGCTGGTTACGTTTCTGGGGTCGCGTCTGGCAGGGTCCTGGGCGCTGGTTGAGGTATAGGGGTTGCTGGGGGGGCGGGTTTGCGATTTGAATAGGTCCCGGCGTTCTGCGGGCGTGGGAATACCTTGCAGCGCGTTGGGGTCCTCGCGTGGGGTCGCCGCCATTTCTGGGGCCCTGGGTCGTGGGCAGGGGCTTCCTGAGGCAGGATGGGCTGGGTCCCGTGGTCTGTTCCCTCCTTGGGCACTCCTGGGGTTGGATCGTGAAGTCGGCACGGTCGGGCCTTCATGTGGATTTTTCTTTCTTCCATCACCAGGTAGGTTGGGTTGCTGGGCGGGCCTCTCCGGGTCGGGTCGCTGGGCGGGCCTCTCGGGGTCCCGTTGGGTCGGGTCTTGCCGTCGGGGTCGGGTCGGGAGCTCCGGGGACTAGATCCGGAGGCTGGCGTCGGTAGTTAGGCCGGGTTTGGAGCTCCGAGGCCCGGGTCGCCTCCAAATCGAGGTTGGGGCTTCACTTCCGGTTTGGGCCCAATCTTCTTCCAGGTCACGGAGGTCAGGTCGGGTTGGGTCAAAAGGTCACTAATGGTCTCGGAGTATCTTCAAGCCTGCAAGAGAAGAGAAGGTTGTGGAGGACGCAGCACAAAATGGGTTACCCTCCGGGCAGTGTACTACAGGGCACCACCGGAGCAGTCAAGGCATCGGAACCGCATTTTGAGCAGTCCAGCTTCACCTGGACCGGGTGCTGGTCCCCTCCACGTTGCACTCGCCCACCCTTCGGACATGGACATATCTCCAGAGCTGTGTCACATCCCCTGGGTATTTGGATGTTGGCCATTGCGTCTATGGTGTTGCTTCCCGCAGTGCCCAGGCATCGTGGTCTAATTGGAATGCAAGGCAGTGACCCCCACAAGCTACATGGCCCACCCACGGGAATTGACTTGGGTTTTGTGAAGTGCTCACTTAATCACGATTTTCAATTCCCTATTAGTAATAGCCTTCGGCTGCCTGGCCAGAGACCTCAGCAGACAGTGAGGTTTATGGGTGGTCGGTGGGGCAGACGGGCAGGGACAAGGGTTATCCCCGGAACAGGTACACATGATCCAGAGGTTGGCATGGTGGAGCCGCGCACGGTTGCCCCCCCCAGTGGTCCCCACTTCCCTCAGCTGAGGGTGATGCCCCCCCCCCCACCCAGCTGAGCACCCCCTCCCAGGCAAAAATAGCTACTCATCCTTGACTCTCCACAGAAGCGCTTCCGCCAGGTTCACTTTTTTAAAAAGGAGTACTATTCGCCGCGAGTGTGACTACTTGCTGGGGAGGCCGCTGAATCACAGGAGACCATTAGATATGGGGTCGCTACTGTGAATTGTATGGAAATATGGCTGAATTGGTGATAATTGGTTTCTCGCCATGCCAGGGCGGATTCCCGATTTCGCCTACGGGAAAGGCCGGTTGCGTCGCAAACTGTTTGGCGCCTAGCACAGTTCTTGTTTTTGGCCTCTCCCGCTATTCGTCGCCATTGTTGCACTCTTGCTTGAGCGCAACGAGGCTGGAGAATCGCACCCCATGTATTTGAATTAGATATTCCTGGTGGACAAAATAATAGAAATGCAAGTACCTCTTTGGACAGGCTATAATCTCCTCAAGTGCAAATGGTGGTGAGGTAAAAAATCAGTCATGATCTAGTTGAATCGTGCAGCAGGCTGGAGGGGCCAGTTTACTCCTGCTCCTATTTCCAATGTTACTACATTCCCAAACAAATATTACATTCCTATATTCCCAGACTGATGTTCCCACTCAGCAGAAGATCAGGGGTTGCTGAGGAGTCATCAGTAGTGAGACCATGACTGAAGCTACAGTAAGACAGACTAATTTGATAGTATCTAATAGATAAATATTTCAATTCAACAATAGAATTTTCCAGCACAAACATTGGTAAATATATGAAGGTAAATTCCACCATCCTACAATCCTAGCAAAGTTATAGACAGCACAAATGGTAGTCTTTTGGATTTCCCGTTGGGTGCAAGGTATTGCAGAACTTGTTTTATATCTCCAAAGAACTGACACACCACTTCACACCATGATCCTTTCCTTCACCTCAGATATCATGGTCACACCATCCAGCCATCTCTGGCTACAGAACCAACAAGTGAAGAGGGCCACTCAGTAGAGTGCATATCTCCACCGTGCAGTGTTAATCCATTATTACAATTAATTTATTGAGGCTTTTCCCACCCTGGTTGATGCTCTTTACTATAAAGGTGAAAAAAAAAATTTTATTTTGAGCTTCCATCTCACTGAGACTTCAGACTAATCATATCCAATAGCCTGCCCTGAAAACTCTGCTCACGTTTTGACAGTACCTGAGACAATCTGTAGCATTCTAAAACAAACAACAATATTCAAAATCAAATAACCCACAACATTCTTTTTTGAAAAAGTTAATTTGCCCGATCTCCTAATATTAACACATGCTTTAAAAAATTTCAAGACTTAAATCCATGGGCGGGATTCTCCAGCGTCCAATGCCAAAATCGGAAAAAGAGATTCGATGGAGAATTGGTTCCGACACAGAAATCGCAGCGGGCGCCAATTTGAAGCCAAATGACAATTCTCCGTCTCCTCGACAATGGTGTAAATGCATTCTGGAACGCATGAATAGTAAACGCCGTTACATGTCATTAGTGGGCCTGACCCAGGCCTCTGCAGTTCTCCGCCTCCGATGGGCCAAATTCCAGATGGCACGGCTCACTTGTACTTTTAAAAATCTTGAAAGCGACATCATGGTTGATGAGGGAAAGAGAGGAGGTAGGACACAGAGAGGCTTGACTCTCTGTTAGGCAAGGGCTGTGGAGCATACCGCTGCCAAGGGCAGGGCCAGCCCATGACACCAACAGGTCATGGGTGCAGAGATGTGGGCAGCCTGTTAGACCTGATGGGCCATTGGGGTAACATGTCGGCATTTCACCCCCTGCAGACAATGGATATTGGAGTACAACCAGCAATGCTGGCCTTCCACGTAGTTGCCACAATCTTGTGTGATGCACTGAGGCTGTACAAGCTGCCGCTGCTGAAGGAGGAGGCAGCTGCAACAGTGGAATGTGCAGCAGCCGAGCTTGCCCCAGAGGAACAGGAGGCAGCCATCCAGAATGTAGATTCGTCTGCCCAACAGGCCGAGGAACAGGAGGTACAAAGGAGGCGCTGCATGAGGTTTAGTGTGTACCGGCAGGGCCGGTCACTTGAGGATCTGCCAGACGGGGCATGCCGTCGAAGACACTGGCAGAGCAGTGAGACAATGTGGCATATCTGCCAGATCATGGTGCACTCGGCACCATGGGGAAATGGGGGAGAACACCCGCTCCCGGTGACCATCAAAGTGACGGTCGCCCTGAACGTTTATGCCATTATGTCCTTCCTGGCGCAGCGTGGGTACCTGTCAGGGATCTCACAGAGCTCAGTGCACAGATGCATCCAGGCCATCACGGAGGCCCTATATGCCCAGTCACCACAATACATCCATTTCAATGTGAACGGAACGCACCGCGATATCCGGGCAGCGGGTTTCGCCGCTATCGACGGGATGCCTCCGGTCCAGGGGGTAATCGACAGGATGCATGTGCCCCTACAAGTGCATGCAGCTGACAGGCTGCTCTACACAAAGGGGTTCTGTAGTAATATCATGGTTGTGTTGTAATTCACCGAATGCCCACGAGGAGCCTCACTAGTATATAAGTGAATATTAGAGTCAGGTGACCTCACTGACTGGAGAGAGCTGGAAAGAGAGGTTGTTTGTGCATGATCATACTGTTATTTAGCTGTTGTTTTGTACATAATTTACCCACAGTTAATGTTAATAAATTGTTTGTAGCTTTAACTACAAGTGTTCTTGTAATATAAATCAGGCCACCCGACAAAAATATAACATGGTACCAGGTTTGGATGGTATAAAACAGCCTGCCACAAAGTCCACAGAGATTTGAAGATTTTGCAGACTGCCAGAATTAACAGTATGGAGTCATTGAAGCCACCAATGAATCTCTAATTTCATGGTAATGTGGACATCAACTGGTGTGTGTTTAAACAGCAATTTAATCTGTTTCTTACTGTCGTGACATTAGAAGATCAATGAGATTCACGTCAGGTAGCACTGCTCTGAACAGCGGCAAGGTCCAAAGCAATTGCTGTGTTTAATATGATTACATTTGCAAACGATGAAGATAGTAAACATTTTAACAAAGTAATTTGATGCACATTGCACCCCCAGAAAGAGTAAAATTTATGTACACTATATGTTTAGATCACGTTTACAGAAGACAGGTGAGTCCATAGGTCACTTCATCACTGATATAAAGTTTAAGAGCGCAAACCTGTAATTTTTCTGCGGTGGCATGTTCCATGATTTGGCACCAGATTGTGTTTGGTGTGAATGAAAATAAACTGAGGGAATGGTTGCTGAGGGAGTCGGAGCTGTCTTTGGAACAAATAGTTAAGATTTGTCAGGCTCACGAGCTAGGAGCACAGCATTCTAAAATGTTTCTCAGTAATGGTGGCGTCTTCTTGGAGGAAAACACTCCGGTTGCCGCCCTTTATCCAAAAAGGCGGGAAACTTCCAAACACACCAACAAACAGGTTAAAGATCAGGACAAAATATTTCTGTGTAAAAGATGGGGTCAAAGGCACAAATTAAGGTCACTATCCGTGTGGAGTTGCACATTGTCCTGTTTGCATGGGTTTCACACCCACATCCCAAAGATGTGCAGGGTAGGTGGACTGGCCATTTTAAATTGCCCCTTAATTGGAAAAATGAATTGGGTACTCTAAGGCACAAATTAAGGCAGTGTTCAGTGTTTGCTAAGCTTTGTTCCAGATGCAAAGAAAAAAACCATTTTTCTTAGAATTGTTATTCTAAGCTCAACCCCAGATCAGTCAGCACAGTGGAAGACACAGTTTCCAGTGATGACACAACTTTGTTTATGGAGTAATAACAGAGAAGAAGAATTTTTTGGAGACATCAAAAATTCTTCAGCACACTTCCGGTGGCGGCCATGGAGTCAGAGGTCGCTTATTTGGTAGCTTCCGCTCGTGGTGGACTTTTGGGACCTTTTTCCGTGACATATGGGGGATTTGAGTGGTGAAATTGGACGCTGGTGAAGAAGAGGACAATTCCCCACTAGTTTATGGAGTCGTGGACCAGAAGTGGTCTGCAAAGAAGAGATTGTTCGACAAAGAAGGGAGTGGAATCAATGGCACAAGAAAGCATGGCGGATGCTCAGGGACTGGGGTTGCCAGCCCAGTGGTCAACGGAGCAGCTGGTGAACTTTCTCCTGGAGAGCTTTGCCAAGCAAAGACAGGAATACTTGTACCCCATTAAGACGGGGATTGACCGGGTGGAGCAAAGATTGGAAGCCCAGGGACAGGCGATCAAGAAGGTGGAAGAAGTGGTGGTTGAACACGAGGACCAGCTAACCGCGATGGAGACGGAGATGGGGCTGATGAGGGACCAACAGAAAAGGCTGCAAGAGGTGGAGGATTTGGAGAACAGGTCACGCAGGCAGAACCTGAGGATCGTGAGTCTCCGAGAGGATATTGGGGGATCGGACGCAGGGGCATACGTGGCTCCTATGCTCGAGAAGTTGATGGTAGAAGGTGCGTTTTCTCGGCCCTTGGAGGTGGACAGGGCGCACAGAGCGCTTGCGAGAAAGCCGCAGATGAATGAGCCACTGAGGGCGATGGTGGTGCGATTACATTGGTTATTGGACAAGGAGCAGATCTTGAGGTGGGCCAAGAGGACGAGGAGCTACAAATGGGAAGGCAACGAGCTGCGCATTTACCAGGACTTGGGTGCGTAACTGGCTAAGAGAAGGGCGAGCTTCAGCAAAGTAAAATCGGCCCTCTTTAGGAAGGGGGTGAAGTTCGGCATGCTGTATCCAGCTCGTTTGTGGGTCAGCTATGAAGATCAAGAACTCTGTTTCACATCGTCGGAGGAGGCGATGAACTTTGTGAAAGACAGGGAACTGGCAGCTGATGGACGACATTGAACTTAGAGATGGGTAATTCTGTAGTTGTGCTGCTTAATTACTTTTCTTTTTAGGTTTTGTATTTGTACCAAGTTTTGGGCCATTGCTCAGTGTTGTGTATGGGTTAACTTTGTTCTAATTGGGGGATGGTGGGTGGAGTTTTCTTCTTTGTGTTTGTTGGGGATTGTAATTTGTATATGTATGTTCGAACGGGGGGAAGGGAGGCAGATCAGTGGGGGGTAGAATGCTTGGTGCCATTGGCAGGAGCTACCAGGCTAGCTGGGCGGGCTAGCTCACGGAAGCGCAGTGGGTGGCGAGCAGATGACTTATTTGTTATGGGGGTTGGGATTGTTGTTTTGTTAGTATGGGGGGGGGGAGGGGGTGGCGGGGGGGGGGGGGAGAACTGATCTGCTGACAGGGGAACATAGAACATAGAACATAGAACAGTACAGCACAGAACAGGCCCTTCGGCCCTCAATGTTGTGCCGAGCAATGATCACCCTACTTAAACCCACGTAACCCGTATACCCAACAATCCCCCCATTAACCTTACACTACGGGCAATTTAGCATGGCCAATCCACCTAACCCGCACATCTTTGGACTGTGGGAGGAAACCGGAGCACCCGGAGGAAACCCACGCACACACGGGGAGGACGTGCAGACTCCACACAGACAGTGACCCAGCAGGGAATCGAACCTGGGACCCTGGAGCTGTGAAGCATTGATGCTAACCACCATGCTACCATGAGGGACTGGTGCTTGGAAACAAATGGGAGGTTGATGTCGGTGGACTCCCAAGGGTGGGCCTGAGGAGGTGCTGGACGCAGGCCGGAGGCTGGCCTCAGAAGGGTGATGGTTGATCAGCAGGGGGGGAATAGTCTTCCGACCATGCTGATCATATGGAACGTGAGAGGGCTGAATGGGCCGGTCAAGAGGGCTCGTATGTTCGCGCATCTGAAGAGGCTGAAGGCGGACGTGGCAATGTTGTAGCCACCTAAGATGGACACTGGGCTACAAAATGGAGAACTGCTAAGGCTGCAGGGAAAAACCAGTCTTAGCAAGGACAAGCAGTTTGCAGAAGACTAATTAGCATTCTGCACGTACAGAAACCAGTTTGTGGCCAGGTGCAGAGTCCCAGCCAAAGGTGTAAATGGCAACAAGATCTACATAGTAATGAGGTGATCCAGATCCAGACCCCACACAATAGAAACATTTAAGTATGAACGGATACTTTTGAGTAGACGCCCAGACAGAACGGCACCACTGTATCCAACACAAAGAACCATAGGGACAGCCCACCCATCGAGAAACGACCCTCAGATTGGGGGGTTTGGAAGATATCGATTGGGAAAGGCCCAATCGATACATGGCAGGTAAAAGACCCGCCCCGAAGGGGCACGGACTTCTAGGGACTATAAAAGTAGACCCCGCACATGGTTCGGTCTGCTTTGCTCCGGCTCAAGTCTGTTGCTTCCAGACTCCGGCCCAGACTTGTTACATCGCATCCTGACTCCAGTTTCAGCACCGGCCGTTGAGCATCAGCCATCGAACTGTAAGTGCCACTACAACGATCGCTACGTGATCCAGACTTTGCTAGACCCTGACAACTTTAAGTACCTGAGAGTTGCAGACCAAGAACGGGATGAAGGCCTTGCTCCCTGACCTTGACTGTTCCTGTCTAGATAAGTATTTTAGTTGTTTAGTATTAGAAGTAAGTTAGTCTCTTTAGCGTATGCATGTGTATTTATTATATTTGTCATAATAAATATCAATCGTTTGGACTTACTAATCAGTGTACAGATTTATTACTTTGAACCTGACCTTGATATACTTGTGAGGTGTCTAAATACGGCACCTGGCGACTCCTGAGCATAATTACATACACAGAGCCATAGTAGTGTTAAGCACACGGCCTTTAAACGGAGGCGTGTTAATACACTCCAGTAAAACGAGCAACAATGTTACAAGAGATACACCTGAGGGTGGTGCATCAGATTAGGCTGAGGAAGGGTTGGGTAGGACAGGTATTTCATTTGGGGCTAGATTCTAAAACTAGGGGGTTGCGATCTTGATTAATAAGCGCGTTTCATTTAAGGTAGGGAGCATGGTGGCGGATGCGGATGATAAGTATGTTATGGTAAGTGGGAAGTTGGAGGGGATGCTGGTGGTCTCAGTAAATATTTACGCACCAAACTGGGAGGACGCGGAGTTTATGAGGCGGGTGTTGGGGAAGGTCCCGGACCTGGACTCACATAGGTTGATTATGGGAGGGGACTTTAATATGGTCATTGAACCGAGGTTAGATCGGCCGAGTTCAAGGACAGGGAGTGTGCAAGCCACGTTGAAGGGGCTAAAAACCTCCCTATGGAACAGATCAGATGGTGGAGGGGGGGGGGGGGGGGGGGGGGGGGGTAGATCCGTGGAGGTTTGGGCGGCCAAAAGCGAAGGAGTTATCTTTTTTCTCCCAATTCACAAAGCGTAGTCCTCGATTGATTTTTTTTGTTTTGAACAAGGCTTTGCTGGTGGGGGTGGTGGATGCCAAGTGTTCGGCAATCGTTGTGTCAGACCATGCCCCACACTGGGTAGACTTATGAGTGAGCAAGGAGGGGGGTCAATGCCCGCAATGTAGACTGGATGTAGGACTGTTAGCAGATGAGGCCGTGTGCGGGCGGGTGGGGGAGGCCATCCAGAATTATTTGGAGATAAATGGTATGGGGGAAGTTTCGGCAGCAACGGTGTGGGAAGTGCAGAAGGCGGTGGTTAGGGGGAGCTAATTTCGAAAAGGCTCAAAGGGAGAAGGTGGAACGGGCAGACACAGATAGGTTGGTGGATAGAAGGTATTCTGAAGCCCCAAAGGCAGGGTTGTTGAAGGAGCGGCAGAAGCTGCAGATAGAGTTTGGGCTATTATGTACAGGGAAGGCAGTGGAGCAGTTAAGGAAGGCGAGAGGGGTGAAATATGAGTATGGTGAGAAGGCCAGTAGGATTCTAGCACACCAGCTAAGGAAAAGGGAGGCGGCCAGGGAGATAGGAAGAGTGAAGGACTGTGGTGAACATATTGTACTAACCATTCACCACTGTATTATATTGTATCAAGCTGTTGCCCATGTGGGCTCCACCTATGGAATGTATCATGTTGGTGCCCTTGTGGGCTCCGCCCCCTTGAGGGGAGGTATAATGAGCAGCTGCCCTGTAGGTGGCTCTCAGTGCAGAGCAGTCACAGGCAGGCACTGTTCTAGTCGATTAAAGCCACTGTTCACTTCAACTCTTTGTCTCGTGTGAATTGATGGTCACATCAATTTAATTGACTACAACATCGCTATGGAAGCAGCCCTCAAACCTGACCAACTGGAACTCGACACACAGGGTTCATCAAAGGGATTTTTTCACACTGGCTCCGATGTTTCGAGGCCTACCTCGCCGCCTCCTCCTCGCCCACCGTCACCGACAAACAGAAGCTGAGCCTCCTCCACGCCCGGGTGAGCCATCGAATCTCTCAGGAAGCCTCCACTTACGCAGACGCCCTCGTGATGCTGAAGCGCCCATACGTGAGGCCGATGAACAAAGTGTACTTGCAGCATCTCCTCACCACTCGCCGCCAACGCCCCGGGGAATCGCTGGAGAAGTACCTACGCAACCTCAAAGTCCTCGCGTGAAGCTGCAACTACCAGGCCGTCACGGCCTCTCAACATATGGAACTCGCCATCCGGGATGCCTAAGTGACTGTAGTCAGGTCCAACTACGTCAGACAAGCGCCTGCTCGAGAAACGAGAAAGGCGCCCTCGACCTAGAAGAGACGGTAAAACTAGCCACGTCCCTAAAAGTAGTGTTCCAAAGCCTCAACGCGTTCCCGTCCGATTACGCAACTCCCTCGTGGACCCCCGACCAGAGAGTACCCCAGGCCTGTGCCACGCGGCAGCCCGCCGAACCCGGGGGGCTACCCTGCTATTTCTGCGTCCAGCACCAGCACCCCAGGCAGTGCTGCCCGGCTCGGAACGCGAACTGCAGCGACTGCGGCAAAAAGGGACACTTCGCCAAAGTTTGCCTGGCCAGGTCCAAATACTCCAAATCGCAGGCCCGACTCTCAGACTCACAGGCCCGCAGAGCCCACAGTGTGGCTGCGTGCCTGCTGGCTTCGCCCCCTCCGTATGCGTCATCTGCCTTGTGATGTCCGTGGGGGCAGCCATCTTCAACACCGCACAACACGTACGACTCACAGGGGCCGCCATCTTGGCCACCGTCTCCCACGCAGCCTGCCACAGGCGTCTCATGGAGACCGCCATCTTAGACGCCATCTTCCTTGCCACCCGACCCGTGCGACCGACGGGACCCGCAACCTTGGCCACTATCTGCAACGCCGCCCGACATGTGCGACCGACAGGGGCAGCCATCTTAGATCATAGATCATTGAATTTACAGTGCAGAAGGAGGCCATTCGGCCCATTGAATCCGCACCGGCCCTTGGAAAGAGCACCCTACACAAGGTCCACACCTCCACCCTATCCCTATAACCCAGCAACCCAACCCAACACTAAGGGCAATTTTGGACACTATGGGCAATTTCGTATGGCCAATCCACCTAACCCGCACATCTTTGGATTGTGGGAGGAAACCGGAGCACCCGGAGGAAACCCACGCACACACGGGGAAAACGTGCAGACTCCGCACAGACAGTGACCCAAGCTGAGAATCGAACCTGGGACCCTGGAGCTGTTAAGCAATCGTGCTATCCACAATGCTACCGTGCTGCCACTTGGGACCACCCCATCACCTCCGACCACGTCGGCTACCTGCATCTCGGTGCGGTCACCCCCGACCAGTCACGACCAAAACACATCCGGAACTCCATGATAACCGTCCGGCACCCTTAATCAGGCGGGCAGGCCGGTAGCATTTTTCTCCTGTACCCTCAACGCCACCGAAATTCTATGATGACCGTCCGGGTCAATGGTAACGAAATGCCTTGCTGTTTGGCTCCGGGAGCACGGAGAGCTTCATTCACCCAGACACGATAAGGCGCTGTTCGCTCCAAATCTTCCCCGCACTTCAAACCATCTCTCTCGCTTCCGGATCGCACTCAGTGCATATCCGGGGGTACAATGTTGTGAACCTATCGATACAGGGTGCCGGGTACGCCAATTTTAAACTTTATGTACTCCCCGATCTCTGCGCTCCTTTCCTGTTGGGACTGGACTTCCAGTGCAGCCTCAGGAGCCTAACTCTGAAGTTCGGCGGGCCCATACCCCCATTCACCATATGTAGCCTTGCGATTCTGAAGGTCGACCCTCCCCCGCTCTTCGCAAATCTCACTGCCGACTGTAAGCCAGTCGCCACCAGAATCAGGCGGTACACTATCCAGGACAGGACTTTTATCAGGTCCGAGATCCAGCGACTCTTGCGGGAAGGGATCATCGAGGCCAGTAATAGCCCCTGGAGAGGTCAGGTGGTGGTCGTCAGGACCGGGGAAAAGATCCGGATGGTTACCAGTACATGCACCTCGATGCGTACCCCCACCCCTGGATAGCGGACATGGTTAATCAGATCAGAAGACACACTAGCGAGTCTTCACGACGGTGGATCTGAAGTCCGCATACCACCAGCTCCCAATCCATCCGGAGGACCACCACTACACGGCCTTTGAGGCAGACGGCCACCTCTCCCACTTCCTCCGGGTCCCCTTCGGCGTCACAAACAGGGTCTCGGTCTTCCAAAGAACGATGGACCGAATGGTGGACCAGTACGGGCTGCGGGCCACATTCCCGAACTTGGACAACATCACCATCTGCGGCCATGATCAGCAGGACCACGACGCCAACCTCCAGAAATGTCTCCAAACTGCCCAAGCCCTCAACTTCACTTATAACAAGGAGAAATGCGTTTTCCGCACAACCAGACTAGCCATCCTCGGCTATGTCGTGGAAAACGGAGTTCTAGGGCCCCATCCTGACCGTATGTGCCCCTTCCTGCTACTCGTTCTTCCCCGCTGCCCCAAGGCCCTGAAAAGGTGCCTCGGGTTCTTTTCCTATTACGCCCAGTGGGTCCCCAACTATGCAGACAAAGCCCGCCCACTGATCAAATCGACCATCTTCCCTCTGGCGGCTGAGGCTTGTCAGGCCTTCAACCGCATCAAGGCAGATATTGCCAAAGCCACGATGTGCGTGGTGGACGAGTCCGTCCCCTTCCAGGTGGAGATTGACGCGTCATAGGTCACCCTCGCCGCTACCCTCAATCAGGCGGGCAGGCCAGTAGCATTTTTCTCCCATACCCTCAACGCCTCCAAAATTCAACACTCCTCAGTCAAAAAAGAAGCTCAAGCCATCGTGGAAGCTGTACAGCACTGGAGGCACTACCTCACTGGTAGGAGGTTCACCTTCGTCACCGACCAAAGGTCGGTAGCCTTCATATTCTATAATACACAGTGGGGCAAGATCAAGAACGATAAGATCTTGAGGTGGAGGATCGAACGCTCTACCTATAATTACGATATAGTGTATCATCCTGGGAAGCTAAACGAGCCCCCAGATGCCCTGTCCCACTGCACGTGCGCCAGCGCGCAAGATGATCGACTCCGGGCCATCCACGATGACCTCTGCCACCCGGGGGTCACCCGGCTCCTCCAATACATCAAGGCCCGCAACCTGCCGTACTCCATCGAGGTGGCCAGGGCCTTGACCAGGGACTGCCACATCTGTGCGGAGTGTAAGCCGCACTTCAGTCGACCAGATAAGGCCCACCTGGTGAAGGCATCCCGGCCCTTTGAGTGCCTCGGTATCGACTTCAAAGGGCCCCTCCCCTCTACCAACCGCAACACGTATTTCCTCAACGTCGTTGACGAGTTCTCCCGCTTCCCCTTTGCAATCCCCTGCCTCGACATGACCGCGGCCACCGTCATTAAGGCCCTGCATAGTATCTTCACCCTGTTCAGTTTCCCCACTTACGTCCACAGTGACCGGGGCTCCTTGTTCATGAGTGACGAACTGTGTCACTACCCGTTCGGTAAGGGTATTGCCTCAAGCAGGACTACCAATTACAACCCCCGGGGAAACGGACAGGTGGAGAGGGAGAACGCGACGGTCTGGAAGGCCGTCCTCCTGGCCCTACGGTCTAGGAATATCCCAGTTTCCCACTGGCAGGAGGTCCTCCCCGACGCGCTCCATTCCATTAGGTTCCTCCTTTGCACAGCCACGAACGCGACCCCTCATGACCGCCTGTTTGTTTTCCCTAGGAAATCCACCTCCGGGGTCTTGTTTCCGTTCTGGCTGACGACACTGGGGCCCGTCCTACTCCGCAAACACGTAAGGAGCCATAAGTCCGACTCCCTGGTCGAGAGGGTCCAGCGCCTTCACACCAACCCCCAGTACGCATAGGTAGAACATTCCGACGGTCGACAGGATATGATTTCCCTCCGGGACCTGGCACCCACATGTTCCCCTACCACAACACCAACCTACCCCCCCCCCCCCTCCCACAACCTACGCCGACCAGCGCCCCGCACCTACATGGCCTCCACACCCCCTCCTATCCTCCCTACCCTCTTCGCCGACCCACAGGAATGAAGCTCCCGGAGTCCACGCCTATTCTCACACTGACGAGTTCACAACCCATGCCCGCGCCAACGAGTTCGGCACCCGGGCCCGCTGTGATACCAGAGCTCCGGCGATCGCAGCGCACGATCAGGGCGCTGGACAGACTGAACCTGTGAGCCCTTCACCCCCGCCGGACTTCAATTTTTTCAACAGAGGGTGAGTGTGGTGAATGCATTGCACTAACCATTCACCACTGTATTACATTGTATCACGCTGTTGCCCATGTGGGCTCCACCTATGGACCATTGTACTGTACTACACAGAATGTATCATGTTGGTGCCCTTGTGGGCTCCGCCCCGGCTCTGCCCCCTTGAGGGGAGGTATAAAGAGCAGCTGCCCTGTAGGCGGCTCTCAGTAGCAGAGCAGTCGCAGGCAGGCACTGTTCTAGTCGATTAGAGCCACTGTTCACGTCAACTCTCTGTCTCGCGTGAATTGATGGTCGCATCAAGGACAGAGGAGGAAACATGGTACTCAGCGGGAGTGAATGGGGTGTTTAATTGGTTGTATGAGTCGGAGCCTCCAGTTGGGGTAGAGGGAATGAGGCAGTTCTTGGAAAGGTTGAAGTTTCCGACGGAAGGGTTGGTTGAGGGGCTGGGAGCCCCGATCGGGATTGGAGAAATACTAGAGGGATTAGAGGCCATGCAGTCAGGCAAGGCCCCGGAACCGGATGGCTACCCAGTGGAATTTTACAAGAAGTTCTCTGGGGTGCTGGGCCTGCTGCTGGTGAGGGCATTTAATGAGGCAAGGGAGCGAGGTGTTCTTCCCCCAACAATGTCACAGTCCTCAATTTCATTGATCCTGAAGTGGGAGAAGGGCCCAGAGCAATGTGGATCATACAGACCAATCTCCCTATTAAATCTTGATGCCAAATTGCTGGCCAAAATCCTGGCCTCAAGGATATTCATAGAATTTACAGTGCAGAAGGACGCCATTCGGTCCATCGAGTCTGCACTGGCTCTTGGAAAAAGCACCCTTCCCAAGCCCGCAACCCCTCCCTAGCCCCATAACCCAGTAACCCCACCCAACACTAAGGACAATTTTGGACACTAAGGGCAATTTAGCATGGCCAATCCACCTAACCTGCACATCTTTGGACTGTGGGAGGAAACCGGAGCACCCGAAGGAAACCCACGCACACACGGGGAGAACGTGCAGACTCCGCACAGACAGTGACCCAAGCCGGGAATCGAACCTGGGACCCTGGAGCTGTGAAGCAATTGTGCTAACCACTATGCTACCGTGCTGCCTGAAGGATAGAGGACTGTGTTCCAGGGGTGATGGGGGATGACCAGACGGAGGTTGTTAAGGGTAAGGAGTTAACGGCCAATGTTAGAAGGCTCTTGAATGTGCTCATGATGCCCTCCGAGGGCAGGCAGGTAGAGGCGGTGGTCGCTATGGGCACGGAAAAGGCTTTCGACCAGGTGGAATGGAATTATCTGTGGAATGTCCTGGGATGGTTTGGGTCTGGCCAGGGCTTCATTGACTAGGTTCAGTTGCTGTACTAGGCACCAATGGCGAGGGTGCAGGCGAACCGGGTGAACTTGGGACTATTTTTGATTGCACCTGGGGACGAGGCAAGGATTTCCCCTCTCCCCACTGTTGTTTGCCTTGACTATAGTGCCATTGGCGATGGCGCTGGGAGCATCAAAGGACTGGAAAGGGCTAGTCTGGGGGGGTGGAACACAGAGTCTCGCTATATGCAGACGACCTACTCCTATATATTTCCGACCCGTTAGGGAGAATGGGGGAGATTACGCGGATCTGAGGGTAATTTGGCCGGTTCTCGGGCTACAAAATTGAAAATGAGTAAAAGTGAGATTTCTGTGATCCAAATGAATGGGCAGGAGTGGAGACTGGAGGAGTTGCCGTTTAAGGTAGTGGGAGGTAGTTTTCGTTACCTGGGTATTCAGGTAGCAAGGAGATGGGAGGTGCTACACAAAATCTGGGCCGATTAGTGGAACAAATGAACGAGGACGTCCGGAGGTGGGACATGCTCCCGTTGTCACTGGCGAGGAGGGTATAGACCGTAAAGATGACGGCTCTTCCAAGTTTTTTATTTGTTTTTCAGTGTCTTCCTATTTTTATTCCAAAGGCCTTTTTTAAGCGGGTGAACAGGGTGATATCTGGATTTGTGTGGCCGGGTAAAACCCAGCGAGTAAAGTAAGTGTTGCTGGAGGCGAAGCCGAGGGGAGGGCTCCTGCTGAACTTTAGGAACTACTACTGGGCGGCGAATATAGACATGATTAGGAAGTGGGTAGTTGGGGAGTGGTCGGTGTGGGAGCGGGTGGAGACGGCTTAATATAAGGGCAGAAGTTTGGGGGCATTGGTAACGGCTCCTCTGCCATTCTCGCTGGCCCAGTACTCCACAAACCCAGTGGTAATGGCAGCCTTGAGAGTCTGGTGGCAATGGCGGAAGCATATAAGAGTAGAGGGAGTGTCGGTTTGGGCTCCAATCAGTGGTAATCACTGTTTTGTGCCGGGGATGATGGATTTGGGGTTTCAGAGACGTCAGAGAGCTGGTAATGAGAGGCTGGGGGATCTGTTTATTGGTGGGAGCTTTCTCGGTCTGGAGGATCTGAAAGTGAAGTTTGAATTGCCGGGAGGGAATGGGTTCCGATATCTCCAGGTCAGGGATTTTGTGCAAAGGCAGGTTTTTACAGGACAAGGAAGTTTCTAGAACGAGGGTGGGGAGGGGAAGGTAATGGAAATTTATAAAGAACTCATGGAGTGGGAGGAAACCCAGATAGGGGAGACAAAACGTAAATGGGAAGATGAGTTGGAAAGAAATTAGGGGCGGGTCTGTGGGAGGATGCCCGGAGTAAAGTCAATATGTCCTCATCGTGTACCAGGCTCAGCCTGATACAATTCAAGGTGGTCCACCGGGCACACATGATGGTGGCCCGGATGAGCAGACTTTTTGGGGTAAAGGACAGGTGTGGGCGATGTGCAGGAGAGCCCGCAAATCATGTCCACATGTTTTGGGCAGGCCCGAAGCTCAGGGGATTCTGGTAGGGATTTGCAGATGTCATGTCCAGGGTGTTAAAGGTGAGGGTGGCACCGAGTCCAGAGGTGGCAATTTTTGGAGTGTCGGAAGGCCCCAGAGTCCAGGGGGCGAGAGAGGCTGATGTTTTGGCCTTTGCCTCCTTGGTAGCCAGGAGACGGATCTTACTAGTGTGGAGGGACTCGAAGCCCCCAAAAGCAGGGGTATGGGTTAGTGACATGGCTGGGTTTCTCAGGCTTGAGAAAATCAAGTTCGCCCTGAGAGTTTCATCATTGGGGTTCGTTCGGAGGTTGCAGTTGTTTATCGACCTTTTCGGCGATAATTGAACCATCAGCAGATTCAATATAGTGGGGGGTTTAGGGAGCATGGGTGGGGATAGGGGGAGTGAGTTAGACTATGTCGGCCTAGCTTAGGCGAGAACTGTGGGAGATGGAGGGGTCTGTTATGCATTGAACCATGTTCATATCTGTACTTGTGTCTTTTGTTATTATAAAACAATAAATGCCTAAATAAAATGTTTTTTTTAAATCATTCTTCAGCACTTAAAAAAATGCAAACTGATACTCCATTTTTTAAAAATGCAGTTGATGAGGGCAAATGGCTGCTACCACTTGAAGTGAATGGTACAGTGGTCCAATTGAAGTTAGACACTGGTGCCAAAGACAATTTAATCAGCATGACTGATTTAAAAAATCTAAAAATTCAGCCAATTAGAAGAAATCACAAAATATCTCTGAGAGATTATCATGGTTCAAGCATTAAATGTTATGGTGCTTGTGAACTGAGTGTGGTGATGAAGAACACTGTTTATTCCATTCCATTCTGTATTGTATCCGGGGGCTTCGATTCATTATTAGGTGATCAGGCCTGTGAAGAATTAGGTATTGTGCAGTTTGGATTGGATTGAATTGGATTTGTTTATAGTCACTTGTACCGAGGTACAGTGAAAAGTATTTTTCTGTGAGCAGCTCAACAGATCATTAAGAACATGGGAAGAAAAGGGAAGAAAAGAAAATACATAATAGGGCAAAGCAAGGTATACAATGTAATGACATATGCACAGGCATCAGATGAAGCATACAGGGTGTAGTGTTAATGAGGTCAGTCCTTAAGAGGAGTCTGGTAACAGCAGGGAAGAAGCAGTTTTTGAGTCTGTTCGTGCGTGTTCTCACACTTTTGTACCTCCTGCCCGATGGAAGAAGTTGGAAGAGTGAGTAAGCCAGGTGGGACGGGTATTTGATTATGCTGCCCACTTTTCAGTTGGTATATAGCATCCACAATGGATTGGATCAACACTCCGACGATTCTGAGAACATTCTCAACAAATTCAGAGATGTGTTTGCAGGTTTTGGTACACTACCATTCACCTACAAGGTACAACTCAAAGAGGATGCAAAACTTGTGATACAAGCACCACGAAGAGTACGTGCACCTCTTCGGGATCGCCTCAAAAAGGAACTAGACAGAATGACAAAATTAAAAATAATCAGAAGGATAGAAGAACCGACCGACTGGGTAAACTCCATGATTTGTGTAAAAAAAAGGCGATATTTGCATGTGCATGAATCCTAAAGATCTTAACGAGAATATCAAAAGAGAACATCACCAAATACCAAAGCGTGGGGCAATCGCATCTGAGTTGGCTGGTGCACAATTCTTTACAAAACTTGATGCATCTCAGGGTTTCTGGCAACTAAAGCTAGAGGGACAAAGTACAAAATATTGCACTTTTAATACGCTATTTTGGACGGCAGTGCTGTCTGAGAATGCCGTTTGGCATAATTTGGGCATCAGAAATCTTTCACCGTGCCATGGAGCACATAATCGAAGGCATCAAAGGTGTATGTGTGAAGGATGATATTGTTTGGGGCTCAACAATAGAACAGCACAATACGAGGTTGCTTAGCACAGTGGGCTAAATAGCTGGCTTGTAATGCAGAACAACACCAGCAGCACGGGTTCAATTCCCGTACCGGCCTCCCCAAACAGGTGCTGGAATGTGGCGACTGGGGGCTTTTCACAATAACTTCATTGAAGCCTACTTGTGACAATAAGCTATTATTATTATAATGAGCATCAGGAGAAATGGGCTGAAGCTCAACAAGCAAAAGTGCCAAATTGGAGTAACTGAGGTCACATTCCTAGGTGACAAACTCTCATTACATGGCATTGAACCTGACAAGGACAAAATCCAAGTAATTCTTAACATGCCAAAACCACACAACAAGAAAGTCATGTTAAGAGTGATGGGTATGATCAATTTTATGAGGAAATCCATTCCAAATCTGTCTGTATAAACGTGATCTCCTGCACAAGACAACTGATTTCACTTGGACTGAGCAACATGAGCAAGAGTGGAAGAAACTCACAACTTCACTCGCCACCACGCCAGTTCGCACATTTTTTGAAACCCCCCCTAAGCAGATTAAAGTGTCAACAGACGTGTCAAAAGATGGCCTAGGAGCAATTCTTTTGCAACTCGAGCATGATGATTGTAAACCAGTCGCATTGCATCGTGATCCATGATGACAACAGAGCAGAGGTATGCTTGAATCAAAAAAGAATGCCTGGGTTTAGTTGTAGGCTTCCAACTTTGAGACGGATCATCATCCTTTGGTTAACATCATCAAACAAATTTCAACCAGATGTCTCCGTGCATTCAAAGGCTGATGATAAAGCTACAATGCTATGACTTCAATGTCATCTACAAGCCAGGCAAATATTTGTTCTCAGCAGACGCATTATCTAGAGCCCCGATACAAAATATTAGTCGTGAATTTGCTGTAGATTTCCATGTCAATCTTATTTCCACACTACTACCAGTATCATACACATTCAATTTTTGCTAGACATGGAATTCCGCACATTGTCGTGAGTGACAACAGTCCTTGTTTTAGCTGTAAAGAGAGGCAACACTTCGCAGTCACATATGGTTTCAATCACGTCATCTCGAGTCCGTTGTATCCTCAAGTCAATGGAAAAGCTGGAAATGGTGTACTTACTGCTAGGCAATTGTTGAAGAAAGAAATGGACAACCAATCTGATCCATATCTTGCACTATTGAGTTACAAAGCGTCACCATTGTCACATGGTAAATCATCAGCAGAAGGTTGTGTACCACACTTCCATACTTGGCAAAGAAGAAGGAGAATGCAGTGGTACGGTAGGAAATGCAAAACATTACAGAGAAACAAAAACAATTCTATGATACAGTATCTAAACCTTTACCATCACTGAGTAGTGATGACATTGTGAGAGTATAAAATTCAGGCAATTGGTCGAGAAAAGCCATTGTACTTTAAGAAGTAGCACCTTCCTCCTACAATGTACAGACAGCGGATGGGTTGGTTTTAAGGCGAAATCGTCACGCACTCTTGAAAACCAGAGAAGACTTTCACAACACTGTGATGGATCTACGTCAGAATCAATGTCGGCAGCAGTGTCAGATAGTTCAGCAGTTCCTGAGCATGAGAATGTCACGGAGAACATTGAATCTACAAGTTCTGAGCAGCAAGGTCAAACATGGAGATGATAAACCAGAGTCAGAAGAAAACCTGATCGACTCAATTTGTAGATTTGGACTATTTGAACACACTATGCTTGCTGTTCTCATATATAATCCAGATAATATACATAGATATATATAAAGATATATATTTGTTAAACCAGTTTTAAAAATTAAAAAAATAATAATACTATTCGACTCACAGGCTCATGATATCACATGTAAATATACTGATGATAATATATTAATTTATTCCTTCAAAGGAAAGGGGATGCAGTGATATCATGGTTGAGTTGTAATGCACAGACTGACCACTAGGAGTCAGGTGACCTCAGACTGGCTGGAGGGAGCTGGAGAGAGGTTGCTTGTGCATGATCATACTGTTATTCATCTGTTGTTTTGTACATAGTTTACCCACAGTTAATGTTAATAAATTGTTTATAGCTTTAGCTACAAGTGTTCTTGTAATATAAATCAGGTCATCCGACAAGAACATAATAGGTTCCACTTGATGAACGTGCAGTTGATACGTGACCACCAGATGGGCATCATGCAAACCTGCGCCCGATACGCAGGCAATGTGCATAACACCTTCATCCTGGCACATTTGATGATTCCTGACATGTTCGAGATGCCGCACCCACCCGGTTGGGGGTTGGCTCCTGGGCGACATGGGCTATTCATTGCGGTCATGGCTGATGATGCCTATCTGGAGCCACAGAGCAATTCCGAGAAGCGCTACAATGGTGCCCATGCAGCGACCAGTAGCATGATCGAGCTGTACTTTGGCCTCCTGAAAATGCAGTTCAGGTGCTTTGGAGGGGCCCTCCAGTGTGAGGCTGAGAGGGTTGCCTGCATCATGGTGGCCAGCTGCATCCTCCACAACATCGCACAGCAGAGGGGTGACGTGCTGGGGGAGCGGATAAACACCAGACCTCGTCCGACGAGGAAGATGCAGCGGAGGGCGAGGCTGGACAGCACATGGGGCCCAGACAGGCATGCAAGGCCGCATGATGTGTGCACCAGGGTCAACATGCACGTGACTCTCTGATTGCCTCCAAGTTCACCGACTGGTTGGGGGGAACTGGCCAGGGGCATGGACACCGCATCCCCATCACGGGCGGGATCTTTTAGGCAAATCTACAGATTAAAGCGATACAGCTAGTCTCACTTTAATGTGCAGATCCCTGAGGTATCGGAGGCGTTGGGATCCATCCCCCTCACTTTGGATACTTTAGGCGAGCGCCGTTCAGCACTGGTCTCCACAAATGGGGACCAGATGGAATGGCACTCGTGGGGTCTCCCAGGGGATTGGGGGACCCCAGGTGAATGCTCTTTGGGTGGAATAATACCCTGGCACCAGCCTGGCACCCTGGAAATGCTGCCTGCATGCTAGCCTGGCACTGCCAAGGGTCCCAGGGTGCCAGGATGGCACTGTCAGTGTGCAAATCTGGAATTTTTGCCTGGTGGTGATTGGACCAGGGTGCCTTGCCCGGGTGTTGGAGGTGTAGGGTGCAAGGGGGGCCGGGGATCCTCCCAAAGTGCATTGGGGCACTCGGAAATTGTTTTGGGGGCTACAGAGATTGGGACGCCATTTAAAAATGGTGCCCCGGTCTCTCGCTACACTGAGGAGTTCCACCGCTACCTAATGCAACTGAGGGAGCTATCTACTACTGCCTTCCGTTCGAGCGAGAACGCATCGCGGCCAGTAGATCGCGCGAGACGCCTCCCGCGGGCTTCCTGGGAGCCTTTACGCCTCGCGGGATATAACCAAGTCCCATGAGACGTTAACCTATTTAGGCAAGCTTACCCGGATCACCAGACCCAGGGTCTAGTGTCCTCCCCATCTCTCCAGGGAGGTTACAGCCATACGTGGTTCAGTACTGGTCCACACAAACGTGGACCAGATGTAATGGCAGACTTGGGGGTTCTCCCGGGCCATTGCAGGCCCTTGGGTGGCCAGCGATAATGCAGGGTGGCCCCTGGCAGTCCTCCTTGATCTCGGGCACCTTGGCACTGCCCAATTGGCACATTGGTACTGCCATCCTGGTGCTGCCAAGGTGCCTGGTTGGCACTGCCAGCATGTCAGTGCAAGGGTGCACGGGTGCCAGGCTGGCACTACCTCGGAACAGCTAATGAGGGGGGCCATGCCCATGAAAGGAGGGTGGAGGGGGGTTTGAAGGGTGTGGGGACTATAGGGACCCCATAGCAGGGTGTCCTCACTTGGGGAAGTGTGAGGTAATGCCCATGTGTGCGTGAGGGGTGATATTGCCTATGGGTGGGGAGTGTGGGGGACCCACAAGCTCTGTGGTGGATCCCCTATTGTTTGTCATTTATATAAATGGCATAGATGACTATGTGGGGGGGCAGAATCAGTAAGTTTGCGAATGACACAAAGATAGTTAACAATGTTGAGTGTCTTGGGTTACAGGAAGATATAGACGGGATGGTCAAATGGGCAGAAAAGACGCAGATGGAATTTAACCATGAAAAGTACGAGATGATACACTTTGGAAGGAGTAATGTGACAAGGAAGTATTGAATGAAAGATGTGACACTGAGATGTTCCAAGGAACAAAGAGACCTTGGCTTGTTTGTAAATAGATCTTTGAAGGCAGAAGGGCAGGTTAATAGGGTGGTGGGAAAGGCGTATGGGACACTTGCCTTTATCTGTTGAGAAATAGATTACAAAAGCAGGGAGGCCATAGCTTGAATACTGTGTGCAATTTTGATCACCACATTATAGGAAGGATGTGATTGCACTGGAGGGGGTGCAAAGGCGATTCACTGGGATGTTGCCTGCGATGGAACATTTAAGTTATGAAGAGAGGTTGGATAGGCTTGGGTTGTTTTCACTGGAGCAGAGAAGGCTGAGGGGCGACCTGATCGAGGTGTACAAGATTATGAGAGGCATGGACAGGGTGGATATGGAGCAGCTGATCCCCTTAGTTAAAGAGGCAGTTACAAGGGGACACATGCTCAAGGTGAGAGGCAGGAGGTTCAAGGGGGATTTGAGGAAAAACGTTTTTACTCAGAGGGTGGTGGCGGTCTGGAATGCAGTGTCTGGGTGGATAGCAGAGGCGGGTTGCTTCACATCCTTTAAAAAGTACCTGGATGAGCACTTGGCACGTCATAACATTCAAGGCTGTGGGTCAAGTGCTGGCAAATGGGATTAGGTAGGCAGGTCACGTGGTTTTCATGCATCGGTGCAGACTCAATAGGCCGAAGGGCATCTTCTGCACTGTATTTTTCTGTGATTCTGTGATTGGAGTCTGAGATCTCGAAAACATCAATTATGATTTCCAAAGGTGGAGCCCAAAGCTATGCTTTGAACCTGTATCAGGAGTTCATAAAGATGCTACATCCCCTGGGCTCACTGTAGTTTGTGAAGCAATGTGCAGATGCAACGAATGGATCTTGACTACCAGCAGAGCATTAAAAAAATTCTGTAAAAGCTCTTCATGAGGTAGTGCAGCGGTTATGATACTGTTATCGAGACCTCAGGTTCCAATGCCCTTGAGACGGTGACAAATTTTATATAAGAATACTTCTGTGAAGCATGTTGGGATGTTTCACTATATTAAATAATTATATAAATACAATTAGTGGATGATGTTATCAGTAAGGGAGCTTCCTGGTTCTCCTAAATATTACCATCCTGGACACCTATATTATTCCTGATCTATTTACCCAACATGTGTACCTGAATGCATCATTCCCTTGGGGTCTGAAAACAGCTACTGGAGGCAACTTAAAATATGGGCCTCTTGCCTTAACTACACCTCCAAGAGGTGCAATGGAGGTACATGGCTCATTGCAAGAAAAACCATGGAAAGTAGCATTTAAGAGTTGTGGGTCTCCACTTGACTGTGTCATTGTGATTCTTCACTGACAATGTAGAAACAGGGAGGGTCGCCCGCATCGTGGGGGCCTGCTGCATCCTCTACAACATCTCGCATCAGAGCGGCGAAGTGCTGGAGGAGGAAGATGAACGCCAGGCCTCGTCCGACGAGGAGGATGTGGGGGAGGGCGAGGATGGACAGGACATGGAGTCCGGGCAGGCATGGAAGGCCACACAACGTGTGCGCCAGGGCCAACGTGCAAGGGACACTCTGATCACCTCCTGGTTGACTGACAAGAGAGGGGACTGGCCAGAGGTAGGGACACCGTGACCCACCCCCACATCCCTCCCCTCTGGCCACTTCCCCCCGCCCCATCTGCAATCCCCTCGGTGACATATACCTGCCGCATTATGGGTTGCGTGCCATTCCATCATTCGGTCCCATCGAATCCCTTGGGTGCCGGTGGTGGGGACACTGGGGGGTGGAGAGTGGGGATGGGACACCGGTATGGTGAGCATTGGCTGAACTGCGGTTCCTGAGCCAGGCCCATCCACAACATCCGCCAATCCCCCTCCTCTCCCCGCGTCCCTACTGCGGCCAGCCCACTCCTCATACCCTTCTGACAGAGCACCTAGGCAGGTTATAACATTGTGCACAGGTGTTTAATGTGCGAACATTTTTATAGATACGTGCCCTAGCCCCATAACTAAACTGTGCCCTGCACCCGTGCCAACTTAACTGGTGTCTAGTTTTCCGGCCTTAAGGGCCTTTATGCCACGTCTAAGTGGATCCCATGATAGTACATCAGGAGTGGAAGTGACTTGCTGTGATTAACGCCCAGCAACCTGGGTTCCCATTGGCAGCCGTCTTCTGGGGCGGCAGGGCCTGGATGGATCCAGCTGCTGCTCAGGTGCCCCAGGTGGCGTGGTGCTGCCTGTTCTGCCCACTGCCCACCAGAAGCGCCAGGGACAAGAAAGAAGGGTGTCCGTGCTGCTGTGGTGTTCCGGCACCTACCCTGTGGGAGTCACTGACATGGGCCCTATCACATGCTCCTCACTCGGGTGTCCAATGGCCCCCTATTACTCCATGGGATAGGGGTGCCCACCACCTTTTGCTGCCAGTCTAGGATGCTCGGTGCCATCTCGACCAGGGTCTACAGTCTCATGGAGCCCAGGGAGTGGATCACCTCCATCTGGGACAGCGCCACATCACACTGTGACTGCATCACCATCTTCTGGGTCTGTGCCACATCAGCCAGTCAATGCGTCATCTCCCTCTGTGACTGTGCCACCTTCGTCTACACCTGTGCCACGTCAGCCAGCGTCTGGGCAATGTCACCGACACTCTCAGCCATGGCCGTTGTTACTGGGCCATACACAGGAGCACCGCTGCAATGTCCAGGTGGCTCTGGCACATAGCTGTCTGCAAAAGGGCAGCCCTGACCTGGGTCTCGGCCACCACCTGCACAGAATTCCCCAGGCCTTGGACATGCTGATCCATGACCAAAACCCTCGCCCACCAAGGCCTCCCCGCGGACGCCACCCATGCAGTGTTGGCCTGTGTGGCATGCATGGCCAGCGCCATCTCCTGTTCCGGTACGTGATTGGACTCCTCCAACTATGCCTCCAAGTGCCAAATGCTAGCTGACAACCACTCATGTAGTCCCTGGCTCTGAGACTGCATCTCCACGATCTATGGGACTGTTCATTCCAGAAGCCCGAAACCCGCCTGGACGGCAGCTAATCCCTGGGGTCGACCTGCCCTCCGACCTTCCATCCCCCTCTGGAGTTCCTACCTCCACCTGATGTACCGGAGCATTTGTGGGGTAAGCACCAGATAGTGTCACAGGAGGATCTTCACTAAATTGCCCACTGAGGTGAGTGTCTCTCGGATGGTGGAGGGTGTTGGAGACAGCTGTGATGGGAAATCCATGCCATCCTCGGACTCGAGCTCTGGGGTGTCCTGGGTCTTGGGTATATGGGTCACTTCCGTGTCGGTGTCATCATCACTGCTTAGCACCCGAGGTTCTGGCTGTGGCTGGGGGTGGGCAAGACCAGAAGGGCCTGCCCCATCATGAGTAGGACCTGCAAGACACAAGACAACACGCATGTTCAGACCATTGGGTCAGAGGGGAGGAGTTCAGGTGGTTGGGTTGAGGTTGGTGTGGGGGTGAGGGTGGTGCGGGGGTGGTATCTGGATGATGTGAGTGTGCAGGTGGTGAGCGTTGTTGATGGTGTGGGGTGAGGGTTATTTCACGGTGAACTGCAACTCAGAGAGGTCTCACTTCCTCACCCACTGCCAATCTCCACCCCGGGGACTGCCTTTTCCTCGGACCCGCCAACCATGTACACAGCCCAATGCTCTGCCGCGGTGAAGGGCCGCAGGTCGAGCGGTCCCCCCTCTAGTCTAGTGCTCCCTTCAGTTATGAGCAGTCTTCTCCTTGTTGAGGGGAGAGGAAACAGAAAATGCACACTGTTAGACAGTCTGATGCATACAGCCCAGGAGGTGGCTTCAGTGGCCAGGAAACCCGGCCATAGCCGTCGGTATGGGGGCCAGCAAGTGGTGCAGGGTGGGGGTTTGGACGCCCTCTGGGTGAGGAGAAGGAGGGTTATGGGTGTGTGGGAGGCGGGTTGGTGCCAGGGCACAGTACTGCCGACTCACCCTGGCCACCCTGAGGAGGTTGTGCAGTTTTTTACAGCAGTGCAGGCCTGTCCAGATGGTGTTACCTGTTGTGCTTACTGCCTCTGCCACCTGCACCAAGGGATGGTGAACTGGCAGCGGCTGGCAGCCTTCTTCCTGGGCCGGGGTTCAGGGTGGCAGGCCTCGCTTCCACAGCGTCCAGGAGGGTCTCAAGATCTACGTCGGTGAATCTTGGGGCCGGTATCCTCGCTGCCACCTTGTTGGTTGGAATGTTGTCTGTAATGAGTGAAGTGTGTATATGCAGCTGCCTCCTGAGTGTTTTTCATTGGAATCAATGGTGTTCCACGTGGCGTTGGTGTTAGCCCCTTAATGTCGCTGAATTGGCCTGTATGCGGCAGCAGTTTTGCTGTCGTGGAAGTCCACGAATCCTGCGCTGACGTCAACATATGGTCTCAGGAACGGAGAATCCCATTTTTAAATCTGGAAATTGAAATTAAGATAGTTGTTCTAAAGTTATAACATAAACACAATCTTCATAAGGACTGAGTCATATGTTGAGACATTTTACAAGACATTTTATTATTAAGCAGCTAAGCATAGTACACAATGATTCAGTGGTCTCAGTGTGTCATTCATTCGATTTTCTCCCTTTTTAATTTGAATCACATTTAAGGGCATGATTTAAATAAATAAGTTGCTAACTTTCTGAGAGCAGGCTGCATGACTAAGTTTCATGCGCTCAACGGAGTAAGTAGATTTGTACCACCAAACTGGCACAAGTCAGAGGAAGTCAGGTACTTTAATCAATATGGGAACAAATGTTGTTTTGTTTCAGTCCCAACAGCATTGCCAATACTGTGGGTATTTCTTTTATCTTAGTGAACCACAAGCTTTCCCTTATATCGATCAAATGACCACACAACCAGTTAGTTCAAAAGATGGTTTATTTACATACACAAGAGTTATCTTAACATGCAAACATAATATCTACTACGAGTTAAACTGCACCTATCAGCTACAATAACCTATACTTACCTTCAGGGCGACCGGCGCTGTGCAAATGGATAAGGCCTTTATCTGGATTTCACTTGGCTGGTTTGAAGAAAGTTGCTCTGTCTCTGCTGGGCTCATCCGTCAGGTAGCGATCGTTGGTCTTGAATTTAGCTGGCTGTTCCTGCTGCAATTAGCCGAGCAGTAACTTATAGCCAAGTTCCGCACACATGAGTGCGGCCTCAACCGGGACCTGGGAATCATGTCGCATTACATTCATCCCCCACCATCTGGCCTGGGCTTGCGAAATCAGACCAACTGTCCTGGCTTGAGACAATTCACACCTCTTTAACCTGGGGTTACCCCTATCTCTGGATCTGTAAAGACTTGATTACATGCAAATGCTCGCATTTTAAGCATTGTCTGGCATCTTTGAATTTGTCCATATAAATGTTTCTGGAACATACCTCTTCATTCACCTGAGGAAGGAGCAGTGCTCCGAAAGCTTGTGTTTGTAACAAACCTGTTGGACTTTAACCTGGTGTTGTAAGACTTCTTACTGTGCTCACCCCAGTCCAGTGCCGGCATCTCCACATCATGCCAATTGGGCTGGCACAGGCCAGATCCAAAAGAGACAGAACACATGGCTGTGTCCTCTTTTATCCCTCTGGGATTTCGCGCTCTTTGGGGCGGTCCTTAACCTTGGACCCAAGGCTCTGATCACTGTCTTCGATTTCAGCCATTAAAGGGGCGGATGCCTTGGTAGCTGGGTGGGTCCTTAGCGGTCGCTGACCTTGGCAGTTGTGCTTTCTGAGTAAAGGGAGTGGTGCCGATCAGTCTGTGCCAGTTGCTTGATTGGAGTTCTATTGTCCTGGGAAAATGGGCCATTAAAATGCAAAAGAGCGGGGGTTTCGATCAGGTCTGGTTACCTGTGTTTTAGATACACATAGGCTCTGTATCTGTCTGAGTCCTGGGTTGGCCAAAATTCCCATGGTCCTTTGCAGGTGGCCATCTTAGATGGCTACACAAGCATTAATTGGCAACTTATCATTTATAAGCTGATCCCCCTGATTTTGCAGTCAGCTTTGTTAATATAATGTAAGTTATCTCCTGGCCTGTACTGTGCCTGGCATCGGAGGCTCATCAGGGAAGAACAGTTGCTTTCAAATGTCAAAGTACAAAGGGATTGAGGCACAAGGGGGCATTGTAATGATATGTATATAGGCATGCCAGTGAATGGTTAATTATTACATCTCAGTGTAATTCAAACACTAGAGGGCACCAGCAGCTCTCAGTATCAATATCAGACCTCAGGGAATGCCGAGTAGTTAGCAAAAGAGAAAGACTGAGAACAGCACGAGGAGTAGAATAGATTAGAGAGAGTTAACACGAGGATATCATTAGTGACTACTAGATTATTGATTATTGCCAGATAGATTCAATATTACTTTATTATTAATTGTAGCACAGTAGTGTGTGCAAACTTCATTTAATTAATCGTTATCCAATAAATTAGTTTTGATTCAATCTAATAATTGGTGGTATCTTTGTCATCAACTCATCGGACCATTCTGGATCAAAAGGCAAAGAACAACAATATATTACCACCAAAGGGGTAATATAACAGGCATTTACTGAATGTAATTTTTTTTCTGGACGATTGCAATATGATGGAAAAACAAGCTTCCTTCTTCCTGTGGCCTTGCGCGTTTCTCCAGGGGGCTGTACTGAACTGGACCAAATATTGACACACGATTTCTGCCATCTGATGTAAATGATAAATGGATGAAATCTCTTGCAGACACCAGAATCCCTCCCCAATCACTAAACACATCTTTTGTGTATTGCTGAATGTTTTCAAGCTAACTTCCTTAGAAAGAACAATCCGAGAGAAAAATAAAGATAAACATGTTATGCACCATCTCAACTTTAGTTCTATCTGCCTGGAAAATCAAAAGGAACCTTTTATTATTTGGAGATGATTAAACAAATGGACTAGTTTTGCCTCAGGCTTATAAGCTCTCTCAAAAAAACCCTATTTGCACAAAGTAGCAAATTAGAGATATTTAAAAGCAAGATGGGAGAAAGGAACAAATAAAAAATGAGGTAAAATTAATTTGCTTCCTGAATTCAAGATTGTCTCTTAATTACACCACATCAGGCAAGCACTCTTTACAAAAACAAAAGGTTGCTCAAGTATTGCTGGAGGACACATTAGGAATAATAACTATAATTGGCTTGTGTACAGATGCTGGATGCTGTATCCATGGTTGCAGTGTTGTGCAAACAGAAACGTGTTACTAGTGGTGTGAGAAGAGTGGAAGAAAGTCCTACCATCACTTGTTGAAGTGGATTAAAATAAAGCTGAAATTAATCTCCATCTGTTCAAATTAAGTTCACTGAGTGGTTGATTTAGAATGAGCTTTTGGTTTGTACTTCCAGTTCAGCACGTACTAGAGTTCAAAGGGCCAGAATGCAACAGGACAGAATGAATGAAAAGTCAAGAAGCAGAAATGACTATTTGGCTTTCAATGCATATCCCTCCAGCACCCTAACCCTCCTATTGGATTTAACAATTATCTAGGAGGTCCTTTAAGAGAATCAGCTAAAATATACCAGAAAATAAAATCATTCTTGAAAAATTACTGAATCTGCAGAAAAATTAACTAAACTATTGAACCCTGACCATGACTGTCTACAGATGCTGACAAATGTTGGAAAAGATGTACTGTACAAATACGTCTCGAGATGCGATAAGAGGGTACATTCAATGAATTTGCAACAATCTTGTAACAACAGTATAAGCTGAGACTAGACATGACCATGGGACAAAATGCATGAGAACCATGCAATGTCAAGGGAAGGATAATTAATTTGGAATAATTGATTAATGTCTAATTAACCAATCACCTGTTAAGTGACTGACACTTTATTAAACAAATCAAGGGGGGGGGGTCTCAGATGAGAATTAGAACCAATGAAAGTAAATTAGGAGCTAAACCATAGATAAGAATTTCATTAAGAATTTGATCCATATGACTGATTATTAGAAGAATTTTAGCCTTCTGCGATTCTTGAATCATCCGTGAAAATGACTCTTAAAACCTTTGTTGAAATTACTTTTATTTTGCAGTCTTTTCTGGAACTACTTTTATTTTATAATAATAATAATAAAAATCTTTATTGTCACAAGTAGGCTTACATTAACACTTCAATGAGGTTACTGTGAAAAGCCCCTAGTTGCCGCATTCCGGCGCCTGTTCGGGTACACAGAGGGAGAATTCAGAATGTCCAAATTACCTAACAGCACATCTTTCGGAGCTTGTGGGGGAAAACCGGAGCACCCGGAGGAAACCCATGCAGACATGGGGAGAACGTGCAGACTCTACACAGCGATCCAAGCCAGGAATCGAATCTGGGACCCTGGAGCTGTGAAGCAACAGTGCTACCCACTGTGTGATTTTGAAACCTTTTCCTTTACTTTCCCGTATCTCAAGTACTTTTCTCTACTCTCAAAAGTTTCTTGATTTAATTTTGTGCAAATGTATTAAGTGGAGTCTTTAAAAATAGAGTGATTTGGGTACCTCTTCAACCGGACTGAGTACCTTATCCCAAGTAGAGATAAGAAGATCTTACACCTCCCATTCATAATATACAAAGATATGTGGAGGGACAGGTTGTGTTGAGGAAGCAGGGAGGCTGCAGTTGGATCTAGACAGGCTAGGTGGGTGGGCAAAGAATTGGCAGATGGAATACAATGTGGAAAAGTGTGAAGTAACATACTTTCGTAGGAAGAATAAAGGCAGAGACTATTTTCTAAATGGAAAAAGGCTTCAGAAATCAGAAGCACTAAGGGACTTAGGAGTCCGAGTTCAAGATTCTCTTAAGGATAACATGCAGGTTCAGTTGGCAATTAGGAAGGTAAATGCAATGTTAGAATTCATGTCAAGAGGGCAAGAATACAAGAATACCAGCCTCCCCTAACAGGCGCTGGAATGTGGCGACTAGGGGCTTTTCACAGTAACTTAATTGAAGCCTATTCGTGACAATAAGCGATTTTCATTTTCATTTCATTTCAGTAGGGATGTACTGTTGAGGCTGTATAAGGCTCTGGTCAGACACCATTTGGAGTATTGTGAGCAGTTTTGGGCCCCATATCTAAGGAAGGATGTGCTGGCCTTGGACACGATCCAGAGGAAGTTCCGATCACTGGAATTCATCATATGAGGAGCGGTTGAGGACTCTGGATCTGTATTCGATGGTGTTCAGAAGAATGAGGGCGGATCTCATTGAAACTTACAGAATACTGAGAAATCTAGATAGTTTGAATGTGAAGTGGATGTTTCCACTAGTAGGAGAAGCTAGAACCCGAGGGCACAGCCTCATACCGAAGGTACGATCATTTAAAACAGAGATAAGGAGTAATTTCTTCTGCCAGAGGGTGGTGAATCTCTGGAACTCATTGCCGCAGAGGGCTGTGGAGAGTCACTGAGTGTCTTTAAGACAGAGATAGATAAGTTCTTGTTTAATAGGGGATATGGGGTTATGGGGACAAGGCAAGAGATTGGGGATGATAAACACATTGGCCATGATTGAATGGCGGAGTAGATTCGATTGGCCAAATGGCTTCATTTTGCTCCTGTGTCTTATGGTCTTTTTTATAAAAACATTTTATTAAGGCATTTATGATTTTATAACAATAAACAATGCAAATACAAATGTACACATAGTTCAGTGCATAACACATCCCTCCATCTCCCCTTGTTCCCGCCTACTCTAAATACAATATAGCCGAACTCCTCCCTACCCCTAACCACACCCCTCTTATCAAATCTGCTGACAGATTAGTTTTCTCCGAAGAAGTCGATAAACGGCTGTCACCTCCGGATGAACCCTAACGTTGATCCTCTCAGGGCGAACTTAATTTTCTCAAGTCTGAGAAACCCAGTCATGTCACTAACCACACCCCAGATTTGGGGGGCTTCAAGTCCCTCCACGCTAAGAAGATCCGTCTCCAGGCTACCAAGGAGGCAAAGACCAAAACGTCAGCCTCTCTTGCCCCCTAGACTCCCGTGTCTTCCGAAACTCCAAAGATCGCCACCTCTGGACTCGGCGCCACCCTTGTTTTTAATATCGTGCACATTACATCCGCAAATTCCTGCCTGTATCCCCAAAGCTTCAGGCAGGCCCAAAACATATAAACATGGTTTGCTGGCCCTCCCGCACACCTCACACGCTTGTCCTCTATCCCAAAAAACTTGCTCATCTGGGCCACTATCATGTATGCCCAGTGAACCAGCTTGAATTGTATTAGGCTGAGCCTGGCACATGACGAGGAAGTGTTAACTCTACTCAGAGCATCCTCCCACAGACCCGCCTCTACTTCCCCCCCCCCCCCCCCCAGCTCATCTTCCCATTTATGTTTTAGCTCACCTATCTGAGTTTACTCCCACTCCATGAGTTCTTTATAGATATCTGAAACCTTCCACTCCCCCATCCCCATTTTAGAAACTACCTTGTCCTGTATCCCCTGTGGCGATAGAAGTGGAAAGATCGCAACCTGCCTTTGCACAAAATCTCCTATCTGTAGATATCAAAACCCATTCCCTCCCTACAATTCAAACTCCTCTTCCAAATCCTCTAAACATGGAAAGCTCCCATCAATAAATAAATCCCCCAGCATCTCAATCCCTGCTCTCTGCCACCTCCAAAACCCCCATCCAGCCTCCCTGGGACAAACCGGTGATTACCACAAATTGGCGCCCACACCGGCCCTCCCTCCACTCACATATGTTTCCGCCACTGCCCCAGACTCTCAGGGCTGCCACCACCACCACCGAGCTTGTGGTGTTCCGGGCCGGCGAGAGCAGCAGAGGAGCCGTTATCAATGCCCTCAAACTTGTGCCCTTATATGATGCAACTTCTACTGGCTCCCACACCGACCCTCCCACCCCCCTCCTCCATCCCACCCCAACTACCCACTTCCTGATCATGGCTATTTTCCCCGCCCAGTATTAATTACTAAAGTTCGGCAGTGCCCGCCCAGCCCCCCCTCGGCTTCGTTCCAGCTGCACTTTCATTACTCGCGGGGTTTTACCCACCCACACAAAACGAGAGATCACCCTATTCACCCACTTAAAAAAGGCCTTTGGTATTAAAGTAGGGAGGCACTGGAAAATAAACAGAAACCTCAGGAGGACCATCATTTTTACGGTTTGTACCCTCCCCGCCAGTGACAGCGGGAGCATGTCCCACCTCTGAAAGTTATCCTTCATTTTCTCAACTAGCCAGGTCAAATTCAATTTATGTAACTGCTCCCATCCCCGTGCCACCTGAATTCCCAAATAACGGAAGCTCCCTCTCACCACTTTAAATGGCGGCTTCCCCAGTCTCCTCTCCTGCCCCCTCGCCTGGATCACAAAAAAGTCACTTTTCCCATATTCAATTTGTAGCCCGAGAACCGGTCAAATTCCGTGAAGATTCACATAATCTACCCCATCCCCCAACGGGTCAGAAATGTATACGGGTAGGTCGTCTGCATATAATGAGACCCTGTGTTGCATTCCCCCCCCCCCCCCACTCACCCCTCCCGGACTAGCCCCTACCAGTCTTTTGATGCTCTTAGCGCCATCGCCAATGGCTCTATGGCCAAGGCAAACAACAGTGAGAAGTGAGGACATCCTTGCCTTGTCCCTCGGTGCAATTTAAAGTAGTCCGGAATCAGCTGATTCGTCCGCACACTCGCCACCGGTGCCTGATATAGCAACCCCGCCCATGGCGCCAAGCACCCTACTCCCTAATGTTCTCCCCCCCCCCCCCGCTCAAACATACATATGCAAAACATCACAATCCCCAACAAACACAAAGAAGAAAATACCACCTACCACCCCGCCCACAAGAACAGAGTTAACCCGCACACAAAACTGAGCAACTTCCCAAAGAATTGGTATAAAACACTACATACACAGCTCAAAAAGAAAATAAATTTAGCAGCACAGGCACAGAATTACTCACCCCCAAATTCAATGTACTCAATCACCTGCCATTCTCCTCTCCTTGACAAAGTTCATTGCCTCATCCGACGATCCAAAATAATGTTCTTGGCCCTCGTATGTGACCCACAAATGAGCTGGGTGCAGCATGGCGAACTTCACCCCCTTTTTGAAGAGGGCCGAATGAACCTTGTTGAAGCTTTCTCTTCTTTTGGCCAGTTCCGCACCCAAGTCCTGGTAAATGCGCAACTTGCTGTCTTCCCATTTTCAGCTCGTCATCTGCCTGACCCACCTCAAGATCTATTCCTTATCCAGGAACCGGTGCATCCGCATTACCATCGCCCTCGGCGGCTCATTCAGTCGCGACTTCCTCACAAGCACTCTATGCGACCTGTCCACTTCCAAGGGTCGAGCAAGTGCACCTTTGTCAAGCAGCTTCTCAAACATATGAGCTACGTATGTCCCTGCGTCCGATCCATCGATGCCCTCCGGGAGGCTAACGATCCTCAAATTCTGCCTGCGCAGCCTGTTCTCCAAATCCTCCATCTTCTCCTGCAGCTTTTTCTGGTGGTCTCTCATGAGATCCATCTCCATTGCCATCGCGGTTAGCTGGTCCTCGTGCTCAGCCACCTTCTCTTCCACCTTCTGGATCGCCAGGCCCTGGGCTTCCAACCTTTGCTCCACCCAATCAATCCCCATCTTAATCGAGTCCAGGTAGTCCTGTCTTTGCTTGGCAAAACTCTCCTGGAAGAATTTCACCAGCTGCTCCGTTGACCACTAGGCTGGCAGTCTCAGCTCCTCAACCTTCGCATGTTTCCCTGTGCTGCAGGCTCCACTTTCTTCTTTGCCGAACAATCTCTTCTTTGCAGACCACTTCTGGTCCATGACTCCATAAATTGGCGGGGGATTTCTCTTCTCTGCCTCACCAATTTTGCCGGTTAAATCCCCCAGAAATTGGGGGAAAAGGTCCCAAAAGTCCATCACGAGCAGGGGCTACCAAATAAGTGACCTCTCACTCCATGGCCGCCACCAGAAGTCCGTCTTATGGTCTTATATCCAATTGTGTTTCAGAACTCTCAAAGTCTGGGTCCCAGCCCCGACAGCAATAGCACTGTGGGCTGGGTTTATTAATCGCAGAGATAGCCATTCCTTGCAATGTCATGCTATTTGCTGATGTGCCGGTCTGCCAGCATATTCCTGCCTCCAGCTTTTTTGGGGGAAGCAGATATTGGGGGCTCATGGCTGCTCTCCTGCCAGCATTGGGTAGCCACTAAAAGTGGCTATTGAGGGCATTTTTCACACGCCATCTATAATTTCCAAGATAGCATAAAGTCCCCCCACTTAGGCGATAGCCCATTGGATGGCTCCAGGTGCCTTATGGTTGTAAGCTGGAGGGTCAACGGAGCCTTATTTAACTTTCTCCACACCACAACCACGATAGCCTGAGGGTCATAAATGCAGTTGCCACACATTGCGTAGAGGGAGTCTGCCTCCACAATGCTGGCCTGGTAGATGTGGCCATATTTTATTTTTTTTAATTCTAAAGTCTTCAGGATGCCTCCTTCTTCAGGCACCATCTTGCTCTCCCATCCACTACAACTGGACCCACCTCTTGTGGGGTCAACTGCTGCCCAGGGCCTCTAAACTGCCTACCACCTCAGATCTCTCTTTTGTGTCTCAGTGTCAGTATTTCCAAATTTACAGCCTGTGTTTCATCTTCACAGCACAACTGGGACCTTGGAATGAAAATTCACCCATATGTGTGTGAAAAAAGCTTCACTGCTGGCTGACCTGTCTAGCTGTTATTTGTCTGCTTTGTTTTGGGGGTTTATTCTAAGTAAGCTGTTGTGTATGGAAGATGGAAAAAGATAGGCTGGAAGGGAGAGTATAGGGGAAACAAGCCTCAAGCAAGAAAAGCATGGATTAGATTTGGGCAGTAATGGGGAATTTTTTTAATTATTTCATGGGAGATGAGTGTCACTTGCTGTGCCAGCATTTATTACCCATCCCTAATCGATCTTGGACTGAATGGCTTACCATGCCATTTCAGAGGGCATTTGAGAGTCTCTTTTCTTACATTCCTGCATTATCTTTCATTACACTTCTCTGTGTGTTTTGATATACTACGGAGTGTAATATGTGTTACTCAAACCTTGGTTACTGATGAGGTCTTCTGAACCTTGATGAAGAAGACTCAAACTCATCCAGAAGTAACAAAAGGTTTATTGAGTAACTATAACAATAATTGCGTGAGTTTGTTACTTTAACATTGATACTCGTGATAAGGTTAACATGATCTAACTACAGAAACTATGTGTAACTACACTAACCTTCTGAGCTAATCTGATATTCCTGTCCTGGTCACAGTACATCCAAAAGAGAGGGAGGGAGACCCAATGTGGTTTCTTTTATACTTCTGTTGGTCCGGCCCTCGAGTGACCACCTGGTGCTACTGATTACATATTAACGCCTTTTGTACATGCATATACAGAGATCGTTATATCCCCTTTTTCTCTTGTGTTACATATTTTCTGTGTGTTGTGAAGAAAATTGAACAAACATAATGGATGCAGTTTTCAAATGCATTACATAACATCATTTTTTTTTAATAAACATTTTATTGAGGTATTTTTTGGTATTTTAACAACACGATAAACAATGTACATGAAACTATAAACATAGTGCAAAAGCTGTCTCCCTCCCTTACAGGTCCCACCTTTATTAACCCCCTACTCTAAGCTAAACTAATAACCCCCCCCTTCGGCTGACGATTAATTTTCCGCGAAGAAGTCAACAAACGGTTGCCACCTCCGGAAGAACCCTTACAGTGACCCTCTCAAAGCGAACTTGATTTTCTCCAAACAGAGAAAACTAGCCATGTCTGATAGCCAGGTCTCCGACTTCGGGGGCTTTGAGTTCCTCCAAGCTAATAGTATCCGTCTCCGGGCTACCAGGGAAGCTAAGACCAGAACATCTGCCTCTTTCTCCTCCTGGATTCCCGGGTCTTCTGACACCCCAAAAATCACCACCACTGGACTCAGCGCCACCCTTGTTTTTAACACCGTGGACATGACATCTGCAAACCCCTGCCAAAATCCCCTAAGCTTTGGACATGCCCAGAACATGTGGACATGGTTCGCTGGTCCTCCCGCACATTTTGCACACCTGTTTTCCACCCCAAGGAATCTGCTCATCCGGGCCACTGTCATGTGAGCCTGGTGAACAACCTTAAATTGTATCAGGCTGAACCCAGCACATGTTGCAGACGCGTTGACTCTACTCAACACGTCTACCCATAGACCATCCTCTATCTCTCCTCCCAGCTCCTCCTCCCACTTGCGCTTCAGCTTCACGGTCTGCGTCTCCTCTGACCCCATAAGTTCCTTGTAAATGTCTGAGACATTCTCCTACCCACCCTCTGGAAACTACCCTGTCCTGAATCCCCCTTAGCGGTAGGAGCGGGAAGGTTGACACCTGTTTACGGAGGAAGTCCCGCACCTGCAGATACCTGAATTTGTTTCCCCTCGCCAACCCAAACTTCTCCTCCAGCGCCCTCATACTCGGAAAGCTCCCCTCTATAAACATATCCCCCATCCTCTCAATCCCTGCTCTCCGCCACATCTGGAACCCCCAATCCATACTTCCCGGGGAAAACTGGTGATTATTACAGATTGGGGACCAGACCGATGCTCCCTCTGCTCCCACATGTCTCCTCCATTGCCCCCAGACTCTCAGGGCTGCCACCACCACGGAGATGGTGGAGTACCGTGCTGGCGGGAACGGCAGTGGCGCAGTTACCAATGCCCCCAAACTGGTGCCCTTGCATGAAGCCACCTCCATACGCTCCCATGCCAACCCTTCCCCCACCACCCACTTCCTGATCATGACTATATTGCCGCCCAGTAATCGTTACTAAAATTTGGCATCACTAGCCCGCCCTCTTCCCGACTCCGCTCAAGCATTACCTTCCTTACCCATGGAGTATTGCCCACCCAAACAAAACCAGAGATCACTTTCTGACCCGTTTACAAAAGGACCGCCAAATATAGATGGGGAGACATTGAAACATGAACAGGAATCTCGGGAGGACCGTCATCTTCATCGTCTGCACCCTTCCAGCTAATGACAACGGGAGCACGTCCCATCTCGAAAATCGTCCTTCTAGCCGGGCCACATTTAATTTATGCAGCCGGTCCCATTCCCGCGCCACTTGAATGCCTAGGTACCTAAAGCTTCCCCATACTAATCTAAGCGGCTAAATGGCAGCTCCCCCAATCGCCTCTCCTGTCCCCTTGCCTGGATCGCAAACATCTCACTTTTCCCCATATTTAGCTTATATCCCGAAAACTGACCAAATTCCCCAGAATCCTCATGATTTCCTCCATCCCCTCTAATGGGTCCGATAATTACAGAGCAGGTCGTCTGCATCGAGCGATACTCTGTGCATCCCCCCCCCCTCCCCCCCAGACCAGCCCCTTGAGGCTCTCAGAGCAATTGTCAACGGCTCTATAGCTAGCGCGAACAGCAGTGGGGAGAGGGGGCATCCCTGTCTCAACCCCGGTGCAGTCTAGAATAGTCCGATGTTGTCCTATTCATCTGTACAATTGCCACAGGACGCTGATACAGCAACCTGAGCCAGTCAATAAAGCCTTGCCCAAATCTGAACCGTCCCAGTACCTCCCACAGATAATCCCATTCTCCCCGATCAAAAGCCTTTTCTGGATCCGTTGCGATCACTCCCTCCACTCCCTACCTTCCGGGGGCATCATGATCACATTTAACAGCCTTCTTACATTGGCCACCAACTGCCTACCCTTAACAAACCCCTTCTGGTCCTCCCCAATAATGTCCGGAACACAATCCTCAATCCTGGAAGACAAAATTTTGGCCAGCAGTTTGGCATCCACTTTCAACAGGGATATTGGCCTGTCGGACCCACACAGCTCCGGGTTCTTGTCCCGCTTCAGAATCAGCAAAATTGTGGCCTGTGACATCGTCGGGGGCAGCACCCCTCTTTCCCTTGCCTCATTGAACATCCTCATCAACACCAGCCCCAAGATCCCAGAGAACGTTTTATAAAACTCCACTGGGTACCCATCCGGCCCCAGGGCTTTACCCGTCTGCATGCGTTCAGACCCTCCACTATCTCTTCCAACCCGATCGGGGCCCACAGCACTTCTACCAGATCCCAGTCCACCTTTGGGAAATTCAGCCCCCCCAAGAAGTGCCTCATCCCGTCCGGCCCCGGAAGGGGTTCTGACTGATACAGCCTACTGGAGAAATCCCTAAATGCCTTATTCACCCCTGCTGAATCTCCAACCAGGTTCCCATCACGAGATTTACTTTCCCTATCTCCCTGGCTGCCTTCCTCTTTCTAAGCTGCTGTGCAAGCATTCGACTGGCCTTCTCTCCACTCATAGATCGCCCCCCTCACCTTTCTCAGCTGCACCACCTCCCTTCCTGTGGTTAACAAGCCGAACTCCGCCTGTAGCGTCCGCTGTTCCCTTAAAAGCCCTGCCTTTGGAGTCTCCGCATACCTCCTATCGATCTGTCGTATCTCCTTAACCAGTCGGTCCGTCACTGCCCTGTCCACCTTCTCCTTATGGGCCCGTATCGAGATCAGCTCCCCTATGACCACCACCTTCAGTGCTTCCCAGACCATCGCTGCTGAAATTTCCCCCGTGTCGTTGACCTGCAGGTAGTTCTGAATACATTTCCTCAGCCGTTCGCATACCCCTTCGTCAGCCAAAAGTCCCACATCTAACCTCCAGTGAGGGCGCTGGTTACTGTCTTTACTAACCTGCAGGTCAACCCAGTGCAGAGCATCGTCTGAGATTGTGATCACCGAGTACCCTGTGTCCACCACCCCTGCCAGTCAGGCCCTGCTCAAAATGAAAAAATTGATCCGGGAGTACACTTTATGCACATGTGAGTAGAAGGAGAACCCCTTCACCCTCGGCTGCCCAAATCTCCATGGATCCACCCCCACCCCCCCCCCCCCCACCCCCAGCCCCCCCCCCCCCCCCCCCCCCCCCCCCCCCGCCACCATCTGCTCCATGAACCCTTTTTGTTCCTTTGCCATGGATGGCACCCTGCCTGTTTTCGAGGTTGACCAGTGTCCAAGCCAGCATCAATAACTGTATTCAAGTCCCCTCCTATGATCAACCTGTGCGAGTCCAGGTCCGGTATCTTCCCCAGCATCCTCTTTATAAACTCCACATCATCCCAATTTGGCGCATACACATTTACTAATACTACCTGCACCCCTTCTAGTTTCCCATTGACCATAATGTACTGACCTCCCACATCCAAAACTATTCTACCCGCCTCAAACACCACCCGCTTATTGATCAAGATTGCGAACCCTCTAGTCTTTGAATTCAGTCCCATGAGAAAGACTTGACTGACCCAGCCTTTCCTCAATCTAATCTGGTCAGTTACTCTAAGGTGCGTCTACTGCAACATTGCCATGTCCGCCTTCAGTCCCCTAAGATGCGCGAACACGTGTGCCCTCTTGACCGGTCCATTTAACCCTCGAACATTCCAGGTGATCAACCTAGTTGGGGGGCCCATTGCCCCCCCCTTCGCCGATCAGCCATCCCCTTTTTTGGACCCGTCTCCACGCCTCCACTGGCCCGCCCCCAGGCAGCCTCCGCCCCCCAACCTCCTCTCTGTCCCTTGGCCCAAGTCCCTCCCTCGTCAGCAGAACATTTTCCCACCCTCCCCCCCCCCCAGTAACAAAACTCTGTGACCCAACCCCTTTGATAAACGGAACATATGCACACCCCGCACTGAGCTTCCGTGAGCTAGCCCGCCCAGCAAGCTTGGTGGCCCCATCCCTGGCGCCAGATAGTCTCCCATCTATTGTTCTCTCCACACTCACCCCTCTGCTCATACAAACATACTCCAACATCAAACAATTCCCACACAATTGCCCGACAGAAAAACACCAAAATCTAAACAAGCACACCTCCATCCCCCACAGTGCAAATGAAAACCTTAACTCACTCAGCTCTGCCACTGGTCCCAAATCAATACAGAAGTCATTACAAACAGCTTCCACAAAATGAAACATGATAAATATGAACGCTGCAGCAAAGTTCAAAAGTTCTCAGTCCACCACCAGTCCTTTCCCCTTTCCTTTTCATTAAGTCCAGCATGTCCTCAGGCAACTCAAAATAAAAGTGCTGTTCCTCGTATGTGACCCAGAGACGGGCCGGATACAACAGTCCAAACTTCACCTTTTTCTTAAAAAGGATCGACCTAATCTGGCTGAAGCCTGCTCTTCTCCTCGCCACCTCCACACTCAGGCCTTGGTAGACCCGCAGGATACTATTGTCCCCCTTACAGCTCCATGTCTGCTTGGCCCACTGTAGAATTCGTTCCTTATCCAAGTACCTGTGGAATCTCAACAACATTGCCCTCAGGAGGTCTCCCGTTTGCGGTTTCCTCGCAAGTGCTCTGTGAGCCCTGTCCACCTCCATGGATCAGGAGAAAGCTGCATCCCCCAGCAGCTTCTCATACATATCTGCGATGTATGCCCCAGCGTCCGCTCCTTCGGACCCCAACGATTCTCAAGTTCTGCCGGCGGGGACCTATTCTCTAGGTCCTCCATCTTCTCCAGGAGCATCTTCTGCTGGTCTCTTAGCACCCCCACCTCCAACTCCACTGAAGTTTGATGTTCCTCCTGCTCAGCCAGCGCCTTCTCCACCTTCTGGATCGCCCGATCTTGGGCGTCCAATCTAAGCTCCAGCTGCTCAATCGACTCTTTTATCGGGTCCAAGCAGTCACATTTCTGCTTAGCAAAGCCTTCCTGAATAACTTGCATCAGCTGCTCCTTTGACCGCTGGGTCGACAAACTAGAGGTCCGGTCCTCCGCCATGCTGTCTCCTGCCACAGCTTCAGCCCAAGCCTTCTCTGTCTTTCTGTTTCTGCCTTTACAAGTACTTTGAGTCCTTCTCTCCATGCACCGATGTGGGAATTCAGTACACAATTGCCTCTTCAGTTTTACAGTTCAAGTCTGGTAGACAATCGGGAGGAAAGGTCCAAAAGTCCGACTCGAGTGGGAACCACCAAATGTGCGACTTACTCCTTCATAGCCTCCACCAGAAGTCTACATAACATAAGTGGTGATGTTGATGTTGTCATTTCTTCATGAACGACGTCAGTGTTCTTGTGTTTAAGTAACCGAGAAGTCATCATGAGGTGTTCTAATGGTTGAATCACTTTGTTTTCTGATTTTGACTTTTTTTCTATCTTTGTGGTCGCGATTCGGTGTTTGCGGTATTGATTCTGTATGACATCTTTAGAACATAGAACATAGAACAGTACAGCACAGAACAGGCCCTTCGGCCCTCAATGTTGTGCCGAGCCATGATCACCCTACTCAAACCCACGTATCCACCCTATACCCGTAACCGAACAACCCCCCCCTTAACCTTACTTTTATTAGTACACTACGGGCAATTTAGCATGGCCAATCCACCTAACCCGCACATCTTTGGACTGTGGGAGGAAACCGGAGCACCCGGAGGAAACCCACGCACACAGGGGGAGGACGTGCAGACTCCACACAGACAGTGACCCAGCCGGGAATCGAACCTGGGACCCTGGAGCTGTGAAGCATTTATGCTAACCACCATGCTACCCTGCTGCCCTTTGTTGTCTGACCTGGACTTTTTCCTGTGTTTGCGGTATTGATTCTGTGTGTCATCTGCCTTGAAATCTGGTTTGCTTGTTTGTTGTGGAGCAAATGTGAATTCGTGAGATTTGTTGTCATGCCATGGTATGTTTGTACTCTTGTCATTGTTTTGGAATGTGCTGTTGCATTGTCCTTCATGTGCAGAGTTCTACCATGTTGTACAGATTATTGTTTCTGTCGTTTCTGTCTTTGTTCTTTTTCTTGTTGTTTTTGTCATGCTTGTTGTTGCTGTTATTGTCTTTGTCATGCTTGTTGTTGTTTTTGTTGTTCTTGTAGATTTTGTAGTTTTTGTTGTTGTGCTTGTAGTTTGTGTTATTGTGCTTGTAGTTTGTTGTTGTGAGTTCTTTACTTTAACGTTGATACTAGTGATAAGGTTAACAAGATCTAACTACAGTAACTATGCGTAACTACACTAACCATCTGAGCCAATCTGATACTCCTGTCCTGGTCACAGTACATCCAAAAGAGAGGGATCGAGACCCAGTGTGGTTTCTTTTATACCCCCATTAGTCTGGCCCTCTAGTGATCATCTGGTGCTACTGATTACACATTAACCCTTTACGTACATGCACATACAGAGATCACTACAGAGTAAATCACATTTCCCCACCGGGCTGCTCCGGCTGCACCAAGTGAATCGTAGGAAAGGCCCAAATCGAGACTTGCACTTTGCTTCCCGCCCGGCCCGCTCAGTATGGGGAGTTACAGATCCTGCTCAAAAATGGTCAAATGGTCGTTAAGTCTTCATTAATTTCAATCTCATTAGTGATACTGAAGTCGATGGCAGCAGCCTCCCAGGAGTCACGTGGGCATCGTTTACTACTCCTTTACAAAAATGGGTCGCAGGCACAATGGCTACTGAGGGGAAATGAGGTGAGTAGCCCTTTCCATTTACTGACATACAGCTCAAGGGCACTGGAGCTGCTGGCCCAATGTTCAGGGTTAGGGGACCCTTCGGGGGGGTTGGGGTTGTTCAGGGGGCTGAAGGGGTCCAGGTCGGGGGTTCAACTCTCGGCCGGAGGGGTAATGGGCTTTATACGAGGCCGTCAGGCAATCTTTAAATATTGTGGAGGCCCAAAACAGGGGCAACCACAGCTGCAGCCTTTCTGTCCTACCAAACTCACGCAGGACAAAGCCCTGCTGCGCCCTCTCCTATGAAAGTCAATTTCATCCTCTTTGACTGTGAGCAGTCACTAGCTTCAAAGCTGAATGATATTTCAAATTAGAAATTGCCCTAGTTAATTGTGAGAGCACTTCTTGCTCCGGAACTCTCAAATGTCTCCTTGAAGGAACAGGAAAGAGCGAGAGTAGCTGAGAGTTTGAAAGAGCATGAGAGAAGCTGGGAATTTGAGAGAGCAAGAGGAGTCGGGAGTTTGAAAGAGCGCGAGAGTAGCCGGAGTTTGAAAGAGCGAGAGAAGTCGGGAGTTTGAAAGAGTGAGAGAAGCCGGGAGTTTGAAAGAGCGAGAGGAGTCAGGAGTTTGAAAGAGTGAGAGAAGCCGGGAGTTTGAAAGAGTGAGAGAAGCCGGGAGTTTGAAAGAGTGAGAGAAGCCGGGAATTTGAAAGAGCGAGAGAAGCGAGGAATTTGGAAGAACGAGAGGAGTCGGGGGTTTGAAAGAACGAGAGAAGCGAGGAATTTGAAAGAACGAGAGGAGCCGGGAATTTGAAAGAGCGAGAGAAGCGAGGAATTTGGAAGAGCGAGAGAAGTCGGGTGTTTGAAAGAGGGAGAGAAGGCGGGAGTTTGAAAGAGGAAGAGAAGGCGGGAGTTTGAAAGAGGAAGAGAAGGCGGGAGTTTGAAAGAGCGAGAGGAGTCGATAGTTTGAAAGAGAATCGGGAGTTTGAAAGAGTGAGAGAGGAGCCGAGTATTTGAAAGAGCGAGAGAAGCCGGGGGTTTGGAAGAGAGCAAGAAGGCAGGAGTTTGAAAGCGCGAGAGGAGTCGGGAATTTGAAAGAGGGAGAGAAGTCGGGAGTCTGAAAGAGCGAGAAGACACTTCCAGTGGCGGCTATGGAGGAGCAGGTCGCACATTTGATAGCTCCCGCCTGTGACGGACTTTTGGATCTTTTTCCCGCGTTTCTTTGCGGATTTTATTGGATAAATCGGTAAAGAGTGAGACAGTAAGGAGAAATCCCCCTCCAGTGTATGGAGAATTGGACCAGAAGTGGCCGTGTGAGAAGACAAAGCCCTACAAGGAAGACGGGAGCAGAGCTGGCAATGCGGGAAAGCATGGCGGAGAGTCAGGGCCGCGGGGAGACGGCACAATGGTCTACGGAGCAGCTGGTGAAGTTTTATAAGATTGCTTTGCCAAGCTGAAGAATGACACGCTGGACCCGATCAAGGCTTCAATTAATCAGGTTGTGCAGAATCAAGAAATCCATGGACGAGCGATCCAGGAGGTGGAAAAAAAGGTGTCCGAGCACAAGGAATACATAACCGTGCTGGAGACCAAGGTGGAGATGATGAATGACCGCCAGAAAATAATGCAGGAGAAGCTGGAGGACCTGGAGAACAGGTCCAGGAGGCAGAATCTGAGAATCGTCAGCCTCCTTGAAGGCAGTGAGGGATCGGATGCGAGGGCCTATGTGATGAACATGCTGGAGACGTTGATGGGGCGCGAAGAAGCCCTCGCGAAGAAGCCCCGAGAAACCGAGCTGCCGAGGGCAATGGTGGTACATTTACACCGATTCCTGGACAAGGAACACGTTCTGTGGTGGGCCAAGAAAGAACGGAGCAGCAAGTGGGATAATTGTGAGCTGCACATTCATCAGGACCTGGACGCGGATTTGGCCAAGAGGCGAGCTGGGTTTAATCGGGCAAAAACGGCCCTCTTTAAGAAGTGGGTGAAGTTCGGAATGTTGTACCCAGCCCATCTGTGGGTTACACATGAGGAACGGGACTTTTACTTTGAAATACCAGACAATGTACGGACTTTCATCAAGGAAAAAAGACTGGAGGTGAACTAAAAGACACTGAAGCCTTGGAGAGTATTGTAGTGGCAATTTTTTGTAAATCACTTTTGTGCTGGGTTGAATAAGTAGTGTTATAAGGGACTGTTTTGATGGCTAAATTTAACTTTGTCTTACTGGGAGCTGGTTGGAGGGGGGTGGTTTCTGGGGTTGTTTTTTTTTCTGTTGCAGTTTTTTCACTGTTTTTTCTGATATTTGTTTACTGGGGATGTGATGCTTTGAACATGTTTGTCCAAGTGGGGGGAGAGGGGAGAGAACAATGGGGAGTCAGATGGCTTGGTGCCATGGGCGGGTGCTATCAAGTCAGCCTAGTCACCTGACTCACGGAAGCACAGTGGGGGGTGAGCAGGTGTTAAGCTGGACCTTGATGTGGGGGATTGGGTTACTAGTGCTGTTAATAGGGGGGGAGGTGCTTTGCTGACAGGGGAGGAACTTTTACTAGGGGACAAATGGGAGGTCGGGGACGCCGAATGCCTGAGGGAGGGGGGGCTCGAGGAGGCCGGGGACGCGAACTGGAGGCTGGCCTAAAAAGGGTGATGGCTCATCGGCAGGGGGGGGGGCGGGAAGCCCCCTGACCAAGCTGATTACATGGAATATTAGAGGGTTGAATGGGCCGGTCAAGAGGGATCGCATGTTTGCGCATTTAAGGGGGCTGAAGGCGAATGTGGCATTGTTATAAGAGACACACCTAAAGGTTATAGACTAGACTAGATTGAGAAAGGGATGGGTTGGCCAAGTATTCCACTCAGGGCTGGACACAAAGACCAGGGGGGGTAGCGATTTTGATCAATAAACGAGTGGCATTCGAGACAGGGAGAATCATGTCAGACATGGGGGGTAGGTACATAATGGTGAATGAGAAGCTGGAGGGGGTGCAGGTGGTACCCGTGAACATATATGTTCTGAACTGGGACGATGTGGAATTTATGAGGCAGGTGTTAGGTAAGATCCCAAGGTAACTTGATTATGGAAGATTTTAATACAGTCAATGATCCGGAATTGAACCGGTCAAGATCCAAGACAGGGAGGATGCCTGCCACTGCAAAGGAATTGAAGGGGTTTATGGAACAGGTGGGGGGAGTAGACTCATGGAGGTTTGCATGGCCGAGGACAAAGGAATTTTCTTTTTTCTCCCATGTACACAAGGTATACTCTCGCATTGACTTTTTTGTTCTGAGCAGGGCTCTAATACCGGGGTTGGTAGATACTGAGCACTCGGCAATCGCAGTGTTGGATCATGCCCCACATTGGGTGGATCTACTGGTTAGCCTGGAGAGAGGACAACGCCCGCTGTGGAGGTTGGATGTGGAGTTGTTAGTGGACGAAGCGATCTGTGGGCGGGTGAACAAGTCCATCCAGAACTACCTGGAAACAAAAGATACGGGGGAGGTCTCTGCAGCGACGGTTTGGGAAGCTTTGAAGGCAGTGGTCAGAGCGGAATTAATCTCGATACGGGCCCACAAAGAAAAGGCAGAACGGGCTGAGAGAGATAGGTTAGTTGAGGAGATGCTCCAGGTGGATAGGAGATACTCGGAGGCCCCGGACACGAGGTCTCGCTTTATGCAGATGACCTGCTCTTGTATATTTCAGTACCGTTGGAGGGGATGGGGGAAGTAATGGGGATCCTCGGGGAATTTGGTAATTTTTCGGTGTATAAATTGAACATGGGGAAAAGCGAGATGTTCGCGATTCAGACAAGAGGGCAGAAGAGGCTGGGAGAGCTGCCGCTTAGAACGGTAGGAAAGAGCTTTCGGTATCTGGGAATCCAGGTGGCCCGGGAATGGGAGGCACTGCACAAGTTAAACCTATCCTGGCTTGTAGAACAAATGAAAGAGGACTTTAAGGGATGGGACATGCTCCCGCTATCACTGGCGGGGAGGGTACAGACCGTGAAAATGACGGTCCTCCCCAGATTTCAGTTTGTCTTTCAGTGCCTCCACATCTTCATCCCAACGGCCTTTTTCAAGTGGGTGAATAAGGTTATTGTGGGCTTTGTGTGGGCGGGTAAAACTGTGAGTGAAGAAAGTGTTGCTGGAATGCAGTTGGGGGGAGGGTGGGTTGGCGCTGCCGAACTTTTACAATTACTACTGGGCGGCTAATGTAGCCATGATTAGGAAGTGGGTAGTGGGGGAGAGGTCGGTGTGGGAGCAGATGGAGGCGGCTTCATGTAAAGACACAAGTTTGGGAGCACTGATAATGGCATCTCGCAGGCCCGATACTCCACAAGTCCGGTGGTGATGGCGGCTCTGAGAATCTGGGTCAGTAGAGGAGATATAAGAGAGTGGAGGGAGCATCAGTTTGGACCCCGATTTATAAATAATCATCGGTTTGTACCGGGTAGGCTGGATGGTGGGTTCCGGAGATAGCAAAGGGCAGGAATTAGGAGGATGGGGATTTATTTATAGACGGGAGCTTTCCCAGCTTGAAAGCCTTTGAGGATAAATTTGAATTGCCAGCAGGGAATGGGTTTAGGTATTTATAGGTGAGAGACTTCTTGAGAAAGCAGGTTCCAGCCTTCCTGCTGCTGCCGCCACAGGGGATACAGGACAGAGTAGTCTCCAGTACCTGGGTGGGAGAGGGGTAGATACCAGACATTTACCAGGAACTTTTGGATGCGGAGGAAACTCCGGTGGAGGAGCTTAAGGGCAAGTGGGAGGACGAGCTAGGAGGAGAGATAGAGGCGGGTCTGTGGACGGATACCCTAAGCAGGTATAATATATCCTCATCATGTGCCAGGCTTAGCCTGATACCATTCAAGGTAATCCACTGGGCACACATGATGGTGGCCCGGATGAGCAAGTTTTTTGGCATAGAGGACAGGTGTGCGCGGGAAGGCCAGCAAATCATGTCCACATGTTTTGAGCATACCCGAAGCTTAGAGGGTTTTGGCAGGGTTTCCCTATGGGCAATGTTCATGGTACTCAAAACACGGGTGGTGCCGAGTCCAGAGGTGGTGATCTTTGGAGTGTCGGGTGAGCCGGGAGTTCAGGGGGCGAAAGAAGCCGACGCATTGGCATTTGACTCCCTGGTAGCCAGGAGACGGATCTTATTAATGTGGAGGGACTTGAAGCCCCTGAATGTAGAGACCTGGGTTAGTAACATGGCCGGGTTTCTCAGTCTTGAGAAAATAAAGTTCGCCTTAAGAAGGTCAATGGTAGGGTTCACCCGGAGGTGGCAGCCATTTGTTGAATTTCTCGGGGAAAATTAAAATGTCAGCAGATGCAGAATTCCAAAGGGCAGGGTGGTGGGGGAGAAGGCCGGATTATTGTTTTATGGTTGGGGTGTGAAAAGATTGTGATGGGGGTGGAAGTGTTTATTGTACCGTGTTTATGTCATTGTTATTGGTATTATTATAAAAACTTGTAAATACCATAATAACATTTTTTTTTTAAAGTGAGAAGAGCTGAGAGTTAGAAAGAGCGAGAGGAGCCGGGAGTTTGAAACAGCGAGAGGAACCGGGAGTTTGAAAGAGCGAGAGGAGTCGGGAGCTTGTACTGGGCTCCATCCTTGGCTCTGCCCATGGCTCCGCCCATGGCACCTCCTCCTAACCGGAAGTATAAAGGTTGCTGTTGTGAGCCTGCCTGCCAGTTAATCGAGAGTTCATCTCGTCACAGCCAGGCTCTGTTGTAAGACGATTAAAACCACTGTTCGCTTCTAACCACGTGTCACGTGAATTGATGGTCTCATCAATTTAATCGTCTTAAGAAACAGTAACGAATGACCATGGAATCAGCCCTCAAACCTGATCGACTGGAACTCGACCCACAGGATGCAGAGACGAAATACATCTTTTCACACTGGCTCCGATGTTTTAAGGCCTACCTGGCTGAAGCAAGCACTACAGAAACTACGGAGGAGCAGAAACTCAGCCTACTGCACGCAAGGGTGAGCCATCGTATATCTACTCAACTTAATTGTACCCACTCATATACAGAGGCCCTAGCCCTACTCGACAGAATGTATGCGAGGCCCGTCAATGAGGTCTATGCGCGCCACGTTTTTACTACCCGCCACCAGTGCCCCACAGAATCGCTAGAAGAATTCCTAAGAGACTTAAAAACCTTATCCCGGGACTGTAATTACCAAGCTGTAAAATGCTGCAGAACATAGGGAACTCGCTGTCCGCGATGTATTTGCTGCAGGCCTCAGATCCAATTACGTGCGCCAGCGGTTGCTTGAGAAGGGGGCCCAAAACTTAGAAGACACTTGTTCTTGAAAATACAGAACAATGTGTCATTTGAAACATGGAAGTCTGGCAATATCTGGTCTGAGAGGATACAGGGAAAGATCCCACAAAAGGTTAATAGCAGCTGCAAAGAGCAGGATTATAAAATGCAGATTCTTTCTCACAAGCAGGCTTAGCAAACACACAGGTTTCATGTAATAAGCTAAAACAATGGCTCCCACCTTCATTGAATGTAACTATCTTAGGAAGTATCTGGAAAGGCATGGATGAGACTTTCAATTGAATTAAGTGACGAATGTTTAAAACAGGCAGGTCTTTCAAGTCATAACCAAGTTAAATTTTAGCATACAGCTAAAAGCAAAGTTTCACACCTTAATTGAAATAAACTCTCTTACTAAACAGCTGGAAAGGATGGATGATGCTCAGTCGAATTTGGTGTCAATTCTAAGTGTAAAATTCTACTAACATCAAGTCAATAAAAGAAAATTGGAGACGGCCTGTCTACAAGAAACATAATTTAAAGTCAAAATCAAAGGCAAAGTTATGAGCTGGGGACAATTGGAAAATTAAACAATTAGAAATCACAGAAATAAAAGTAACACCTATTGGCAGCATGGTAGCATTGTGGATAGCACAATCGCTTCACAGCTCCAGGGTCCCAGGTTCGATTCCTACTTGGGTCACTGTCTGTGCGGAATCTGCACATCCTCCCCGTGTGTGTGTGGGTTTCCTCCGGGTGCTCCGGTTTCCTCCCACAGTCCAAAGATGTGCAGGTTAGGTGGATTGGCCATGATAAATTGCCCTTAGTGTACAAAATTGCCCTTAGTGTTGGGTGGGGTTATTGGGTTATGGGATAGGGTGGAGGTGTTGACCTAGGGTAGGGTGCTCTTTCCAAGAGCCGGTGCAGACTCGACGGGCTGAATGGCCTTCTTCTGCACTGTAAATTCTATGATAATCTATAGTTCTATGATAAACCAAAGCATTTTTTAATCAGATCTGAGAGGTGACGTTATGCCCAAAATGAATAATTAGTTGTATTAAAATGTTTACATCAAAGATACTTTTTAACAATCAAAGTGAAACAAGCTCATTTACAATAAAGTCGTTAAAACTTAATAACTCTTCGAAAGAGAATATAAACCCGAAGAAAGGGGACAGCCAGCAGAGCCAGCTCTCACAGCTCGGTACATGGGAAGGATAGGACACAGCAACCGAGTTCACCAGCGAATACATCTCAAGGAGACCAGACTTTAAAGAAGATTGATTGTCAAGGTGGGCCTGAAGGTCCCTTCAGCCAACAGGAAGGATCCAGAAGCAAGATCTTTTTACCTTTCTGTAAAGAAAGTGTTCACAGCTTTAAAAAAAATTATAATAATAAAATAACTAAAAAGTTTTAACCTGAAACAGTGGTTATTAGCCTACTTTACCTACTTAACAAAACAGGACCCAGGACATCGATGCTACTGAGGGGTAAGTAGGTAAAATTCTTCGGCGAAGGTATGGGTTATACCGGGGGATAACTCGAAAATATAGTTTGACCTGAATAGCACCCACCCATGCCTGCATTGGAGTCAGGGAGTGAGAATCCCTGTTCACCATTCAGAATATCGACCCTTTTTTGGTATAGGGGGAATTCTAAGAATAGTAGTGAGTTTTAACTTCACACTGGAGAACTTGCCACTACTATGGAGGTCTCGTTCCGCAGCCTCACCTCGTTCCCCGCAGACTCCGTGACCCCGTCATGGGCCCCCAACCAGAGACTACCCCAGGCCTGCGCCGCGCGGCCACCCAGCCACTATGCTACTCCAGCCTGCCACTTTTGTGGCCAGCCCCAGCACCCGCGGAAGCACTGCCCGGCCTGCAACGCGACCTGCGCCAGCTGTGGTCGCAAAGGACACTATGCCAGAGTATGTCTGGTGAAGAAAGCTCCAGACTCAAACCCTCCCGCAGCCCAGAGCACTCGCTCCCTGAATTCGCAGGCCCGGAGGCCCCGTAATGCCTGTACTCCGGCTCCGCCCCCACGCACCACGTGCGACCCATGGGGCCGCCATCTTGGCAAGCCCTCACCACGCGGCCGACCACGTGCGACTCTTGAGGGGCGGCATCTTGGACGCTATCTTCCTCGCCGCCCACCATGTGCGATCCATGGGGGCGGCCATCTTGGGCTCCATCCTCTCCAAACTCAGCAACCCAGATCGAAGACTACGACCTCAGCGGGCATTCATCACGGGGTCACTCCAGCACAGCTGATCGAGCCGCCGACTACCCACAACTCAGCGCGGTCACGTTGGACCAGTCGCGTCCGAAACACCTCCGCAACTCCATGATGACCGTTAAAATCAACTGGTACAGTGCACCGTGCCTCTCCGACTCCGCGAGCACCGAGATCTTCGTAAACCCAGATCTGGTAAGACGCTATGCGCTCACTGTTTTTCCTGCACGGCAAACTATCTCCCTCGCTTCGGGCTCCCATTCTGTTCACCTCCAAGGGCGCACCGTCGCGACCCTAACGATCCAAGGCGCTAGCTACTCTAATTTTCAACTATACGTCCTGCCCGAACTCTGCGCCCCACTCTGACTGGGACTCGACTTCCAGTGTAACCTCAAAAGACTCACCCTCAGCTTCGGTGGACCCCTACCCCCACTCACCATCTGCAGCTTAGCCACGCTGCGAATCTCCCCCCCTCCACTCTTTGCCAATCTCACTCCGGACTGTAAACCCATAGCCACTCGCAGCAGGCGATATAGCCTGCGGGACAGGTGTTTATCAGAACCGAGGTCCGGAGGCTCCTACGTGAGGGGATCATAGAGGCCAGTAACAGCCCCTGGAGAGCTCAGGTGGTGGTCATCAAGAGCGGGAAAAATTCTGCACGGTCGGGGACTACAGTCAGACCATTAATCAGTTTACGCTCCTCGATGCGTACCCCCTCCCCAGGATTGCAGACATGGTGAATCAGATCACCCAGTATCGTATTTTCTCCACGGTGGATCTGAAGTCTGCATACCACCAGCTCCCAATCCGCCCGGAGGACCGCCACTACACGGTGATCGAGGCCGATGGCCGCCTCTTCCATTTCCTCTGGGTTCCCTTTGGCGTCACGAACGGGGTCTCGGTGTTCCAACAAGCGATGGACCGAATAGTGGACCAGTACGGGCTGCGGGCCACGTTTTCGTACTTGGATGAAGTTACCATCTGCGGCTATGACCAGGAGGACCACGATGCCAACCTCCATCGATTTCTCCAGACGGCCCAGAAACTCAACCTCACTTCCAACATGGAGAAATGCGTTTTCCGCACGACCAGGCTAGCCATCCTAGGCTATGTCGTGGAAAATGGAGTCCTGGGCCCCGACCCGGACCGTATGCGCTATACCCACAGGGGGAGTTGAGGAGCTTGTTCTGGGCTCCACCCTCGGCTCCACCCATGGCTCCTCCCCCTAACCGGAAGTATAAAGGTTGCTGTTGTGAGCCTGCCTGCCAGTTCATCTAGAGTTCATCTCTTCACAGGCAGGCTCTGTTATAAGACGATTAAAACCACTGTTCGCTTCTAACCACGTGTCGCGTGAATTGATGGTCTCATCAAGGAGTTGGGGGTTTGAAAGAGCGAGAGGAGTCAGGGGTTTGAAAGAGCGAGAGGAGCCGGGAGTTTGCAAGAGTGAGAGGAGTTCGGAGTTTGAAAGAGCGAGAGGAGTCGGGGGACTTTCAAGAGCGAAAGGAGTCGGGGGTTTGAAACAACGAGAGGAGTCGGGGCATTGAAAGAGCGAGAGGAATCAGGAGTTTGAAAGAGCGAGAGGGATCAGGAGTTTGAAAGAGCGAGAGGAATCAGGAGTGTGACAGAGCGAGAGGAGTCTGGAGTTTGCAAGAGTGAGAGAAGTTCGGAGTTTGAAAGAGCGAGAGGAGTCGGGAATTTGAAAGAGCGAGAGGAGTTGGGAGTTTGCAAGAGCGAGAGAAGTCGGGAATTTGAAAGAGCGAGAGAAGTCGGGAATTTGCAAGAGTGATAGGAGTTCGGAGTTTGAAAGAGCGAGAGGAGTCGGGGGGCTTTCAAGAGCGAGAGGAGTCGGGGGTTTGAAACAACGAGAGGAGTCGAGGCATTGAAAGAACGAGAGGAATCAGGAGTTTGAAAGAGCGAGCGGAGTCGGGAGTTTGAAAGAGCGAGCGGAGTCGGGAGTTTGAAAGAGTGAGCAGAGTTGGGAGTTTGAAAGAGCGAGAGGAATCAGGAGTTTGAAAGAGCGAGAGGAGTCAGGAGTTTGAAAGAGTGAGAGGAATCGGGAGTTTGAAAGAGCGAGCGGAGTCGGGAGTTTGAAAGAGTGAGCGGAGTCGGGAGTTTGAAAAAGCGAGTAGAGCTGGGAGTTTGAAAGCACACGATGAGTCGGGAGTTTGGAAGCGAGAGAGGTGCCGGGGGTTTGAAAGAATAAGAACAGCTGGATGTTTTAAAAGAGAAGGATAAATACATCTCCAGTTCAGAAAGAGACGTAGGACCAAGCAAAGTAACTGATTGATGAGTACGTTCAGGTGAGTATTTTCAAACTTTTACTCTAATTCATTGCTTAATAATAAGGTAGGAAGTAAAAATAAATCAGTAAATAAAAAGGAGTATGGATTAGTATTGTGCAATTACAATAGAAGTGTGAAGTAAGAAACAAGGTTCCTCGCTCAGATAAATAAGGCCCTAAGCTAACGTAATCGTGTTCAGGGACTAACTACTTTAATCAAGAATGATATCATGGCCAAGCCTCAGACCAGTGAAATGCTCCCCCTGCACAATGTGGGAATTAGGGACGCTTCTAGCATCCCTGGTGACCATGTGTGCACAAGTTGTGTCCAAATGCAGCTTTTAGCTTACCAAATTCTGGAGCTGGAGCTGCAGGCGGACTCACGGCAAAACATCTGAAATGCTGATAAAGTCGTGGACAGCATGCTTTGCAAGGTGGTCACACCTCAGGTGAGTATTGCACAGGCTGAACGGGAATGGGTGACCATCAGGAACTGTAAAATACTTAGGAAGTACTGCAGGAGTCCCCTGTGGTCATCCCCCTCTCAAGCAGATATTCCTCTTTGGACACAGTAGGGGTGGCCGCTCAGGGGAAAGAGCCAGGTTCATAGCACCGTGGGTGGCTCTGCTGCTCAGAATGGTTCGAGAAAAATGAGTGATAGGGCTATAGTAAGACCACAGGACCATAAGACGTAGGAGCAGAATTAGGCCACTTGGCCCATCGAATCTGCTCCGCCATTCAATCATGGCTGATATTTTTCTCATCCGCATTCTCCTGCCTTCTCCCCATAACCCCATATCCTCTTATTATTCAAGAAACGATCTATCTCTATCTTAAAGACACTGTGAATTGGACTCCACAGCCTTCTGCGGCAGCGTTCCACAGATTCACCACCCTCTGGCTGAAGAAATTCCTCCTCATCTCTATTTTAAAGATCGTCCCTTTAGTCTAAGATAGTGTCCTCTGGTTCTAGTTTTTCCTACAAGTGGAAACATCCTCTCCACGGCCACTCTATCCAGGCCTCGCAATATCTTGTACATCATAATACCTGTCATAATATCCACTCATGTGTATAATGAAGTGCAGACAGGCAGTGATTGACACACAGGATGACCAGTAAGCACACAACACAATGCTGCCAATCACCAGACAGGACACTACCACTATAAAGCCAGAGGGCACTAGGTTTCCCTCTCTCTCTGGACCCTACCACTGAGACAGTCAGAGTCCACGAGCTAGCCAGTGCAAACACCATACGGTAGCTAGTAAGTCTGGTCAGGCTAGTACTCGGTCTCCAGTCAGTTCAGTATAGTGTCGACCCACAGCTGAACATGTATATTAGTTCTATCGTTGAAAAAAATCGTGTTGGATATTCTCCAGTGTTAGATGTCTGTTTCTAGCCTCACTGCATCAAGTGCAGTCCACATCGAACCAACCTGCCTAACACATCATGGTACCAGAGTGATACTGAAAATTGACGGACATACCATGAGTGAATCAGCATTGACCAGCAAGCAGCCATCCGGTGATATGGAAAACATCCTCCATCCTCTGCAGCTCCGCATCCCCGGCAACCTCGGCGCCAATAGGAAGATCCTCAAGCAAAAGTTCCTCTTGTACATCGAGGCTTCCGACCTCGAAGCCGCATCGGATGCCAGGAAGATCGCGCTATTTCTCTCCACAGCGGGGGACCACGCCATCCACATCTACAACTCCCTTACGTTCGCTGAAGGCGAAGACAAAACGAAATTCAAAACAGTCCTGCTGAAGTTCGACAGCCACTGCGACATTGAGGTGAATGATAGCTTTGAATGGTACATTTTCCAGCAGAGGCTTCAAGGGAAGGATGAACCTTTTCACTCCTTCTTGACCCATCTCCACATCCTCTTGCAGTCATGTAACTATGACTCGACGGCTGATTCCATGATCCGGGATCAAATCGTTTTCAGGGTCCACTCCGACTCCCTTCGCCAGCAGCTCCTGAAAGTCAAACAGTTGACCCTCCCTGTCGCTATCGAGACGTGCGTTGACCATGAACATGCCGAGAATCGTTACTCCCACATCAGGGCGGCAGAGACTGCAAAGCTGGCCTCCCAAGAGGCGGAACGGGTGCAGGCCATCGCACAGATGCAGGGCCTGAGCATCGAGGAGAGTGGCCGTTTCACAAGCTTTTCCCAGGTCCCTGCGCATGCGCGCCATGACCCAGTGGACGAGGAGACCGACAACCCGACTGCGCAGGTGCGTACGTCGATCGACCGCACTGCGCATGCGCGATGGCGCAAGGAACGCGCTGTCGTCGGCGTCAAGATGTGTCCGAATTGTGGCTCCGCCCACTTAAAGCGTTAATGTCCGGCAGAAGGACGGCGATGTCTCCAGTGTGGCAAGCTTGGCCACTACGCAGCCCTTTGCAGATCTGCTCCACCGCTCAGCAGCCAGCGATCCCAGCTGCGGCACAGAAGTGTCCGCTCATACAACAAGGCATGCCAGATTCCGACCCCAACAGCCCAACTGACCCTGATGCTGAGTGCCTCAAGTGCCCATACCGGGTCAGCATCATAATGACGCAAGCGCTGCTTTCCACCACGATGGCGAAGTGCCTCTTGATCCTCAGTGTGGATCCCGATGACGAGTGGTGTGCTGTCCTCACAGTTAACAAGGCTCGCATCCGGTTTAAACTGGACACCGGCACATCGGCGAACCTCATCTCGAAATCCGATCTCGACACCATCTGTGTCAGACCAAGCATTCTTCCACCGGCTTGCCAGCTCCTTGACTACAATGGCAATGCCATTGCTGCCAGTGGCTCGTGTCAACTAGGGGTATCAAGGCGACGCTGTGGTTTGAAATCGTCAGGCCTGACAGAGCATCCCTGCTCGGTGCTCGAGCCTGCAAGCTCCTGAACCTGGCTCAGCGAGTCCACACCATGTCATCATCACTGGCGACGGCCTCGCCTGATAGAAACTTGCAGGCCGACATAGCTGACATCATTACGCAGTACCACAGCGTATTCAATGGAATGGGCATGCTCCCATACCGATATACAATCCTGCTCAAGCCGAACGCCATCCCTGTAATTCATGCACCCTTCAAGGATCGTCTGCAGACGCAATTACAGAACCTCCAAGACCAGGGCATCATATCGAAGGTCACAGAGCCCACAGACTGGGTCAGCTCTATGGTCTGCGTCAAGAAGCCGTCAGGGGAGCTTCGCATTTGCATTGACCCCCAAGGATCTAAACCGCAACATCATGCGGGAGCACCAGTGAGATGGCCCATGCCAAATTCTTTATAAAGCTGGGCGTCTCCAAGGGTTTTCACGACTACGTTTACGGCCTGCCAAAATTCACGGTAGAAACGGACCACAGGCCTCTAGTCCACATTATCCGGAAGGATTTAAATGACATGACACCTCGGTTACAGCGAATTCTTCTTAAGCTGCGTAAAAGACGACCTGACGGTGGGGGAAGGCATCCTTCTGAAACTCGACAGGATCGTAATTCCTCAGAGCATGTGAGCTATGGTGCTCGGCCAACTCCATGAGGGTCACCTTGGGGTTGAAAAATGCTGACACAGAGCTCGGGAGGCGGTCTATTGGCCGTGCATCAGCCAGGACATTGCCAACACAGTCCTCAACTGCCCTACCTGTCAGAAGTTTCAGTCATGTCAACCCAAAGAAACGTTGCAGCAGCATGAGATCGTGACCTCTCCGTGGTCCAAAGTCGGTGTAGACCTTTTTCACGCCAAGGGGCGTGACTACGTACTCCTGGTCGACTACTTCTCCAGTTACCCAGAAGTGATGAAACTGTCCGACCTCACGTCGAAGGCGGTGATCAAAGCCTGCAAAGAAACGTTCGCCAGGGATGGGATACCGCTCACGGTAATGAGCGACAACGGTCCTTGCTTTTACAGCCAGGAATGGTCTGATTTTGCACTGTCCTACAACTTCCGTCATGTAACCTCCAGTCCCCACTACCCGCAGTCAACCAGAAGGCCGAGAAAGGGGTCCATATTGCAAAGCGGTTGCTGTGCAAAGCTGCAGACTCAGACTCCGACTTCAACCTGGCAATGCTGGCAGACAGGGCAACCCCACTGTCCACTGGGTTGTCTCCAGCGCAGATGCTCATGAATCGCACTCTGAGGACCACGGTTCCAGCCATCCATGTTCCAGACCTTGACCACCTCACGATCTTACAGAAAATGCAGCAGTCACGGGCCCAACAGAACGCCACATATGATGCTCATGCCACGGATCTACCTGAGCTGGTCCCAACTGATCATGTTCGTGTACAGTTGCCTGAGGGCGGCTGGTCAGCCACAGCTGTTGTGATCAAACAAGTGGCCCCAAGATTATTCCTTGTCCGCATGGCTGATGGCTCCCTGCTACGGCGCAACAGACGGGCAATGCGAAGAGTTCCAGGCCCGCTACCTGACCGAAGTGCCCCGCCGCATACGATGCTTCCTCCGGACGTACCCTACCACGAGGCAACCGATCTACCAGCAATCTGCCAGCCACACGACCACCGCGATGGCAGCAATCCTGCCTATCGAAGTGCAGGCGGCTCCTGATCAATCTCTGCGGCGATAAACAAGAATTCGTCGCCCACCACAAAACTAAATCTATAGACTGAATGTTTGTACATTTTGTGACTTCATCGATTTGACCTCTGTAAATATAGTTTAGTTTGCCATGTATCTGCACTATCGACACCTTCCTATGTATATACATTCATTTCGACACCTTTTGTATATAGTCAGGCACATATATATATATATATATACATATATACGCACACACACCTTAGTATTTATTTATCCAAAAAAAAAGGGAGATAATGTCATAATATCCACTCATGTATATAATTAAGTGCAGACAGGCAGTGATTGACACACAGGATGACCAGTAATGGCACAGCACAGTGCAGCCAATCACCAGACAGGACAGTACCACTATAAAGCCAGAGGACACTAGGTTTCCCGCTCTCTCTGGACCCAGCCACTGAGACAGTCAGAGTCCATGAGCTAGCCAGTGCAAACGCCATGCGGTAGCTAGTAAGTATGGTCAGGCTAGTACTAGGTCTCCAGTCAGTTCAGTATAGTGTCGACCCACATCTGAACATGTACATTAGTTCTATCGTTGAATAAAATCGTGTTAGATCTTCTCCAGTGTTAGAGGTCTGTTTCTAGCCTCACTGCATCAAGTGCAGTCCACATCGAACCAACCTGCCTGACACATCAATCCCCTCTCGGCCTTCTAAACTCCCAGAGTCCTCAAGCATTCCACATACGACAAGTTATTCATTTCAGGGATCATTCTTGTGAACATCCTCTAGACCCTTTCCAAAGCTAGCACTTCCTTCCTTAGATATGGGGCCCAAAACTGCTCACAATCCTCCAAATGAGGTCTGACCAGAGCCTTATACAGCCGCAGAAGTACATCCCTGGTCTTGTATTGTAGCCCTCTTGACATGAATGCTAACATTGCATTTGCCTTCTTAACTACCGACAGAACCTGCACATTAACCTTAAGAGAAATGTCAACAAGGACTCCCAAGCCCCTTTGTGCTTCTGCTTTCTGAAGCATTTCCCCATTTAGAAAATAGTCTATGCCTAAATTCCTCCATCCAAAGTGCATAACTTCACACTTTTCCACATTATATTCAATTTGCCACTTCATTGCCCACTCTCCTAGCTTGTCCAAGTCCTTCTGCAGCCCCCTTGCTTCCTCAATACTACTTGTCCCTCTACACATCTTTGTATCATCTGCAAACTTAGCAACAGTTTCTTCAATACCTTCTTCCAAATTATTAATGTATATTGTAAAATGTTGTGGTCCCAGCACCAACCCCTGAGGCACACCACTAGTCACTGGCTGCCATCCTGAAAAATACCCCTTTATCCCCACTCTCTGCCTTCTGCCAGTCAGCAAATCCTCTATCCATGCCAGGATCTTATCCTGAACACCATGAGCTCTTAACTTATTTAACAGTCTCATATGCAGTACCTTGTCAAAGGCCTTCTGGAAATCTAAATAAATCACATCCACTGGTTCTCCTTTGTCTAACTTGCTTGTTATCTCCTCAAAGAACTCTAACAGATTTGTCAGCCACGACCTCCCTTTGACAAAGCAGTGCTGACTCAGTCCTATTTTACCATGCACTTCCAAGTGCTTCACGATCTCATCTTTAATAACAGCCTCTAAAATCTTACCAATGACCGAAGTCAGGCTAACCGGCCTATAATTTCCCATCTTCTGCCTCCCTCCCTTCTTAAATAGTGGTGTTACATTAGCCACTTTCCAGTCCTCTGGGACCTTTCCTGCCTCCAGTGATTCCTGAAAGATCATCACTAATGCCTCCACAATTTCCTCAGCTATCTCTTTTAGGACCCTGAGGTGTAATCCATCTGGTCTAGGTGACTTATCCACCTTCAGACCTTTCAATTTCCCCAGAACCTTCTCCTTAGTATTGGTCACTGCATTCACCTCTGCCCCCTGGTTCACCTGGAGCTCTGGCATCCCACTGGTGTCTTCGACCATGAAGACTGATGTAAAGTAACTATTCAGTTCCTCTGCCATTTCTTTGTTTCCTATTATTACTTCTCCAGCCACATTTTCTCGTGGTCCAAAGTCTATTTTTGACTCTCTCTTACCTTTTATATATTGAAAAACTCTCTTCTGATCTTCCTTTATATTACTAGCGAGCTTGCTCTGTAAGTAATGATTAGAAGGAAGAATGTAGTTTGGAACAAAATAAACAGATTAAAGTAAACATATGAAGAATATAGGTAAAGGAACATGTGGGAATATCAGAGTGCTTGTCAAAGCTTGAAAAATAGCATGCACACAAAAGGTCAAAAGTTTGATAAAATTTGAGAAAAAATAGCGGGCATAGGAGATCGTTAAGAAAGTTGCAGTTTTTAAAATAGACAGGAAATAGCTATCAATTATTTTAAGACGTGTAACGGTTTTTTGGAACCTTTGAGAAAAAGAGGAACAGGTGATTTTGGAGACATTGCAGGCTTGAACGATAAGAGCCTGGAGCAAGGTGTTAAATGGCTTAAAGCTAGCATGCATGGCAAAGGAAGTTTTTAAAAATGTGAATGGCTGAAATAGACAAAGATTAACGGTTTGTTAGACTTTGAGCAGAATGCACCACGTGCTTTTGAAATGTACGGCAGTCTTGGGCACGGTGCGAAAACGTGGTTTTTAATGTAGCATATCTATTTTGTTAAACATGAGACAATGCTTTGTAATTGACATGCGCTGGAGAGATGAATTAAAATGTATAAAATCTCAGAACGCCAGTTACAAAAGCCGGAGAGAGAGAGAGAAGAGAGAGAGAAAAGGGGAAGAGACAGGCCGAGCCATTCGGTTCGAATTTATCCTTAGATTCGATTCGAATCAGCTCATTGGTGCATGGGAATCAGAAGACGCTGGAAGACCGGAGAATAAGAATAACCACAAGCTATCAAGACAAAAGAAAAATCGTTAAATAAAGCTCCTGAAGTCTGATCAACTAAAAGAGACTTTTAAATACAACGTAATTTGTGAAGATTTAGTCTAAGCAAATAAAAATAAGTGTGATTTTAAATTTAAACCTGAAATAGTGGTTTATTTCAAATCTAAATCTGAAATACTGGTTTATTTTAAATCTAAAGCTGAAATAGTGGTTTACCCATAAGACTCACCTATACATCCTCAACAGATCCAGACCCTTATAGGACATTTAGTGGTAAGTGAGTTAGAATTCTTCCTTAGATTTGGGATCCTATTATAACTTGAAATATAGTTTGAAATAGATTAGTTCCCATCTGGTATCAGCAAGGGAGTCTAAGGGATAGAAGACCTTAGAGTGGCCAACTAGTTAAGAAGTTATAGGCTATAGTAATTCAGAAAGAATTAATATCATTAGTCTTAACATAAGTTGACCATAAAAACACAGCACTCATACATCATCTTCTCCCCTCTTATTGCTTTTTTAGTTGTCCTCTGCTCACTTTTAAAGGCTTCCCAATCCTCTGGTTTCCCACTAATGCTCGCCACTTTGTATGCTTTTTCTTCAGCCTTTATGCTGTCCTTGAAATCCCTCATCAGTCATGGCTGCCTTGTCCTCCCCTTAGCATGTTTCCTCCTCCTTGGGATGAATTTCGGTTGTGCCTCCCTAATAACCCCCAAAACTCCTGCCATTGCTGTTCCACTGCCTTCCCTGCTAGGCTCCTTCTCCAATCAACTCTGGCAAGCTCCTCCCTCATGTCTTTGTCGTTACCCTTTTTTTAATTGTAATACCATTACATCTGATTGCAGCTTCTCCCTCTCAAACTGCAGGTTAAATTCTATAATATTGTGGTCACTGCTCCCTAAGGCTTCCTTCACCTTAAGTTCCCTAATCAAGTCTGCCTCATTACACATCACCAAATCCAGAATTGCCTGTTCCCTAGTAGGCTCTGTCACAAGCTACTCCAAAAAAACACCTCTTAGACATTCCACAAATTCCATTTCTTGGGATCCACTACCAATCTGATTTTCCCAGTCCACCTGCATACTGGACTCCCCCATGACTATTGTAATATTGCCATTTTAACATGCCTTTTCTATCTCCTGATTTATTTTCTGCCCCACATCCTGACTACTGCTAAGGGGCCTGTACATAATTCCCAATAGGGTCTTTTGTGATAGGGGATTCAACAGTTAGAGGCACAGTCAGATGCTTCTGTGGCCACAAACGTGAATCAAGGATGATATTTTGCCTCCCAGGTGCCATGGTTCGGAATGTCATGGCATTGCTGTAGGACATTCTGGGGAGGGAAGGTGAACAGCCAGTGGTCACGGTACACATAGGTACCAACAACATAGTTAAACTAAGGCATGAGGACCTGTAAGCCAAGTACAGGAGATAAACTAAAATGCAGGACCTCAAATGTAGTAATCTCAGGATTACACCCAGTTCCATGCGGTAGAGAGAGCAGGAATAGGAGGTTAGATCTGATGAATGTGTGGCTGGAGAGATGGTGCAGCCGGGAAGGGTTCAGATTCTTGCGGCACTGAGACCAATTCTGGGGCAGGTGGAACCTATACAAACAGGGCAGGTTGAGCTGGGATCAATGTCCTTGTGGAAGCTTTTGCTAGTTCTGCGGGGAGTACTTAAACTAGAGTGGCTGGGGAACGGGATCCCAGGAGTAGGATCAAATAGGTCAAATTCAGACTTGGAAAATGGAGGTAGAACATTAGCTAGTGATGTAGAAAATGTGGTGATAGACTTGGACTTACAGAAGAAGTAAAGTTTAAAAAGAGTCCAGCAAGAGAAAATGGTGAGGTGGAACTGTTTATACTCCAATGCAAGAAGTATTACAAACAAGGTAGATGAGTTAAGAGCACAGGTAGACAGACATATGGCAGTAGGATGTCATTGCTATAACGAAACCTGGCTGAACGAAGGATAAAATTGGCAGCTCAATATCCCTGGATACAGAGTTTTCAGGGACAGAGTGGGGGATAAAAAAGGAGGGGGAGTAGCACTAATGGTTAAAGAATCAATTCCAGTTGTGAGAAGGGATGACAAACTAAATGGGTCAACAAACAAGGCTTTATGGTTTGAACTTAGAGATAAAAAAGGGGCAGTCATTCTACTGGGAGTACACTACAGATCCCCAAATTGTGAAAGGGAAATAGAAGAGCAAATATGTAGGCAAAATGCTGCCTGTAAGAACAAGAGGGCAATTATAGTAGGAGACTTTAAGTATCCCAATATCAACTTGTATTCGAGCAATACAAGGGAAACTGAGGGAGAAAGATTCATGCAGTGTGTCCAGGAAAATCTTTTCAATCAATTAGTGACAAACCCAACGAGAGGAGATGCAATTTTAGACCTAATCTTGGGGAACAAAGATGGGCAAGTGGGTGAAGTGACAGTTGACGACCATATCGGGAATAGTGATGAAAATTCAGTTAGATCCAGTATCACCACGGAAAAGGGTAGAGAAAAAACAAGTAAACTGGGGAAAGACAAATTTTGCAGAAATGAGGAGGGACTTGGCTGAGGTGGACTGGTCGGCATTGCTAGAGGATAAACGTGTGGAAAACCAGTGGGAAGAACTAAAACGAAAGATCCTAAATGTACAAAGTAGACATGTCCACTCCAAAAATAAGGCACAAGGAACTAAGCACTGCAGTTAGCCTGGACGAGTATAGGAAGTGTAGGGACAAAGTCAAAAAGGAAATAAGGAAATCTAAGAGAGGGCATGAAAAAAGATTATCAAGCAAACTTAAAGAAAACTCAAAGATGTTTTACCAATATATGAATGGTAAAAGGTTAGTTAAGGAAAAAATGGAACCTTTCAGAGATGTAGACGGGAAGTTGTGTGTAGATTCAGAGGCCTTGGGAAGGGGTTTTAAATGAATATCTTGTCCCCCGTGTTTACAAAGGAAATGGATGATGCAGATATAGTAGTCCTGGAGGAACACTGTGAGATATTGGATGGGGATATTCATAAAAAGAGAGGAAGTAGGGCAGCATGGTGGTGCAGTGGATAGCACTGCTGCCTCACAGCGCTGAGGTCCTAGGTTCGATCCTGGCTCTGGATCACTGTCCGTGTGGAGTTTGCACATTATCCCCGTGTTTGTGTGGGTTTCACCCCCAAAGATGTGCAGGGTAGGTGGATTGGCCTCGCTAAATTGCCCCTTAATTGGAAAAAATGAATTGGGTACTCTAAATTTAAAAAAGAGAGAGGAAGTACTCGAAGGATTGTAATCATTGAAAGGTCATAAGTCGCCAGGGCCAGATGGATTGTTTCTGAGGCTACTGAAGGAGGTGAGGGAGGAGAGAGCAGATGCTCTGAGGATGATTTTCCAATCCTCACTAGATACAGGGGAAGTACCCGAGGACAGGAGAAATGCAAACGTAGTTCCACGTAGAATCAATCCTGAAAAATAAGTTTAACTGTCACATAGAAAGTGGTGGACTACTCAGGGATAGTCAACATGGGCTTGTTAAAGGAAGGTCTTGCCTCACAAATTTGATTCAATCCTTTGGGAGTGAAAAGAAGGGTTGATGAAGTTAGTGCAGTGGATGTGGTGTACATGGATTTTTGTGAGGATTTTGATAAAGTCCCACATGGCAGATTGGTCAAGAAAATGAAAGTCCATGGGATACAGGGCAATGCAGGAAACTGGCTAAAAAGTTGGCTGAGTAACAGGAAACAAAGGGTAATGGTCGATGGCTGCTCTTGCAATTGGAAAGTTATGTCAAGTAGTGTTCCACAGGGCTCGGTGTTGGAACTCTTACTTTTCGTGTTATATATTAACGATTTGGATGTGAAAGTGGGGAGCATGATTGGGAAATTTGCAGAAAACACAAAGATTGGCCAAGTGGTGGACAGTGTAGAGGATAGCTTTAATCTCCAAAATGATATAGATGGATTGGTAGAGTGGGCGATAAATTGTCAGATGGAATTCAACACAGAGAAGTGTGTGGTCATGTATTTAGGGAGGTCAAACTGTTATAGGGAGCACACAATAAATGGGAATATACTAAGAGGGATAGATGAAGTGAGAGATCTTGGCGTAAGTACACATGTCTCTAAAGGCAGTTCAAGTAGACAAGATTGTTAAGAAAGCACATGGAATGCTTCATTGGCAGAGGTATAGACTATAAAGATAATATTGGAATTGTATAAAACACTGGTGAGGCCATAACTGGAATATTGTATGCAGTTCTTGTCACCACATTACAGGAAGGGCGTTATTGCTCTGGACAGAGTGCCGAGGAGGTTTACAAGAATGTTGCTAGGCCTAGAAAAGTGTAACTATGAGAAGAGATTGGATAGGTTGTTGTTATTTTCCTTGGAACAAAGAAGGCTGAGGGTTTTTCTTTATTCGTTCATGGGATCAGAATGTCGCTGGCTGGACCAGCATTTATTGCCCATCCCTGAGGGCATCTAAGAGTTAACCACATTTCTGTGGGTCTGGAGTCACATGTAGGCCAGATCAGGTAAGCATGACAGATTTCCTTCCCTAAAGGACATTAGTGAACCAGATGGGTTTTTACGACAATCAGCAATGATTTCATGATCAGCATTAGATTTTTGATTACAGATTTTTATTGAATTCAAATTCCACCATTGCCCTGGTGGGATTTGAACTCACGTCCCCAAAGTATTACCCAGGATCTCTGGATTACGAGTCCAGTGTGACTATACCACTACGCCACTGCCTCCGTTAACTGAGGTGAACAAAATTATGAGGAGAAGGGCTAGAGTGGACAGGATAAAACTGTTTCCCTTGGTGGATGTGGTGAATGTATTCACCATCATGCATGCATAATACTGTAACCTGTGACCTATGACCTGGAAGTGGTGATATGAACTGCTTCCAGGTACTGTACTGTAACCCCGGCATGGCTCAGCCTCTGGCTCCACCCACACCGGGGCATATATAAGCCGGCCTCTTGTCGGCGGCATCCATTCTGTACTACTGACTCTGGCTAGGCAAGTTCATGACTAATAAAGCCTACTGTTCACTTGCTCTCTCTGCCTCACGGTGAATTGAAGGTATATCAGACGAGAGTTCTAGAACCAGGTGACATGGATTCAAGATAACTGACAGAAGATGTAGAGGTGTCATGAGGAAGAATCTTTTTTATGCAGAGGACGGTGGGTGTCTGGAATTCACTGCCCGAGCTGGTGGTGGAGGCAGAGACCCTAAACTCTTTTAAAAGGTACCTGGATCTGCACCTGAAGTGCTGTAAGATACAGGACTTTGGACCAGGTCAGGAAGATGGGATTAGAAAGGGCATCTGGGTGTCCTCAGGCAGGCATGGACAAGATGGGCCAAATGGCCTCCTTCTGTCTGCAGCTTTTCTATGATTCTAGGTGTCATGTCTGAGAGGTTGTCCTGCAATCTTTGATGTGTGAACAGTGTGCCTGTACTCTAGGAGCCTCAGCATGATAGAGGCAGCTGCCAACAATCAAACATTAAAGAGCAGGGATTCACCACTGGGCAGGGATTCACCACTGAGGACCCTCTGGCGGCTAATAGGTAAATGGCTGGATGAGTGAAGGGCAACCGAGCATGACCTCCCTAATGTTGCTGGCAGAGGTCTGGTGTCCAGTAGTTCCTGATTTGGCTGGGAGTGAGTGTGCAGTGAGGTTTGCCAACACAGCTGGCTCACTGGATGGCATTCAGAGACAAGACGAGACAGTCATGATAAGGCTGTGGGAGATTTGGGGGATTTGAGGGTCCCAGGATGGAAGCCCTGATTGTCGGTCTCTCCCCTTCTCAAATTCCTTCCAGATGCAATTTTTTTAAAATGTTTTATTAAGGATTTCTCATATTATCCAGAACAAAGGTAAGTGCGAACATACATCAAAAACAAAAATATATATACATAGGTCATCAACCATCATTTATTTTGGTTATCTTTCATTATTTACAATGGTTACAGCTTCTCGTTTTACGTTCTCCAGTAAACATTTAGTTCTATTTGGGTCCCCTGCTTCTCTCTCCCCCTTTTCTTCCTGACCACTCCCTCCCTTTCTAGTCGTCGAGAGTACACTCTTCCCTCATCAGTTCTTTTATCCTGTTCATGTTGGGTTGGCGTGATGCTGTGTATTTTGTTGTGTGGTGGGCATCATAGAATTTACAGTGCAGAAGGAGGCCATTTTGCCCATCGAATCTGCACCGGCTCTTGGAAAGAGCACCCTATCCAAGGTCAACACCTCCACCCTATCCCCATAACCCCACCCAACACTAAGGGCAATTTTGGACACTAAGAGCAATTTATCATGGCCAATCCACCTAAACTGCACATCTTTGGACTGTGGGAGGAAATCGGAGCACGCGGAGGAAACCCACACACACACGGGGAGGATGTGCAGAATTCGCACAGACAGTGACCCAAGCCGGAATCGAACCTGGGACCCTGGAGCTGTGAAGCAATTGTGCTATCCACAATGCTACCGTGCTGTATGGTTGGGCTCCATGCCTCATTATTGCTCCCTCCGCTCCCCCCCTTTTTTTTGTGTGGATTGTTTTATTGTGGCTTCCCCCTCCCTCCCTCTGGCTTATTGGCAGTTGGCTACAAACAGGTCTTGGAACAACCAGGTGAATGGCTCCCACGTTTTGTGGAAGCCTTCTTCCATCCATTCCTCCATTCTCACCCACTCAGTTTTTGACTCCTTTATCCACCCCGTTACCCTTTGCGCAGTTGTTGCCCAATTGTAATATTGCAGGTTTGTGAGGGCTCGGCCCCCCATGATTCTCGTTCTCTGCAGGACCTTTTTGGGGATCCTGGGGTTCCCCCCACCACCCCACACACAAATGCCTTGGGCGTATAGATCGGCATGGATCTGAACACGAAGAGGAATTTGGGCAGCACATTCATTTTGATCGTTTGCACCATCCCTGCAGGTCTTTTTTAACTTCCCCCACGGTTCCATTTGTCATGGGCGATTTGGATCCCCAGGTAGCGGAATTTGTGTTGGGCTGTTTAAATGGCAGTCCCTCCAGTTCTGCCCCTCCCCCTTGCGGGTTCACCAGGAAGATCTCACTTTTGCTCAGGTTGAGTTTGCAGCTCAAGAAGGCTCCAGACTCTTTCAAGAGCGCCACGATTCCTTCCATGCTGCTTTGTGGGTCCAAAATGTGGAGGAGCAGGACATCCACATAGAAAGAAGTGCTGTTAGATACTTCGGACATTCCTCCTGCTGTGTACCCAAACAGGCGCCGTAATGTGGCAACTTGGGATTTTTCACGGTCACTTAATTGCAGTGTTAATTTAAGCCTACAATCAACATTATTATCATAGAATGTATTAACTAATCAGTTACACTAAGGTCTCTTGCCGAGCTGTGACATGAGAAACCTGTTCAGTAATTTTCCTGAGACTGCGCATGTAGACGCTAAGATAGCTTTGTCAGACACAAGTGCAAGGATGTAAATATTTCAAAGAGAAAGTGGTCAACGTATTCATCCCATCTCCACATTCCAGAGTTTCAATCTAAAATCAATCTAAAGTATTGGTCAATGTTTAATTATTAAATATCTTCTAAGTAACAGACATCCATTTGAACAAACCAGGTCTCAGCTGTGAATTAGAAACCAATGAGAGTAAATGAGGGATTAGACCAGAGATAAAGATTCCCTTAAAAGTAGGACCTCGTCGTCGAAGTCATGTTCCTGAATTCCTGAATTCTTGAATCATCCATCCACTTGTTTATGTTTAGTGATTTCTTTATGCTTTTATGTGTAATGCTTTTTTGTGATGAGTTTAAAACTTTTATGTATTGTTTGATATTCAATTTCGAAGTTTTGATTTGGTTCTTATACAAGTGAATAATTAGCAATAAAGTTGTATTTTTGACACCTCCAATCAACCAGACTATCGACTCTAATTAGAAGGTAAAACAAGAGTCCCAACAATTTGGCGAGACAGCCAGGTGTGCTAGGAGGAAGAGACCGAATACCACACCGAGGTAACAGGCAGCATATCGGCAGAACAGAGGTAAGAGATCCTCACATCTGCGGCCATTTAATCTGATATCAGAATATGAAGAAAGGTTCAGGAAAGTATGGAAGGAGGGCTCATGAATGGAAATGCGTAGGGGCAGGAGACATGGGATACAAGTACTTTTGGGCAGTTCAAGGCTGCTTTTGTTGCTGGCTTGAGAAAGATTTGTCCAATGCATTAAAACTGGTGTTTCCTGAGTGGGACCAAGTATCAACGACATACGTGATATTAATAGATCGATGTATTCAAATTGACTGGGTTATGGAAGCTAGGATTTGTGCTCTCCAGAGCAGGTTACAGGCTAAAGATTTACCACTTCAGCCAACAACTAATGCCCTATCTAATTCAAATGTTCCATGGGAGCCAAAACCACAGGGAAAATACCACAACTGTGGAAAGGGTGGGCACTGGGCCACATGGTGTCGGGCAAAACCAGTGGCGTCAGAGACACGACTCCATGTACGGAGAGCCGCATCGAGAAACGTACGGACCCCGCCAAGTGTCTCCATACAGGGAGACGTACAGGGATCCTTACAGATCCCGCCCACTGTCACCACCCAGAGAAATGTATTTCAGACAACCACCCAGAGAACTATATTACAGAGAGCCGTATTGAGAGATGTATACTCCCCGCCCATCATCACCATACAGAGGGTCCGTGTACAAGTCTGATGAGGAGCCTGGTATGGTGGATGTATTCAGGAAATTGTCACCACAGTGCCAGGCTGCACTGATAGGGCTGTCAAAAAAAAATGAAAGCCCACCTCAGTCTCCCTGTCCCTGCCTCTCTTCAGGCCTCGATTGACAACAGGAGGGATGAATTGTATGTAAAATTGAGGCTGGGCGGTAAAGAAATAGACTGTCATTTTGATAAGGGATGAAGTTAACATGCCTTCCTCTTGTATAAGCAAAATTGTTTCCTTTAGATCATAAAATAATTGTTGCCCATGGTGTGGGGGGCAATGCACTGATTATCAAAATAACTCAACTCATTCCATGCTAATAGAATTTGGCCCACATGAATTGATTTCTCCAGTCTGGATAGGCCCAGTGGACCAGGCCATTCTGGGTCTGGATGTTCTATCCCAATTGTATTCTTCTCTAAACTTTTAGAATGGAAAAGTAACATGGTCAATTAGAGCCTCCAGGAAGGATCAACTTGACGAAAATCCAATTTGGGCCAAAGATACAAATAATTGTGGCCTACGACACATGGGACCAGAATCATTTACTGGAATTGCTCCACCATGCACCAAACAATATTCCATCAACCTGTCATGCATTGAGGGGATACTACCTCCAGTAAAGCAACTGGAGAAAAGGAGTGTATTGATTAAAACACAGTTCATCGAATAGCCCAGCTTTGCCTGTAAAAAAGGCAAATGGCACATGGCATGTGACTGTCGACTACAGGAAGGCGAGCCTGTGCAGTGATCAGAAAGCTCCTTTGGTGGCTGACCGTTCCACCATTTTTAATTCCCTAACACCGGAACTTGAATGGTTTTCAGTTATCAATATGGCTAATGGCTTTTGGTCAGTACCACGAGCACAGGAGGTGTAACCATGGTTTGCCTTTACCATTCAACAGCAACAGTACACCTGGACAAGCCTACCACATTGTTTTCATAACAGCCCTACTGTGTTTCGCATGGCCTCACAGAACCATTTGAGGGAACTGCCTAACTTGCCCTCCACCATTATACAGTATGTAGATGACATTCTGTTGGCCACCATTGAAGAAGAGGATCATGAGAAAGACTTATGTGTTCTTCTGGACCATCATAGCCAGAGAGAACAGAAAAAGCCAGCATAGCTAAAACACAAATTGCCCAACATGAGGTTGTCTACTTAGGCCAGAAGATTTCGGAGGGCCAAAGAGAACGTACCCAGGATAGAACAGAGGCAATTTGAGCTTCCAAAGAGCCCACTGCTGTCCAAGAACTGAGATCATTTTTGGGTTTGTGTAACTTTAACAGAAATTGGATTGATTCATACACACTGTTAGCACAACCATTGAATGATCCTTTGAAGGGAAATCGGAAAACGAAAGAGAAGGCTGACCCAGCCAGAAGAGTTACAGATTTCCATACAGTTAAGGTTCTATGCAAGGACTATATTCCCAGAAAGGGAATACCAACCAGCATAGACTCAGACAACAGAACCCATGTTACAGATGCTGTTTGCAAAGATGTTTGTAAGCTATTCAACATCTAGTACTGAGATACAGGCTGCTAGAGTAGACGGGATTGAAGTTCATAAGGAGGAGGTGTTAGCAATTCTGGAAAGTGTGAAAATAGATAAGTCCCCTGGGCCAGATGGAATTTATTTTAGGATTCTCTGGGAAGCTAGGGAGGAGATTGCAGAGCCTTTGGCTTTGATCTTTATGTCATCATTGTCTACAGGAATAGTGTTCAAGAAGGGGAGTAGAGACAACCCCGGTAACTATAGACCAGTGAGCCTCACTTCGGTTGTGGGCAAAGTTTTGGAAAGGATTATAAGAGATAGGATTTATAATCATCTAGAAAGGAATAATTGGATTAGGGATAGTCAACACGGTTTTGTGAAGGGTAGGTCGTGCCTCACAAACCTTATTGAGTTCTTTGAGAAGGTGACCAAACAGGTGGACGAGGGTAAAGCAGTTGATGTGGTGTATATGGATTTCAGTAAAGCATTTGACAAGGTTCCCCACGGTAGGCTATTGCAGAAAATACGGAGGCATGGGATTCAGGGTGATTTAGCAGTTTGGATCAGAAATTGGCTAGCTGGAAGAAGACAAAGGGTGGTGGTTGATGGGAAATGTTCAGACTGGAGTCCAGTTACTAGCGGTGTACCACAAGGATCTGTTTTGGGGCCACTGCTGTTTGTCATTTTTATAAATGACCTGGAGGAGGGGGTAGAAGGATGGGTGAGTACATTTGCGGATGATACTAAAGTTGGTGAAGTTGTGGACAGTGCAGAATGGTGTTGCAGGTTACAGGGGGACATAGATAAGCTGCAGAGCTGGGCTGAGAAGTGGCAAATGGAGTTCAATGCAGAAAAGTGTGAGCTGAATCATTTTGGAAGAAGTAACAGGAAGACAGAGTACTGGGTTAATGGTAAGATTCTTGGTAGTGTGGATGAGCAGAGAGATCTCGGTATCCATGTACATAGATCCCTGAAAGTTGCCACCCAGGTTGATAGGGTTGTTAAGAAGGCGTACGGTGTGTTAGCTTTTATTGGTAGAGGAATTGAGTTTCGGAGCCATGAGGTCATGTTGCAGCTGTACAAAACTCTGGTGCGGCCACATTTGGGAGTATTCCGTGCAGTTCTGGTCACCGCATTATAGGAAGGATGTGCAAGCATTGGAAAGGGTGCAGAGGAGATTTACCAGGATGTTGCCTGGTATGGAGGGAAGATCTTATGAGGAAAGGCTGAGGGACTTGAGGCTGTTTTCGTTAGAGAGAAGATGGTTAAGAGGTGACTTAATAGAGGCATACAAGATGATCAGAGGATTAGATAGAGTGGACAGTGAGAGCCTTTTTCCTTGAATGGTGATGGCCAGCACGAGGGAACATTGCTTTAAATTGAGGGGAGATAGATATAGGACAGATGTCAGAGGTAGGTTCTTTATTCAGAGAGTAGTAGGGGCGTGGAATGCCCTGCCTGCAACAGTAGTGGACTCGCCAACATTAAGGGCATTTAAATGGTCATTGGATAAATATATGGATGATAATGGAATAGTGTAGATGGGCTTTAGATTGGTTTCACAGGTCGGTGCAACATCGAGGGCCAAAGGGCCTGTACTGCGCTGTAATGTTCTATGATCTAGTGAGAGTTACATTGCCCTTAACACTCACAATCGTCAGGACAAGTGCAACGTATGAGCCGGACTCTGAAAGAGTGATTATTAAAGTATCACCAAGAAGGAATGCCATGGCCTCAAGCCTTACCACTAGTCCTGCACAGAACCACGGGCTTGAGTCTATTCAAAGTAATTACTGGCAGGCCCATGTCCTTGCCAGGGACTATTGACTTACGAAAAGCTGATTGTCATTTGATGAGTGATGCATTACAGAATCTAACAAGTGCCATCAGTTCTGCTTCTTTACAGGTATCAGAAGCGTTGGGTGACCCTCTCGAAGGCGGGCACAACCTCGTGCCAGGAGTTAAAGTCTACATGAAGAAAGTGCAGATGGAGCCATTGGGGTCCAAGAGGGAGGGGTCCTATCAGGTGCTGCGCACAACCCAAGTGACTGTGAAGGTCCGAGGAAAGAAATCCTGGATCCATGCCTCACCTGTTAAAATATTTGTCGTCATTTTGAGTTTTGGTTGTTTTTTCAGTTTAACAGACCATAGCCAACCCACAAAGGCTCACAAGGAGATAAATGATAACACTTTTCTTTATATGTCCAAGGTGTATGCCAAATGTTTCAATGTTTCTAAGTGTTGGGTATGCATTGCTATTCCCACCCACTCAGGGGAAGGTATTCCTTTTTTGTCTATTCCTTTTAGTAGTTCCGAGACAGCACAATTGTACATTTCCCAAAACATCACCCGTTCTTCCCAAGCTCGTGAGGGAGCAGACACATGCAGGGGAGTGAGATCCTGGGTCTTCCTGAGAAAGAGGGCTCAATGGTGGAGGTCTGCAGGTTGTCCGATGACTACCTTTTCAGGATGGTACCAGCCCAACTATGATAGGGACCAGAGTCCTCTCTATATAAACTTCTGAACCAGCTTCATTCCGGAGGGATCCGTATGTTTGACAAGTCATCATCCTGAGGGACAGGAGATGGGATGTAGTAATTGCACCTAATATTTTAATGTATGTAAGGCTTACAGATGTACTCCAACGTTAATAGAGGCCGCTCTCAGTTCTTCCCCACTGACAGGCCTATACAATTCTACCCATGGTGGGAATTTCTCAGACTGCTGGTACCCAGAAGACGTTGCTCACTTTACTTCCTATAATGGTACTTATTCTTTTTGTAACCACAGAGTCTATCTGTGGCTTCCACGTTTTTGGTAGAGGTAGCAGGGGTAAGGTGTAAACGTGCCATTACTGCACGTGACAGGTTTATCGCTCGTTTTATTCCTTTCTTTGGGATGTTGAATTAGTCGGAAAGTTTAATAAAATGGCAGACATCATAGAAAAGGTAGCTAATGACACCACCGAAGCCCTGTTCAAAATTTCTGCTGAAATTCTCACAATCAATATTCTATCAGTCCCTCCTTTTCATTCTTCTAAACCTAATAGAATGAATCACAATTAAAGTATTGTGAAAAGAAAAGAAAAGCTAAAAGAAACACATTCACCATTGCCTTTGATGGTCCTTTGTTTAGGAACAGGCTTCAACACTGGAATGCCAATCCTTGAAAAAGTTACAAGCATTTAAAGATAATAGTAAGAACTGCTCCTATCTTGTCAAGGTAGGCTTGCAAAATCGAATGGCTCTTGATTATATTGTCGCCTGGAAAGGTGGGACTTGTGCCCTGATTGAGTCAGTCAGAATGTTGTTATTACATTCCAGATGGCTCTAAAGAGATCACTGATTTGGCAAAACACATCCAGAAGGAAGGTGAAAAACCCAAGCAACCCGAGTCCAGCTCCCTTTGGGTTCGGCTACTGGGTGGCTAGGGTCTTTGGGAGCCTCAGTGATGCAAGGTTTGGCCACGTTCTTTGTAGTCATTTTTGCTATGTGTGTTATGTTTCTGACAACTAAATGTATCTGTAAGAGAATGTCAAGAAGCTCTAAAACTGTGCTTCAGTATTCACTTCGGCAAATACCTTGACAAGATAGGAGCAATTCTTACTATTAGCTTAAAATGCTTGGAACTCTTTCAAGGATTGGCATTCCAGTGTTGAAACCTGTTAATCAACAAAGGACCATCAAAGGCAATGTTGAATGTGTTCCTTTAAGTTTTTATTTTTTTTTCATGTGACTTTAATTGTGATTCATTCTATTAGGTTTAGAAGAATGAAAAGGAGGAACTGATAGACTATTGATTTATTCATGGTTTTAGGTGCTAATTGAATGCAGAGCAGAGGAGTGAAATTATTTAAAGTGTCTTAACTGTGAGAATCCAGTCATTGTTTCAGATAATGAATTAACTATTGAACTCCAGTGTCTTCATTGTGGGGATCCAGACATTATTTCAATCAAATGTTTCATATAATGAATTGACTATTGGATTTCAGTGTATTCAGCAATAAGAATGTATCAAATAATCAGTTAAAGCAAGGTCTCCGGCGAGCTGTGGTGTGAGAAACCTATTCAGTAATTTTCCTGAGACTGCACATGTAGAGGCTGACCTAGCTTTGATAGTCAATCTTAAGTAATGGTGAATGTTTGATTGATAAATCATCCTCTAAGTCACAGACATCCATCTGAACAAACCAGGAGGTCTCAGCTGACAATCAGAAATCAATAAGAGTAAATGACCAAAATAAGGATTCCTTAAAAATGGGACTTTGTGGTCAAGGTCTTGCTCCTGAATTCTTGATTGATCTATCTGTTTGTTAGTGTTTAAAATTATTTTTTTATGCTTTATGTTTACGCTTTTGGCCTTGAGTTTGACCCTTTTACGTATTATTTGGTATTTTGTTTCTAAGTTTTGATTTGATTATTATACAAGTGAATAATTAGCAACAATTTGTATAACCAGTGGCTGGTTAGCACAGTGGGCTAAACAGCTGGTTTGTAATGCAGAACAAGGCAGCAGCGTGGGTTCAATTCCCGTACCAGCCTCCCCGAACAGGCGCCGCAATATGGCGACCAGGGGCTTTTCACAGTAACTCCATTGAAGCCTACTTGTGACAATAAGCGATTATTATTATTATTGACACCTTCAACGATGCGGACTATCGACTCAAATTAGAAGGTAAAACAAGAGTCCCAAATCCATCGGGGAACTATTTCATCCCTAAGTCTCCTGCTGGGGGCTTGGAGGAAGGTCTTGAATGCCTCGTTGACCTTTTCCAGCTCCACTACTAGTTTGCCTTTTGTAATAGGTCCACGGAGGCAGAAGTCCCTTCACCAGAATCCCTTTTATTAACAAACCCAAAAGCAGTACAACCATGTTCATTCAGCTTATCTACACTGGACTACAGAGGATCTGACACTCCATGTTATATGAAAAGAAGAGGTTCTTTGATTGGCCCACTAATCAGGGAACTCGTATTCCAATTGGCTAATCTTAAAGGCCTGGTCTGAGTCATTACACCCGCCCCCCCCAAAGTCCGAGGAGCCCCCGTGATCCTCGGGACTCACGGGTCTCTTTCTTCGTTTCTGCGCCGGGTTCGGATCCTCCAATTTGGCCTCCGACGTAGAGGGGGGCATAACGGCTAGGCGTCCACCTTTTCCAATGAGAGCGCCTGAGGGGTAGTTCACCCTCTTACTCTGGCGTCAGGGGAACAACCGTGGCTTCATCCATGGTGTCAATAATGGAGTCCAATGTCTTCACCAGTGGTGACGGATAGGCGTGAATAGGCTGTCGGGGAGGACTCTCCACGGTCCTCGGTGTGCTGGTCTGAGTCAGCTCCGGGGAAGGAAACAAACACGAGGCTTACACGACACAGGGCCTGTCCTGGCCTTGACCGTTCCTGCTTCCCATGTGGGGCCATCTTGCACAATTTCTGACCCATACCTTTTCTCCCGCGTTGAGCTGCCTTTCTCGATAAGTATTTGGTGGCCCCTGTATTAGGCCTCTTGGTGTTTTTCTACTCTTCCGCGTAAATTTGGGAATACTAGGCTCAGCCTACTTTGGAGTCATCTGCCCATGAGTAGCTCCAGTGCTCTTCCCATTGTGGCCCACCAGTGGTACCCAGAAACGGTGATGACACTACATTTCCTGGACACCCTTCCCGTGACTGCACAGAACATTCATTTGTGGAATCAAAGGGACCTGCTTTTAGCAAAAATAAAACACATGGTGCTAACGGGGAGATGGAAAGGCCAGTCCAGGTGGAATTCCACCCCTACTGGAGCAGAAGAGAGCAGATCACTCTGGTCCTATAGTCAAATAACCAGCGCGATAGTTTAGTGTCCACTGATGAGGCTGACTGCTTTTTCAATCCGACTTTTTGGGTCTGGATGGCTCTCTCCGCCAACCCATTTCATGCTGGGTGGTATGGTGCCGTCCTTATATGCTGAATGCCGTTTGACTTCATGAATTTTGTGAACTCCTAGCTGGTGAAAACCGATCCATTGTCTAAAACTAACACCTCTGGGATACCATGCGTTGCAAACGAGGTGCAAAGTTTTTTGATGGTTGCTGTTGTATTTGCTAAATTCATTTTGTAGACATCCAGCCATTTAAAATGGGCATCTACGATCACAAAAAAACATTTGAGACTCCAGGGTGCCCATGATGTAGTTTGGCCAGTATGGCTCGATGGCCCTGATTTGGAACCATTACTCGTGCTCCTCATAGCAGTATCCCGTCTTCCACAGTGATCTGCTCTCTCCTTGCTCCAGGAGGACTGGAATACTGGTAAAATTTCTTCACCGCAAAGATAACGGCGTACTTTCACTCTGCTGTTGGCAAAGTCCTGGAGGCAAACGCTATAGGCCGTCTCTGTCCGTTTTGCCCTCTGTGTGCCAGAACTGCACCAACGCCATATGGAAATGTGTCGCAAGTGAGCACCAACTCTTTCCTTGGGTCACAGTGTGCCAAGACGTTTTCTGAGAACTGGTGTTTGATCTTCTTGAAACCCCTATCTTGGCGGGCAGACTATTCCCAGGCTTGCACCTTTTTTAGTAATTGGTGTCGGGGTTCCAAGATGGAAGCTCTGTTCTGTATGAACTTTCTATAGTACATTACCAGTCCAACAAAACGATCTTAACTCCTGGATTGTGGTGGTGGCCTGGGCATCTTTAATCGCCCTCACCCGATCCTCCAAATGGTGTAGACCTGGCTTGTCAACATTGTACCCCAGATAAGTTACTTGAGGTGCTAGAAAAACACATTTCTCCCTCTTTTGGTGCATGCCTGCTGCTGAAAACATCCTAAGTACTTCCTCCAGGTTTTGCAGGTGTTCTGCCCTTGTTTTTCCTGGAATGAGGACATCGTCCAAGAAAATGGCGACCTGCGATAACTCATGTAATACATTCACCATTGTCCCCTGGAATATTGCACAGGCTGACGATACCCTGAAAGGTAATCTAGTGAACTGAAAAAGGGCCTTCAGTGTGTTGATCATTGTGAACTTTTGTGACTCTTCATCCAGCTTCAGCTGTACATATGTGTGGCTCATGTCCAGCTTTGAGAATAAGTGGTATGTCCGTTTTGCCCTCTGTGTGCCAGAACTGCACCAACGACATATGGAAATGTGTCGCAAATGAGCATCAACTCTTTCCTGGGGTCATAGTGTGCCAAGATGTTTTCTGGGATACAATGTTGACAAGCCAGGGCTACACCATTTGGAGGAGTGGGTGAGGGCGATAAAAGATGCCCAGGCCACCACCACAATCCAGGAGTTAAGATCGTTTTTTAGGATTGGTGATGTACTATGGAAAGTTCATACAGAACAGGGCTTCCATCTTGGAACCCCAACACCAATTACTAAAAAAGGGGCAAGCCTGGGAATGGTCTGCCCGCCAAGATAGGGGTTTCAAGAAGATCAAACACCAGTTCTCAGTTCAGTTCCTGCCAGCTTTGCATATAAATCCTCAATCCGGGGATTTGGGGATTTCTCCAGTTGTTAGTAGCGATTAACCGTTTATTTGAAGTCTCCACAAAGGCGGAGCGTGCCGTCCGGCGTAGGAATAGGCACCACAAGTGCTGCCCATTCTGCAAACTGGACCGGTTTTAGTATTCCTTCACTCTCCAATCGTTTGATTTCAGAATCAACTTTCTTCCTTAATGGGAAGGGTACCAGTTGGGCTTGTAGAATTTTGGGACTGCCTCTGGACCTGCGTGTAATGAAATGAAATGAAAATCACTTATTGTCACGAGTAGGCTTCAATGAATTTACTGTGAAAAGCCCCTAGTCGCCACATTCCGGCGCCTGTCCGGGGATGCTGGTATGGGAATCGAACCGTGCTGCTGGTCTGCTTGAAAAGCCAGCGATTTAGCCCAGTGAGCTAAACCAGCCGTTGCTCCCTTTATTGTTCTGAGCCCTTCTCGGAAACCCTCTGTATATCTGCACAGGACTTCGCTCAGGCCACCATTTTCCAGATGGAGAATGTTTACCCAATCCAGGCCTGGCAACCTGCTCTCGTCTCAACCAGGGCCTCCATGCTTGTGGCCATGGAGCACAGAGATTGGGCCACCTACCTCTAGGACTGTGGTAATGATTCAGTGACTATGTCATCTCCCTCTGGGTCAGACTCGGCTCAGCCTGTGCCCATTGTGACTGGGCCAAGCTCTGGAGTGCCACTTTAATGTCCAGGTGGCCCAGGTACATAGCTGCCTGTGACAGGGCAGCTCTGTCCTGTCCAGCCACCGCCCGTACAGAATGCCCCAGGCCTTGGTCATCCTGACCCATGCCGATACATTCACTCCAAAGGCCTCCATCGCTGACGCCATCCGTGTGATGTTGGCCTGGTTGGCACGCATGGTCAGCACTGCCTCCTGCCCCTGCAGGCAGTTGGACTCCTCCAAGTGCACCTGCAGTCGCTGGACGCTTGCTGACACCCCCTCATGTTGTCGCCGGCTCTGTGTTTGCATCTCCATTATTGATAGGACCACCCTCTCCAGAAGCCTGAGACCCGTCTGGACGGCAGCTAGTCCCTGGGGTCGTGCCGCCCTCCGGCCGTCTGCCCCTCAGGGGTTCCTACCTCCACCTGATGCACCACTGCACCGTGTGTGATGCCCACCAGATAGTGTCCCAGGAGCCTCTTCACTGATATGCCCAACTGAGGTGAGTGTCTGTAGGATGGTGGAGGATGTTGGTGACAGCTGTGACAGAAAGTCAGGTTAGTCCCTGGACTGGTGCTCCAGGGTGTCTCGGGCTCGCATTTGGTGGCCCTTGTCGCTATTCATTGCCGACTCCTCACTGGAATCCGCTTGGGGTTGGAAGACACAAGACATGACACATGATTGGATCATAGGTTAGGGTGGTGTGGGGGAGGTGGAGTGGTGTGGGAGTGGTGCAGGGGAGGTGGGGTGGTGAGGGTGGTCTCGTCATGCATGCCGTAGGGACACCACAGCACAACGGGGGCTCATTCAGTTGCCCGATTCCGACCTCCGCCTCACTGACTGCACTTTCTCCAGGCCCACCGAACAGGTCCAGTACCCGCTACTCAGCGCCAGTGAGGGGCCGCCTTCTGTCTCTCTTTACAGCTGTGCGGCACCTTCTCTATTCGGGGGTGGGGGGAGGGGCGGGTCAGGGTGGGGGGAGAAAGAAAGTGCAGCGTTAGGCAGTCGGAAAAGTGCAGCACAGGGAGTGGGCAGCAGGTGGCCTTTGTGGCCAGGACACCCGACCAAGGAGGGCGGTATTGGTGCTAGCATGTGGTGCAGGGTGGAGAGTGTGCACACTGCAAGTGGATGGGGTTTTGTTGCTCTCCGAGTGGGGATGTTACGGGTGTGCGGGAAGGGGGTTGGTGCTGGGGAACAGTGCTGGTTACTAACCTGGCTGCCCTGAGATGATCATGCAGCTTCTCCGTGCACTGCTATCTGGTCCTGGCGGTGGAGCCCACAGCCTCTGCCACCTGAGAAGAGGCCTGGTGTACGCAGGCATATTGCAGAGTGCTTCCATATTGATCCAGGTACCTAAAGCACCTTCCCAGTAATAAGTGACCTCCCTATTCTTCCGACCAAAGTGTACTCCTTCACAATTGTCTGTGTTGAACTTCATTCACCAGTTATTTCCCCACTCTGCAGATTTATTAGTGTTTTCCTGTAACTTATTGAAGTCCATCTCAGTACTTCAGGACTGGCTATCCTCACCTCATAACCCCATCTTCGCCCACCTGCCACCCATTTCACCCCTCACAACCGAGTTTGGTATCATTAAAAAATTTAGAAATTGTTTTTTGAATTTCAAAGTCCTAATTGTTAGTACAAATTGTGACCGGCAGTGGTCCCAAGCTCTGATCCTTGGAGAACATGATTTCAAGTTTTGCCCTTTAACTTCCTTTAACTCCCACTTTCTGTTTTCTGTCTTGAAGTCAGCAAGTAGTCCATTCTGCAACTTGTCCCTTGGTTCTACATTTTCTGTCCTTATTTATCAGGAGCACTTTATCAAAGGCCCTTTGAAAATCTAGATAAATTATATCTACCACATTACATAGAACATAGAACAGTACATAGAACAGTACAGCACAGAACAGGCCCTTCGGCCCTCAATGTTGTGCCGAGCCATGATCACCCTACTCAAACCCACGTATCCACCCTATACCCGTAACCCAACAACCCCCCCTTAACCTTACTTTTTTATTAGGACACTACGGGCAATTTAGCATGGCCAATCCACCTAACCCGCACATCTTTGGACTGTGGGAGGAAACCGGAGCACCCGGAGGAAACCCACGCACACAGGGGGAGGACGTGCAGACTCCACACAGTCAGTGACCCAGCCGGGAATCGAACCTGGGACCCTGGAGCTGTGAAGCATTTATGCTAACCACCATGCTACCCTGCTGCCCCATTACCATTGTCTACTTTCTTTGTTACCTCTTCAAAACATTATATCAGATTTTTCCTCTTCAAATCCATGTTGACAATTCATTATTATATTTTTCTGTTCTCAAAAGTCCTATTATTTCCTTTAGTAGAAATTCCATTATTTTTCTTACTACCCATATAAAGCTGACTGGCTGATAATTCCCTCGACATGTTCTAAAACCCTAAATCTAGAAATCAGGTTGCTACCTACCAATCCTCTAGAACTACACCTTTTCCTATGAATTATTAGTATGTGTAGTAATGCCTTTGTTATCGCTTCCCTATATTCTTACAAAATGTGTGGATGCAATCCATCAGAACCAGTGGCTTTACATTCTTTTGAGTTTAATTTGCTCATTCAACACATCCCCTTTTTATTTTAAATGCACATATCTCATAATTCATCTCACCATTCAATGTCGTATCTATATGTTCTATCTACCTGGCAAAAATTGAGGTGAAAACACTTTGTCATAGTTCATGAAGTTATTACACCACAGAAGGAGGTTATTCAGCACATCAAGCCGATGCGATTCTCCAAGCAATCCAATTTATTCCCATTTTATTCCCATAGCCCTCAGATATATTTCCTTCATTTGCCTATCCAATTTCCTTTTGAAATCATTCTACTTCCACCGTCCTGGTAGGCAGAAAGGTCCAGCTCATTACCACTCGCTGTGTAAAATCTGTCCCCCCCCCCCCCCCCCCCCCCCAACTCCCCCACAACCCTTGCTCAACATCTTCAATCTGTGGCTCCTAGTCCTCATATCATCTGCTAATGGGAGCAACTTTTCTTTGTCTACATTATCTAAACCTCTCATGATTTTGTACACCTCTATCAAATCTCCTTCAATCTCTCAGTGTACAACACCAGCTTCTTCAACCTAATCTGGTAACCAAAATCCCTCATCCCTGAAACTATTCCGGTAAATCTCCTGTGCACCCTCTTAAGGAACCTCATGGGCTCAATCCTCTGTTCTGAAACTAAGTGGTGACGCTAACTGAAGACCCGTGGTATTTCACGTCCAGAAAATCAGTGCAAAACCCTCACCGATTCCGCTACCGGTGAGAGGCTACACTGGCACCGTGTGAAAAACCCGCAGAACGTTCGTAAAACGGTTGGAGAATCGCTGGGTCCGCACTGCACATGCACAGGGCTGACAAGCTGGAGCCGCGCATATGCCTACGGAGCCCCCACACATGCATCGATCGCGCAGAAAAGATGGCGCCAGCTGTGCTGAACCACGTACCCGCCCATCCCGACCTCACAGCCCACCTCCTGGCCATCCCCCACCACTCCCCCCAGCCCTGGCAGAAGCCCCCTGGCCAGCGGTACGGATCTCAGCTGATTGTGGCAGTGCGGAACACTGTCCGCATGTCCTCTCTCTCTCCGCAGCCGCCACGTCAGGCTCACGACTACTGAGACCACATGTGGCCCGCGGCGTCAGGAACTCGGTCCATCGGAGGAGGAGCATCGCAGGTGGGCCCGCTAATGACATTCCAAAGGAGTTGCAACTGCGTGCGCATTGCGTCTACAATGACGCAGATTTGGAGGAGGCAGAGCATCGCGACCCAGCATCAAACCAGCGCCTGCCGCGATTTCGGAGTCGGGAGCCATTCTCCGCCCGATCGCCGCTCTCGATTTCGGCATCGGGCAACGGAGAATCTTGCCCCATATCTTTGCTGAAGTGTATTGACCAAAACTAGATGCAATACTCCAGATGTGACCTAACCAGAGCTTCAGATAGGTTCACTGCTTTTGTATTTGATACAATAATTTAAAAAAAAAAAAATTTAGATGATTTTTTTCCAATTAAGGGGCAATTTAGCGTGCTCAAGCCTCCTACCTTGCACATCTTTTGGGTTGTGGGAGCGAAACCCACGCAAAAACGGGGAGAATGTGCAAACTCCAAATGGACAGAGACCGAGAGCTGGAATCGATCCTGGGACCTTGGCGCCATGAGGCAGCAGTGCTACTCATTGCGTCACCATGCTGCCCTGTATTTAATACAATAATGAAGCCTATGGTCACAGACGCTTTGCTAACTCTCCCAAATGTCCTGCCACCTTCAAGGATCTGTGAACATATTGGTCTTAGAAAAAAAAACACAAGAGCTCCATAAAAAACAGTATAAATTGGCTTCAAATTGATCTGGCAAAGGTTGACGTGGGCTTGTTAAACATTCATCTGGTCTTTTATGGACAATGCAAGAAGGGAAGCCAGCCAAGAGAGCTTTTGAATTATGGCGTCTGGGGTAACAAAAGCATGGGAGGTTGAGGATTTCAGCAACAGATGGGCTGTTGTCTTGAAGATGGATGAAGTTATAGAGATGGCAGTGACAGAGACAATTTAGGATCAAGTAAGTTGAATACGGAATAGGGGTTGCAATCAGTCAAATTCAGCTGGATAGAGCAGTTAGGGAGAAAATTGGAAGGAATTTGATCTCCTCCAGGAGTGATAGTCCAGACAAACAGCCTAATATTAAAAAGGCAATGGAGAGGTTCTGAGAGGTGATAGTGCAGTAGAACTGGTTTTGTTGACATGACAACCATTGCAACCTCCCAGCCTTTCACACGTTGCTAGGTAAAAAGAAAGTACCTTTGGAGTGCAGTACTCACAACCTCAATAAATTCATGTTGCTTTAAAGCTTTACTTGCAAGCAGAGGAAAGTTAAGTATTTGCTGAGTAAAATATGACAGAAAGTATAGAACCTCAGCATGAAGCAGGTCATGTAAGGTGAAAATGCTGTCAGCCTCGGCCCAAAAGCAAAGAAACTACAGTAACAGAATCAATTGGAGACTCAGGTCAGGTGAGGAGATTACATATTGGGACTGAATATCAGTGAGGGTTATATATTCTTCATGCGTGATTTAAAGTTCTTTGTATTCTACAAAACTCAAAGACGTAAATAGAACCACCACTCTGTTCCAAATAATAGAACGCAATTATTCTGTTGCTGTCCTGGTTGTCAGAGCCTCTGTAAAACAATGCTCATCCAAACAGCTTGTGCCCGTATCCTAACTTGTATCTCAGCCCTACCTGCTGACCTACATTGACTCCAGGCCTGACAGACAACACCTTGATGTTCAAGTTCTCATCCTTGTTTGCAAACGTGATTTTCATGGTCTAGGGTTACCCCTCCCTATATCTGTAATCATCCCTAGTACAAGCTTCCAAGATCTCTGCATTATTCCAATTCTGACCTCTTTTACAACCCTGTTTTTCATTGCTGCACCATTAACAAACAAAAGTTCAGCTGCTTGGGCTCTAAGGGGAGTTATTTCTCTAATCTTCTCTCTCATCTTTTATGACCCTCCTTCAAAGTACTTAAGTACAAAATGTACACTGACACTCCACTACAGTACTGAGGGAGATAAGAAATTAAGCTGAGATGTATTCTGGCACTATTTCGAAGATAAGGAGGGGAGTTTTTTCCAGTGTCCTGGTCAGCATTCATCCCCCAATCAACATTGCTAAAACAGATCATCTGGCTAATTCTGTTTGTGGGTTTGTTTATAATTTGTTGCCGTTTTTTCTACACTACAAAAGTGACAAGAGACTGCAAAAGTATTTTATTGGCTATAAAGCATTTGAGGTATCCTGTAGTCATGAAAGGTAATATACGGATGTACCCTTTACCTCCAAAGACCCCAGTTTGGAAAACTCAGAAAAGCTGTGTTAAAACTGCACATCATCTGCATTTCTGTCCTGCATAATCACAAACTGTAAAAGCATTGATATTTTTCTCAGTTTCCCAATAATTAAATAACCTGCACATAATTAAACTCTTTAAAGTTGGAAAAGTACTAAGGGAAATATCCTTAAAATTGCCAGCAATTGTCTAAGAAAATTACATCTTCCGATGCTAGGCAGTGTAGCAGCATCTAATTTAGTCATCATGTAAGGATATCATTAAATTAGTTGTATTACAGGTAATGAGAGAACAGCACCTACATACCCTCTCCTGAAGTACATGAGACAGTAGCCATTATTATTTCTTCTTACACTCTCTCTGCAAAGTAGGAGCAGACAAAGGCTTGTGAAATGAGAACAAAATTGGAAGACAGAGTCATACTTAAACTAATTCTCTCATCCTTCACCAGAATTTATCAATGCTTCTTTTACAAAGGCCTATTTGGGGTATGAAAATACTCATTAGCAAAATGGCTGTCACTGAAATACTATTGGCAGAGATTCTTAGCTCAACACCACTCTCTTATTCTCATGGATGGAGCTGATCTCAGCTAAGCCACTGACGGTGCTTTAGAACATAGAACATACAGTGCAGAAAGGAGGCCATTCGGCCCATCCAGTCTGCACCCACTTAAACCCTCACTTCCACCCTATCCCCGTAACCCAAAAACCTCTCCAAACCATTTTGGTCACTAAGGGTAATTTATCATGGCCAATCCACCTAACCTTTGGACTGTGGGAGGAAACTGGAGCACGCGGAGGAAACCCACGCAGACACGGGGAGAACATGCAGACTCGGCACAGACAGTGACCCAGCGGAGATTCGAACCTGGGACCCTGGCACTGTGAAGCCACAGTGCTATCCACTTGTGCTACCGTGCTGCCCTGGCTTCAGAGCTGCTGCACTAAATTAACAAGAGGAGAGAAGTCGCACAAAGTTCTTATTATTAATCACGAAAGTAAATATTGGTGAGGGCAGGATTAGGTTCAGTACAGATGCTTGGTTGATTAGAATTTCCATACCCATTATGAAGACTCAGGTATCTAGGATGATCATTAGACAAGGTAACCATATATATGTAACCCAGTCACTGCCTTCATGGGAAAAGTGAGAGAAGCATTCAGTTACCCATTTCCTTCCTGAAGATGCTGCAGCAGGAAGAAATCCTCTCTTGGTTGGTTGAGAAAACGCCATCCCCATATTCAAGAATATCCAAAATAAATGTGAGAGATTCAAATAGATGGAGGGCCTATTACCCTCAATCAGACTGCACACTAACTCCCAGTAAGGACACATCTCAATTAACTAGGTGCAGGTGGCAAAATCCAAGGTTGAAGAGATTCCAGAGTCTACACAAGGCTATACTAGATTTAACTAGCTAATAAAAATAGAAAATACTGGACAATCACAGCAGGTCTGGCAGCATCAAAGCTTTGACAAAGAGTCATCCAGACTCGAAACATTAGCCCCCTCCTCTCTCTACAAATGCCGCCAGTCTTACTGAGATTGTTCAGTGTTTTCTATTTTTGTTTCACATTCCAGCATCCGCGGTAATTTGATTTTTAACCAGTTAATACCTTGTAGCTAACCCATACAGGGCAGTAATAAGATTCTCACTACTTGTCCAGCTAACATAGACATTAAAATTTCTGTAATGCTCCTTATTTACAGACATACATCTCAGAGACCTTCACAGAGCAGAGCAAAGAAGGGGAATCTACCCATTAGAGTTATTTTGGTCTGAAGTTCCTTGTCTTCTTTCTGTAATCTCTATAAGTATCTAAAGTGGGGTGGGATTCTCCCCTACCCGGCAGGGCGGGGGATCCCGGCGGGATGGAGTGGCGTGAATCACTCCGGCTTCGGGCCGCCCCAAAGGTGCGGGCGCCGCCTGGTCCCACCGGTAAGGTCGGTGGTTTGATCCATGCCAGTGGGAGAGGCATGACAGCGGCGGGACTTCGGCCCATCACGGGCCGGAGAATCGCCGGGGGGTCCCGCCGACCAGCGCAGCGCGATTCCCGACCCCACCGAATCTCTGGTGCCGGAGACCTTGGGACACGGCGGGGGCGGGATTGACGCCGGCCCCCGGCGATTCTCCGACCCGGCGGGGGTCAGAGAATCCCACCTGTGGTTACTCAGAAAACACAGGTAACACCATCATTCATGCTCAATGCTTCTCTGACACTTGTTAAGGTACAGGGTTTAGAGAACCCCAAAGTGTATCATGGAGTTCACCTGACCCACAACTTTTAATAGATTGTGGTATGGGGAGCACACGGCCCACTCTACAGGTGTGGTACAGCAGAAATGGAAAACTTTTTTAAAGCAAAACAATGTTTATTCTATGAACTCAAGTGAACCTTTTTAAAACATACAGTGAACATCTCAGCTACCATCAACTCAAATACAACCCCCAAAGAATACAAAGCGTCAGAGGCCGCTCCTTGCCCCCTATTCTCCCCCCCCCATGGGGGGCTAGGAGCGCCGTGCCGTAAATCTCGGCCGCGGGGCCTTGTCGCTGGCGTCAAGGCCCGGCACGCCGAGAATGACGCGGCCGGCGAGCCTAATGACGTCAGCCGCGCATATGCAGGTGGGCTGGCTCCAACCCGCGCATGCACGGCTGACGTCACGACGGCTGACGGCTCCAACCCGCGCATGCGCGGTTTCCGTCTTCCCCTCCGCTGCCCCGCAAGATGTGGCGGCTTGATCTTGCAGGGCGGCAGAGGGGAAAGAGTACGTCCCTTTGAGATGCCGGCCCGACAATCGGTGGGCACCGATCGCAGGCCAGTCCCCTCCCGAGCACAATCGTGGTGCTCACTCCACTCTCCACCCCCCACAAGCCCCATACTCACCTTTGGCGCGCTGTTCACGCCAGCAGCGACCAGATGTGGTTGCTGCCGGTGTGAACCGGTTGGGAACGGCAGGCCGCTCGACCCATCCGTGTCGGAGAATCGCGGGTCGCCATGGAAAACGACGGGCCGCGATTCTCCGAGTGGCGTGTCACAAAACGTGACACGCCATTTTGTGGGGGGGGGGGTGGGAGAATCGCAGGGGGTGCCAGAGTGGCCCTCCCACGATTCTCCCACCCGGCGTGGGAGCGGAGAATCGCGCCCAGTCTTTTCATGGCAGAGAGATCAACAGTACAGCTGCTCTGTCTGGCTTCAGCTCCACACTGAAAACAAAACCCTGCAGCCTGCCCAAAAACGAAAGTAAAAAGCTGACAGACATCTCAGCTCCACCCACTCTCTGACATCACTGCAGTAATAAACACCCATTTCTTAAAGGTACTTTCACTACAGATTTTTATATACTCACCCATTTATAGACTAGCTTTCAGAACACTGCTCCTTCCTCAGCTAAATGAAGAGGTATGTTCCAGAAATACAGATATAGACAAATTCAAAGATACCAGACAATACTTAGAATGCGAGCATTTGCAGGTAATTAAATCTTTACAGATCCAAAGATAGGGGTAGCCCCAGGTTAAAGAGGTGTGAATTGTCTCTCGCCAGGACAGTTGGTAGGATTCCGCAAGCCCAGGCCAGATGGTGGGGGATGAATGTAATGCGACATGAATCCCAGGTCCCGGTTGAGGCTGCACTCATGTGTGCGGAACTTGGCTACAAGTTTCTGCTCGGCGATTCTGCATTGTCGAGCGTCCTGAAGACCGCCTTGGAAACGCTTACCCAGAGATCAGAGGCTGAATGCCCTTGATTGCTGAAATGTTGCCCGACTGGAAGGGAGCATTCCTGCTTGGTGATTGTCGCGCGATGTCCGTTCAATCGTTGTCGCAGCGTCTGCATGGTCTCGCCAATTTACCACACTTCGGGACATCCTTTCCTGCAGCATATGAGGTAGACAACTTTGGCTGAGTCGCACAAGTATGTACCGCGTACCTGGTGGGTGGTGTTCTCACATGTAATGGTGGTGTCCATGTCGATGATCTGGCACGTCTTGCAGAGATTGCCATGGCAGGGTTGTGTGGTCGCTGTTCTGAAGGCTGTTTGAGATTGCGCGGTTGTTTGCAGGTAAGTAGTGGGGGTGTGAGATGACCTTGGCAAGATGTTCATCTTCATCAATGACGTGTTGAAGACTGTGAAGAAGATGTCGTAGTTTCTCCGCTCCGGGAAAGTACTGGACGATGAAGGGTACTCTGTCGATTGTGTCCCATGTTTGTCTTCTGAGGAAGTCGGTGCGGTTTTTTGCTGTGGCGTGTTGGAACTGTAGATCGATGAGTCGAGCGCCATATCCCGTTCGTACGAGGGCATTCTTCAGTGTCTGTAGATGTCTGATATGCTCCTCGTCTGAGCAGATCCTATGTATACGGAGGACTTGTCCATAGGGGATGGCTTCTTTAATGTGTTTAGGGTGGAAGCTGGAGAAGTGGAGAAGTGAGGTTATCCGTGGGCTTGTGGTAAGCGAAGTGTTGAGGTGATCGTCCTTGATGGAGACGAGTGTGTCCAAGAATGCAGCTGATTTTGGAGAGTAGTCCATGGTGAGTCTGATGGTGGGATGTAGTCATTTCAGTGATTCTTCGCCGTAGGTCCAAAGGAAAAAAATGTCATTGATGTATCATGGTGTATAACGTTGGTTGAAGGTCCTGTGTGGTGAGGAGGTCTTGTTCAAACTTGTGCATGAAGATGTTGGAGTATTGAGGTGCAAATTTGGACCCCATGGCTGTTCCATGCGTATGGATGAAGAACTTGTTGTCGAAGGTGAAGACGTTGTGATCCAGAATGAAGCAGATGAGTTGCAGAATTGCGTCTGGAGATTGGCAGTTCTCAGTGTTGAGTACTGAGGCTGTTGCAGCAATGCCGTCGTCATGGGGGATGCTGGTGTAGAGTGCAGAGACGTCCATTGTGACGAGGAATGTTCCTGGTTCAATTGGTCCATGGGTGCTGAGTTTCTGTAGGAAATCCGTCGTGTCACAACAGAAGCTGGGCGTACCTTGTACGATGGGTTTCAAGATGCTCTCGATATAGCCAGAGAGGTTCTCACATAGGGTCCCATTGCCTGAAACGATAGGACGGCCTGGTGTGTTGGCCTTGTGTATTTTCGGGAGGCAGTAGAGATCTCCAATGCGTGAGATGTACGTGGGATGAGAGCACGTAGGGTACTCTGAAGGTCTGGATCCAAGGTCTTGATCAGTCTGTTGAGTTGGCGGATGTGTTCCTTGGTCGGATCTGCTGGTAATTGTCTGTAGTGTTCCTGGTTGTTGAGTTGTCGGTATACTTCCTTGCAGTAGTCCGTTCTGTTCAGTATGACGGTGGCCCCTCCTTTGTCTGCTGGTTTGATGACGATGTTGCGGTTGGTCTTGAGAGCGCGGATGGCGTTGCGTTGTGCTTGGGTGACGTTCGGGGCTGTCTTGTGAATCTGGCATTGACGTGACTCCTGACGGCTTGAGCATACATGTCGAGTTTCGGGCAGCGGCCTTCCGGAGGGGTCCAATTCGACTTTTTCCTCTTCGGTTGCCGCACCGCAGATCTCTCGGTCTGCTGTTCTGGTTCATTGGTAGTCTCCTTGGGTTTGCTGTTGGTCTCCTGGGGTCTGTGGAAGATTTCCCGGAACCTCATTCACCTGATGAATTCCTCCGTCTCTGCCGCGAGACTGATGGGGTCCATTATGGTGGTGGTGCAGAAATTGAGCCCTCTGCTGAGGACTTCAATTTCGCCTGGTTGAAGGGTGTAGTCCGACAAGTTGAAAATAGATTTCCCTGTATTGTTTTGTACTGTGGTATCGTGGGAGGCTTGGTTGCTGCTGGTGGTGATGCCGAATTTCTCAAGCTTCCCGTTCTTGGTGTGCATATAGGTGGCATAGTATCGTTGTCTCATCTGTTTGGCAGTGTTCCGCAGCTGGTCTGCTGCGTCCTGAGCGGGATATAGCGCTCGACAGTTCCAATGCGCCACAGCAAAAAGCCGCACTGACCTCCTCAGAATACAAACATGGGACACAATCGACAGAGTACCCTTCGTCGTCCAGTACTTTCCCAGAGCGGAGAAACTACGACATCGTCTATGCAGTCTTCAACACGTCATCGTTGAAGATGAACATCTTGCCAAGGTCATCCCCACTACTTGCCTTCAAACAACTGCGCAACCTCAAACAAACCATTGTTTGCAGCAAACTACCCAGCCCTCAGAACAGCGACCACGACACCACACAACCCTGCCATGGCAATCTCTGAAAGACGTGCCAGATCATCGACATGGACACCACCATTACACGTGAGAACATCACCCACCAGGTACACGGTACATACTCGTGCGACTCGGCCAACGTTGCCTACCTCATACGCTGCAGGAAAGGATGTCCTGAAGCGTGGTACATTGGCGAGACCATGCAGACTGCGACAACGAATGAACGTACATCACGCGACAATCACAAGGCAGGAATGTTCCCTTCCAGTCGGGGAACACTTCAGCAGTCAAGGGCATTCAGCCTCTGATCTCCGAGTAAGCGCTCTCCAAGGCAGCCTTCAGGACACACGACAACGTAGAATCGCCGAGCAGAAACTTATAGCCACTTTCCGCACACGATTGCGGCCTCAACCGGGACCTAGGATTCATGTTGCATTACATTCATCCCCCACCATCTGGCCTGGGCTTGCAAAATCCTACCAACTGTCCTGGCTGGAGAAAATTCACACCTCTTTAACCTGTGGTTTCCCCCTATCTTTGGATGTGTAAAGATTTAATTACCTGCAAATGCTCGCATTCTAAGCATTGTCTGTCATCTTAGAATTTGTCTATATATATGTTTGGAACATACTTCTTCATTCACCTGAGGAAGGAGCAGTGCTCCGAAAGCTAGTGTTTGAAACAAACATGTTAGACTTTAACCTGGTGTTGTAAGACTTCTTACTGTGCTCACCCCACTTCATGGCACCCATTTATAAACACCCATTTCTTCAAGGTACTCTCACATGACACACTCGTACAGACATTGCCACCAATTTGTGGGGAAACAGGTCCATAGTTCCTGTAAGGTCAGGGAAATTTCATGTTGTACTTGTCTGTCACCCAGCCCAAATTGTTCATAAGTAGGAAGAGACAGTCATGTTCAATCTAGCAGGCTAGGGCTATATGACATTAGTGTGAGCATCCATAAAGGAAGCACAGAGCACTCTTAGTGTCTCTGTTACAAGGGCCCCAGCTGCAGGCCTGCCTGGAATGACACATATTCCAAAGTGGATCGGTATTGCTGAGAAGTCATTATTTCGGTTTCTGTCAAATTAGCCCACTATCCACTCACTGATGCTATGCCATCATTCTTCTTTGAAAAGGAAGTCTTAGAAAACTTAGAACAGTGCAGCACAGAACAGGCCCTTCGGCCCTCGATGTTGTGCCGAGCAATGATCACCCTACTCAAACCCACGTAACCCGTATACCCGTAACCCAACAATCCCCCCATTAACCTTACACTACGGGCAATTTAGCATGGCCAATCCACCTAACCCGCACATCTTTGGACTGTGGGAGGAAACCGGAGCACCCAGAGGAAACCCACGCACACACGGGGAGGACGTGCAGACTCCACACAGTCAGTGACCCAGCCGGGAATCGAACCTGGGACCCTGGAGCTGTGAAGCATTGATGCTAACCACCATGCTACCGTGAGGCCCCAAGAAGTCTCAAGAAGTCTCTTGAGATCTGGGTCCTCCATCTCCAGGACAAGAAAGAAGAGTGTGAGAGAAAGCACGTTAGTAATATAAAAGCGGATAGTAAGATCTTCCACAAATATTTAGATAGGAACAGATTAAGTAATGCTAGTGTTGGTCCTCTAGTAAGAGAGTATGGAGGATTGACAATGGAAAACCAGGAAATGGCAGAGGTGTACAACAGGTATTTTGTGTCTGAAAATCAGGAGGTGAATTGGAGGGAGGAACCTAAAACCATCACCAGGGAAAGGGTGCTGGGAAAACTCTTAGGCCTCGCCTGAAGGCTGACAGGTCTCCAGGATCAGATGGTCTGCATCTAAGGGTCTTAAAAAAATTAGTTGTAGAGATTGTAGATGCATTGATTATAATCTTCCAAACTTCCTGAGATTCTAGAAGGTGCAAAAGGATTAGAAAATAGCTATTGTAACACCTTTATTCAAGAAAGGAGACAGAAAGCAGGAAACTACATGCCAGTTTACCTAACATTTGTTACTGGGAGCTTGTTAAAATCCATTATTAAGGTTAAAGCAGAAAATCATCTTTGATCAGGTAGACTCAACATGTGTATGTGAAAAGGAAATTGAATTAAATTAATTTGATCAGGCAGAGGAAATATGGGTTTATGAAAGTAAATTGTGTTTAACTAATTGAGTTTTTGAGGAAGTAAAAAGCAGGGTGGACAAAGACAAACCTGTACATCTGTAACTCAAGTGCTGTAACCACAAAGTTTACACGCGTCAACTATTTCAAAGAGAGGTAAGTGCTGTCAATTTCCAGCTCAGTGCTTCAAAATCACTCAAGCATGAAGGAGGGTGATTGAAATATATTTAACTCTCTTTGAAGTGGTTGATATTTGTAAATATTGTGATTAAAGCACTTGAGTTACTCATCTAGGAAGGGAGATGAATGCAGCAAGACGCACAGCTGTGTTTGGGGAACTGTCAATCACAGTCCACAAAGAGAAATGAATGAATGGCTTGCAGCAAAAGAATCTGAGGATCTAACACAGGTCACTGCTTTTCCCTTTCCAGGAATGGACATGTGGTGCTTCCTCTGGCTGAGCCACCAGATATATGCCCAGGTGAGTGTTACAACAATATTTTTTTTCACTACCCCTGTCTGGACCGCACTCTAGCTTTCAGACAGGAGGCTCGTTTCTGGGGATGGGCTCTGTAGGGGGGGTTCCATTAGTTAGGGGGTATCTAGGGGAGGGCATTAGTTAGGGTGCCTCGGGGGAGGGGTTGCCTTTAGTTAGGCAGTCTCTGTAGAATGTCCCTTAAGTTAGGGGGACTTCTGTTCTTCTATGGAGGAATATCCCTATTTATGGGGTCCCTGGGGGGATCTCCCTATTTATGGGGTCCCTGGTGGGTATCCCTATTTAGGGGGTCCCTTGGGATGTCTCCCTATTCAGGGGGTCCCTCGGGAGGCTCCCTATTAAAGGATTCCCTGGGGGGGGGGGGCGAGGGTCTCCATTTCAGGGCTCCCTGGAGGTGGGATCTCTCTATTTAGGCGGTCCAAGGGGATCTCTGTATTTAGGGGGTCCCTCGGGAGGTCTCCCTATTATAGAGTCCCTTGGAAGATCTCCCTATTTAGGAGTCTCTTGGGAGCTCTCCCTATTTAATGGGTCTCTCAAGAGGTCTACTTATTTAGGGGGTCCCTCTGGAGGCTCCCTATTTAGATGTTCCCTGGGGGGAACGCTCCACATTTAGAGATTCCCTCACTATTTAGGGGGTCCCTGGAAGTGAAGGGTTGGGTCACCCCCTTAGAGGAAGGGCGGGCTACCCAAAATATCTCAGGGTGGGGGGTGAGCAGGAGGCTGATGCTCGATGCGGGGAGGGAGGGGGTTTGTGTAGGAGGCTCACCCTCGATGCGGGGGGGGGGGGGGGGGGGGTTGATTTGAAATTAGGTGGGGGGGGGGGGGGGGGGGTGGCCAGCCACTGGAATTCGCTATCAGGCTGTCCGGTAGCAGGATTCCTTTGGGAATCCCTCGTATTTCTCGCCATGCATAAATTTGCATGGCAGGGGGTACTAAATTGCTCCCTGATCGGAGCTCCCGCGGGAGTGCAAATCAGTTCCAATTCACCTCCAGCGGCCCACATCTGGAGTACTCTATAGCTTTGGTCTCCTTATTTCAACAAATTATATATTTGCATTAGAAGCAGTTCAGAGAATATTCACTTGGCTCATTCCTGGGGTGTGGGATTTATTTTATGAAGGAAGGTTGAATGGACTGGGCCTCGATGCATTTGAGTTGAGAAGAATGAGAGGTGATCTTAATGAAACATAAGATTCCAAGGGGATTTGATAGGATAGATAACAGGAGAATGATTCCACTTATGTGAGAGACTAGAACTAGGAGACACAGTTTAAGAATGAGAGGTCTACCATTTCAGATGGAGATAAGGAGAATTTATTCTCTCAAAGGTTCGCTAGCATATGGAATTCTTTTCCCCAGAAAGCAGTGGAGGCTGGGCCATTGAATTTATTGAAGGGAGAGTTAGACAGATTTTTGATAGACAGATTCAAGGGTTATGGGAGGTAAACAGGAAAGTGGAGTTAAGACCACAACCATATCAGCCATGATTTAACCCTTACCAACTTTTACAGATGCACTATAGAGAGCATCCTATCGGGCTGCATCACAGCCTGGTATGGCAACTGCTCGGCCCAGGACCGCAAGGAACTTCAGTGAGTCGTGAATACCGCCCAGTCCATCACACGAACCTGCCTCCCATCCATTGATTCCATCTACACCTCCCGCTGCCGGGGGAAAGCAGGCAGCATAATCAAGGATCCCTCCCACCCGGCTTACGCTTACTCACTTTTCCAACTTCTTCCATCGGGCAGGAGATTCAGAAGTCTGAGAACACGCACGAACAGACTCAAAAACAGCTTCTTCCCCACTGTCACCAGACTCCTAAATGACCCTCTTATTGACTGACCTCATTAACACTACACCCTGCATGCTTCATCTGATGCCAATGCTTATGTAGTTACATTGTATATATTGTGTTGCCCTATTATGTATTCTCATGTATTTTCTTGAATTATGTTTAATTCCCTTTTCTCCCCATGTACTGAATGATCTGTTGAGCTGCTTGCAGAAAAATACTTTTCACTGTACCTCAGTACACGTGACAATAAACAAATCCAATCCAAATGGCAGAGCAGATTCGGAGGGCTGAATGGTGTACTGTGCTACTAAATCCTATGTTCCTACTCCAACTGAGGGCTGATAAGACTGCAATTCTTCCCACCTAGTTGCATCTGCTCACCTGTGCACAGTGTACGGGCTGCCTGAGGAATTCTTAAGTATTCCCTCTGGCCCCCAGACAGAACTTCCTTCAAATGTACCTGCAACTGCCCCTCAAGCTGTGCATAATTCGTCACCAATCTCTTCCTGAAGCATTAACTTACTCTTGCAGAATAGCTATAACAGTACTGTTTTCCACAATAGGATCAAGGAAGGCAGGTTGCCTTTGGCTGGTTTTCGAGGGTTCACTAATGGTCCAGTGCTCCGTCTCCAGTGTCAACTGGACTCAGTTGTAGAATTCTTGCTTCTATGTCAGAAGATCATAATTTCAGGTTTTACTAGAAAAATGGGAACAAGTGCATCGCACACAAATGTCAGTAACTTAGGGTGGGATTTACCAACTGTTCACACTGGCGGGAAATTCCAGTCCCACACCGGCGCAGGAGTTTCCCCCGACATGTGATGCTGTCACTGGGAATCCCATTGACAAAGACGGGGTCAGTAGATCCCGTTGGCGGGCAGCCACCCCGCCGAAAAACATGCAGTTGGGTGGTCGGTAAATCCCGCCCATAAGAGTTTTTTTCAGCTGGGGAGCTGAACTCAGATTAGGCCACCATTTTGAAAGGGTGCCCCAATCTCTAAGTGAGCTTGTGGATCCTCCAACCCCCCACCCATGGGCAATGGCACCCCCAGACACATGGGCATTACCCCACACCTTCCCAGTGAGGACACCCCAACATGGGGCCTCTGGGGGTCCATCTCTTCAGGCTCTCCCCACACCACCTTACAAGATCCCCCCTTCAGGACCCACACTTCAACCTCTCAGAGCCCCTTACTTACCTGCCCAATACCCCCAAGCCTTCAAACCCCCTTCCACCATCTTTTCATGGGCATGGCCCTGCTCGGACGCTGACCCTTGGCAGTGCCACCCTGCCACCTGGGCACCCTTGCACTGTCACCATGACAGTGCTCCTGCCAGATTGGCAGTACCAGCTGGGCACTTTCAGTGCCATGGTTGCAGTGCAAAGGTGCCAGCCTGGCAGGGTCAAGGTGCCCATGTACCGGGTTGGGGGGGGGGGGGGGCAGTGAGCCACCTTGTACTATCACTGGCCATCCAGGGGCCTATAATGGACAGGTCCCCCCCACCACCCCCCCCCCCCCCATGTTTGTGGACCAATGTTGAACGGCGCCCGGCTGTGGCCTAGTTGCGGATGCCGGTAGATCCCAGGTAAGCTGGCCTAAGTAAATTTTAAACTCTACTAGGTGCGCGCCATTTGGTCACGCCCCTTTGGGCAGGATTTTGATTTTGACAACTCATGGGGCTTGGTCATATCCCGCGAGGCATAAAGACTGCCAGGAAGCCTGCGGGAGGCCTCTCCGGGGATCTACTTGCCATGTTGTGCAGAAGCTCACGGCCGGTAGATCATGCCCACTATCTCACCAGAACTTTAGTTATTACAATATACAGCTCTCAAAACATGACTGCCTCTGAAAACAATTGATAATTAAATTTGATTGAATTAAAACTTTTAATGAACACTAACACCATATTCAATTACATCTCAAATGGAAAGCGTTGACCAGTCATATGGATGTGAGAAAAAATGGCCTGTAAATTTCTTGGAGCTGGTCTGGTCAAGTGTGTATCATGGGCTCCTCATTGTTCGAATTTACCCGCGGTATAAATGTAACCAATTTGCACTGATCCAATAAACCTCCAATGAAATTATAATGGCAGACTTGGACTAGCTCAGAGGAATTTGACAGCTAGTAAATATATTTTACAAATGATGATTTAAATATAATGGAGGAAAGGACGGCATGATGGCGCAGTGGCTAGCATTCACGGCGCTGAGGAATCAGGTTCAATCCCGGCCCCGGGTCACTGTCCATGCAGAGTTTGCACAGTCTCCCCATGTCTGCCTGGGTCTCCTCCCACAACCCAAAGATGTGCAGGGTAGGTGGTTTGGCCACGCTACATTGTCCCTTAATTGGAAAAAAATAAGAATTGGGTGCTTAAATTTATTTATTTTTTAAATAATGGAGGAAAAGATTACAGTACAGTGAATTGGTTTATCTTCATTTCATTGAGCACATGCTCCATTTCTTACTTAATAAATATTCATTATAAAATCTGGAAAGAAAATACAGATGGTCCATATCATGTTGCAAAAAATGCCTTTTCCATTGTGATTTATAAGGTTTGTCCAATTAAACAATTCCTCAGCTTTGCTTTTCTTAGTGCATTCCTTCCTCAATTATCAATCCTCCACCCGAATACTAGCCAACAATGGAGTGCAGTTCCATGCATGACCTACATTATCTCATCCAAATGTTTGTGAAGATCCTAGACCTGGAGGACTAGATTTCGCTGGGTTTGAGTATCCATTTTCAGGTATTCCCTGGCCAGTCACAAAAACTACATTTTTTTGTATCCAGTACCTCCTACCCACTTCCCAAATATTAGATCCCATACTGCCTGCTGAAAATCCGAGTCTTAGTCAAAATCCGAGTCAAATGAGTGTGTACAGTATAACATTTTAATTTCCCTCATCCAATGTGTTCGGCCTTGCCGCTAAAAAGCAAAAAATGTAAAGGATGACAGACAGATCCAAGTAGTCCATGCTAACTGTTTTTGCTCCATTTGAGCCCATCTTTCCTCACCTACATCTATCATAAACCCTCTGTTCCCTTTTCTTTCAAATGTTTGACTAGCTTCTTCTTAAATACATTGTTATGCTACCCTGGGCAAGTGCAAGATCATTTCCAGCCACACGAGACCCAGAGTCACAACACAAGTGAATTAACCAATAATTCTTATAAAAATTCCCAAGTCCTTTGGCTCTTAGCTACCCAATGATTGCAGTCATCAGATTTGTAAGTTGAAACACAATGGGCGAAATTCTCCGCCCCCCACGACGGGTGGGAGAATAGCGGGAGGGCCTTCCCGACTTTTTTGACGCCCTCCCGCTATTCTCCCCCCTCCCCGCCGAAATCCCGACAAGAATCGCTGCCGCCGTTTTTTTACGGCCGGCAGCGATTCTCAGCTGTTAGAAGGGCCGAAGTCCCAGCCCTTTACGACCTTTTTACGAACGGCAAACACACCTGGTCCTGCCGTTCGTAAAAACGTCGTGACAAACTCGCAAAAAATAACCATGGCACCGATTGGCACGGCAGTACCACGGCCGTGCCAAGGGTGCCATGGGCCCGCGATCGGTGGGCACCGATCGCGGGCAGCGGGCCCGATGCCCGCGCACTATTTGTCCTTCCGCCGCCCCGCAGTATCAATACGCGGGGCGGCTGAGGGGCAACCCGGCCCGCGCATGCGCGGGTTTCGCGCAAAAACGCGATGACGTCACCCGCGCATGCGCGGGTGGAGTCTTCCCACCTGCGCATGCGCGACTGGCGTCATATGACGCGTCAGCCGGCGCTAACTCCGGCAAGCGGGTTTAACGATTTTCGTTAAGCCCGACTTGTCGGAGCCTCCGACGTCGGGCTGCTAGCCCCGACGGGGGACCAGAATCGGTCCCCCGTCGGGAAGGGGCGCGCTGCCGTAAAACCCGCCCGGGTTTTACGGCAGTTTTACGATTTCTCCCGTTTTGGGAGAATTTCGCCCAATGACTGTTTATTTATAACAATAATGACGAGATATGCAGTAAATGACAAGCTAAGACCTACGACCCACTGTACCCTCTACCCACACACGCAATACAGACAAACACAGAGGTGTGAAAAGAGGTAAAATAATAAGAATGAAAGTCAAAAGATAAGTCTTTGCTTCAAATGGTGGTTTTTTAGCATGCTTTCCTCACAGACTGCTATTTGATCGCGTCTCTGGTTTACAGCTGGTAATGGTCTTCTTTGCAGAGTTATTCATTCAGGGTCCTTGCAGTTCAGAAAACAAATGTAGTACTCACAGGCAGCAGACAGCTAATTAAGGGAATATCCCAAGCGGTCTCCAGATTTCTGCAGGTCAATTGAACTTTTTAATTCCTTGGGGAAAAGGGAGGGAGAGGAGGCGTTCGGTAGCAGACTGGGGAGGCCTTGAGTGGGTTGTCCTTCAGACCATCCCAGCCTGCTTGGGTGCTGCAGAATCTGCAGATTGCTCTGTAGATGACTCCACCCACCACAGTGGTGCCCTGGCTGCAAAAGCATTTATTTCAATCTAAACTTTAAAAAGGTCTTCATTTTGAAGTGAGATCCTCCTGCCTTAGCTTCCATTGCAGCCCACTCCTGTTTTCAAGCTGGAAAATCTCTGATTGGCACGCCAGCATTGAGAGTCCACCTGCCATCCTTAGTTGGATGGAAAACCTGCCCACTGGTCATCAATTGGCCAACCTGGAAAAATCGTAATGTGTTTCCCAGACAGCAGGGGGTAGAATTTAATGAAGCCTGCAAGAGCAGGTAATGTGGTTTGCCGGGTGACTGATTATCCCCACAGAGAGTGATCTCGGACAATGTCCTTCATAGCATATAGATGGGAGGGTCCACAAGTTCAACAATATCCAACAGAATGGCGAGTACAACACTGGGCATTAACATGAACATTCAATGAAGAGTGAATGCAAAAACACTTTCTTCCGCAATAAAAAGTCCCTAACTCCCATGTAACCTTCAATGTATGCCAACCATGAGGCATGCCAGTACATTTAGCTCTTGGACTAAAGTAGCTTCAACAAATAATAATGATGCTTGAATCAATAATGTGAAACCAATTAGACAGGAGCTAAAATCTCAATTTCCCAACAGGGGATGCATGGTAGCACAGTTTCCCAGGTTCAATTCCGGCTTGGGTCACGGTCTTTGCAGAGTCTGCACGTTCTCCCCATGTCTGCGTGGGTTTCCTCTGGGTGCTCCGGTTTCCTCCCACAGTCCAAAGATGTGCAGGTTAGGTGGAATGGCCATGTTAAATTTCCCTTAGTGTCCCAAAAAGATTGGGTGGGGTTACTGGGTTGCGGTTATAGGGTGGAGGGCTTAAGTGGGTGCTCTTTACTTGGGCTGGTGTAGACTTGAAGGGCCAAATGACCTCCTTCTGCACTGTAAATTCTATGATTCTATGAACAGCAAGTCGAGATGCATTGGTTAAGTCAGTGGCGTGTTCGTAGCATGACAATCTCACACTGGCAACTGGTGGGTTCCAATATTTGCATGTGATGAACACTCATTAACATAAAATAGCATACAAGAATCTCATGGCGCCCAGTTTACATTTGTTTTAAAGTGGCAGGCAACAGTCCAATTTGTGCAATTGTATCTGAAGTCAGCAATTTTGCTTGTTGAAATCGGCAGAACAAGGTGCAGGAGAATGGCAGCTTCCATGGAGGTAGTAGAAGAGGGAGGGGTGACTGGAGTGACATCAGGGGCATGAAGGAGTTGAAGAGGAAAGGCCTAGTCTCCTGGGTGTGGTGGGGACAGTTAGACACGGTAAGAAAGTGAGGAGCCTAAAGAGTACTGTCAAATGGGGATCCATCTCAGGGTGTTGGTTGGCAGAATCTTTACAAGGCTTTGAATTAACAACAACATTGTAATTATCCCCACGGAGAGTGATCTCGGACAATGTCCTTCAATGCATATAGATAGGAGGGCCAACTGAGCCCACAAGTTTAACCATATCCAACAAAATGGCGAGTACAACACTGGGCATTAACATGAACATTCAATAAAGAGTGAATGCAAAAACACATTCTTCTACAATAAAAAACATCCCTAACTCCCCTGTAACCTTCAACGTATGCCAACCATGAGGAATGCCAGTACATTTAGCTCTTCGACTAAAGTAGCCTAGACAAACAATAATGACGAATGTATAAATAAAGTGAAACCAATGCAATGTGAAATGTTTACAAGTGTAATGTAAACTTGAGGAACACCCATTTGTGCTTTCATTAAGTTTTGTGTTATGAAGATCTGTGATGAAAATCCTCCCATGTTTGTCCAGGAGACTCTTTGCTCAGCCTGTCCATACCTGCTGCATTGTCAGCTGATGCGGGTTTCATCAATGAAAAGCTTCCCCATCACATGATTTCACATGTCTCCCATGCACACCGCTGGCATTTTAAGTTTTAATTGTAATTACACGAGAACCAACACAAGAGCAGAAGGGATGCTCACTTCCTGTTCCGTCATTGGGAATGCAGCGTCATGGTTAAAATTCCACCAAGTGTGGGCCTCTGACCCTCATTTTGAGGTTCAGAAGCCCAGAGTAAATCCAGATGCATGGGCTGATTTTTTTGGGATGGGTGGTCATATAGATGATGCAGAAAGGCAGCAGGGGGAGTGTTCATGTCACCTTTCTGCCACAATGTCGTATTTCAAGGGATAGGAAGGCTGCACAGCAACCAGCATACAATTGGCCACTAAGTGGGCCAATTCAGGACTCAAATTGCTTCCACTGGCATTCAACCAGTGGCAGAGGACTTCTGGCCAATGTGGGAAAACTGGTGGCCTTCAGAGGGGATGAAAGGATGTTCCTTTATGGGAATTATTTGGTAAACAGAGGGGGCCCCCAGTGGCAAAGGCTCCACCCAGCCTCAACATAAAGTAAACATTATAGGTCAATTATATGATCCCAGGAAAGGTGCCACGTTGAGAGAAACTGCAAGTTGGAGACAGTTATAATACTAGCTCTGATTCTTTAACCCTTGGTGCCTTGTCAATAATGATCCCTATATTTATGCGAAAATGAGCTGAAAGAATTTGGGAGGATTGAGATGGGAGGAAGATATTAGAGACACTAGGGTATTGAGTTACTTACATTTCCAGGTTTTTCAATAAGCGCTGGATTCTCCGTTTGAGAGACTCTGGGCTGGATCTCCATCTCGGGATGCACGGAATGCGTTCCCCGATGAGATGGAGAATCGGTTGTCAGGGCAAAATCATGATCGGTGCCAGCTGCCGACCAGAACACCCATGCTCTGACCCCCTCCTGGTAGTGTGAAGAAGTTCCAAGCCGCACGCCAGTGGGAGCATGTAAATAAAAGCAAATGGGTCGTAATGACCATTTGCAACTATTTAGTGGGCCTGGCGCCCCATGCTTCGCCCTCTGATGATTCTCCAGTCAAGAATCAAGTGGGCGCGGATCACTTGTGGTCTCGGCAATTGTGGCCCTGGAGTGGTGGATCTTGCGATGGTCCAAGGGGGCAACCGTTGCCAGGGATGGGCTCAAATAGTCTCTACTATTGTGGCTCTGGTATGGTGCACCTCTTGGTGTGGCTGAGCCCGAAGCTCACCACGCCAGGTACACGATGATCGAGACCACATGTGAACTGCACCCACATGATTCCCGGCCATGGGGACTGGAGAACCACAGGAGGGCAGAGCATAGGATGCCGGGCCCGCTAAATAGATGTAAATGGGTCATTACGACAGGATGGAGTATCTAGCCCATAGTTTTAGGTTTTTTCAGTTAGAAAGTCAGTCTCTGTTCTATCACGTGGATGGTGGTTAGATTGGACTAAATTTTGCCACACAACATGCAAGCATTGAGATCAGACCAATTTTCACACAATAAAATCCTTTGTTCTGAATAACAAAATTAGTCTGGTATGCACTTGGACGAGGAAAGAAACATTTAATGATTATACAGCACAAGTAGTCTAGCAATGCATCAGAAAGTAGTTACCAGTTAATTCATTTCTGAACCCACTATCTTCATTATCCATTTCCTCAGTTGAAGGAAGGTTAAAGTGGAGAGACTTTGAAGATTTTAAGATAAAAAACAATTTTGCAGTCACCAATTGATTGAGTCCATGTTCTAGTCAATTGCATGATTGTCCAACTTTAGGATTCACAGATAGGAGAGCTGATTGAGAATAGAAGCTGATTATATACTGAAGAGTCATCTTTGCAGAGATAAATACTTTGTATTCTTAATCAGTTTCTGATATGAGTTCCAGTATAGGATCTTGTATTTTGCTGAACTGTCAAATCATCATGCAATTATCAAATCTCACATCTTCAAAATGAATCCAAATTATTTTTCCATTTTTCTTTATTTTAATGAGCATTTACTGCATACCTTTAACAGTGAATTGAGGAATGAGTGGCTGCAGCGTAATCAAAATTCAAAAGGATCCTGCATGACTTGACCAAGTAAAATTTTTAGCAACAAACATTAATTTGAGCCAAAGAATGGAAGGTCCTGTTAAACCACGAGTAAAGGTTAACACATGTCCCATTGTCCCAACTCACCTAAATGTACAAAAATATTGTTGGCCACTGTGCAAACAATTGAAACCACATAACACACTTTACAAACTTTTAATGATAACCTACCGCACTGTGCCAATTATTATTGTCAACTTATCTCACACGTATCAAATAACATATGTTATGATAGTTGGTTGAGAGGAAAAATGCCAAAAATGCAGGAAAATCAAGCACATGGCAGAAAGAAAATCGATTGTGACTTTTCTCATCTTCATTATCGTAATAGGAACTCCAGGTGACCATCAATGGATAACAGCAATGGACAGTTTATTTAGAGGCAAAAGCTACTTACAAAATGTACACAGGAATATTACACTGCCAGCCAGTGACTCCAACTCTTCTCCCAGACTGGACCTAGTCTGCAGATTTTAAAGGTCCCTAGCCTCTTGGAATCGCACGCGCTTTATCCTGATAGGTTGGGGCGTCACGTGGTCTCAGAGGTTTGCTGAGGCCTCGGTGGGGGAGGCAACGTGCTCCCAATGCTTGCCGCAACATCCTTCCCCTCTCAGGTCCACTAGAATACCCCTCAGGGACTGGAGATCCTGGTCTCAATAGCCCAGTCTATCAGGGGACTCCCGTTCTCTTTGGGAGTGACAAAGGACCGCTGGTTGGGGTTCTCCCTCAGGAGCAGGGGCAAATAATCCAAATGCTTTCACAGGATTTACCCTGGATCTGCACCTCATATTACACCTCTCATGGCCACAACAAACCCAGAGACCCAGCTAGGTCCGTTTCCAAAGTTCCTTACGAAACCCAGGTCATTTATTTCAAATGTTCTCTCGGCTCTCGAGTCATGGTTCCTTTTTTGGAGATCTTGGCTGAACTCCACCTTCGCCAAATTCAGGAAGATCAGGTTCAGTCTGTTTCACAAACGATGAGGCATCAGTAGCTCCGCCATGGCAACTCCTGTTGTGGAATGTGGGGTAGTCCTGTATGATAACAAAAAAACATGAAATCTTGCTATTCAAGGAGGCTGGCAAATGTTCCTCATTCTGGCTTTGAAGGTGTGCACTGCATGCTCGGCCAGCCCGTTCAACAGTGGGTGGTATGGTGCCGATTTTATGTGCCTGATCCCATTGAAAGACATAAACTGCTGGAATTCCACACTGGTAAACACTGTTCCATTGTCTGAAACAAGGACTTTGGGTACACCATGAACACAAATATAGTGGACTTCAACCGGTACATGTCCATCCATTTTGAGTGGGTGTCTAACAACAAAAGGAACATGGTCCCCATGGAAGTGCCCACAAAGTCCACGTATACCCTCACCCAAGGCCTACCGGGCTATTGCTAGTGGTGCAAAGGGATGGCAGCAAGCAAGTTCCACTGTTCTTTACACTGGTCGCAATACTGAGCTATGCCAGCGTTGATGCTGGGCCACCAGACATAGCTCCGTGCCAACATCTTCATTTAGATATGGTTGAGTGGGCATTATGCAACTCCTCTAATAACAGATGTCTACCGGGACCCGGAACAATGCCCCAAATCTTATAGGAGCCCACTGTCCTCACAGCTCAACTCATGCCTCTTGGTCAAATAAGGTTTCAACAATTCCAAAACAGGTCCAGGGAAACCACCATTGTAAAGGTATATTCATATGCTGACAGTAGCAACACCCATCATTGTATTCGGGCAGAGGCAATCAGGGGGAATTTCCTTAATCTCCTTGAATAATCATAACAAGGGTTTTTGATCCGTCACCAATGTGAAATGCCAGCCATACGCATACTGGTTGAATTTCTTAACACTGAACACGGCCACCAACCGCTCCTTTTCAATTTGAGAGTAGCTTTCTCCGCATTGAAGAAGGTTCGGGACACATAAGCGATGGGCCTGTCTGTTACATTGGGCAATCGATCAGAAAGAGCGGCTTCAGTCCCATGGAAATGCGTCACAGGTGAGGACATGTTCTTTTGAGTGTCAAAATGGATCAGTAAACAAGCGAACTGAAGATGTTGCTTCACTTGATTAAAGGCCTCCGCCTGGGGTGCTTTCCAAAACCGCTTCAGGTGTTTCTTCAACAAAACATGCAATGGTTCTAATAGGGTGGCCAGATTCAGAAGGAATCTACCATATTAGTTAATCATCCCCAAGAAGGATTTCAATTCCATAATGTTTTACAGGGCATGCACTTTTATCTTCTCCTCCAATGGGTGTAACCCTTTTGCGCCGACCTTGTTGACCATATAGGTCACCTTGTTGGCCTGGAAGATTTTTCCCATTTTAAGCGCATGTCAACATTCAAGAATATTCTAGCACCTCATCCAAGTTGGCTAAGTGTTCCTCTTTCGAGGAACTGATAATCAGGACATCATCTAAATAAACAGCAGCTTTGGGCAGTCCTTGCGACACATTTTCCAAGGTGCATTGGCAGATTGCGTACGCCAAGATACCCCAAATGGTAACTGAGTATATTCATACAAGCCTTTGTGCATGTTGATGGTCATGTACTCTCAGGATGGATCATCTCATTCCAGTTGCAAGTAAGCATAGCTCATGTCCAATTTGATGAACATCAAACCCCCAGCAAGTTTAGCGCACAGATCCTCAATTAGGGACCTTCAAGCGGCTATTAGATAGGTACATGGATTAGGGTAGAATAATGGAGTGTAGGTTAACTTCTTAAGGTCAGCATGGTAGCATTGTGGATAGCACAATTGCTTCACAGCTCCAGGGTCCCAAGTTCGATTTCGACTTGGGTCGCTGTCTGTGTGGAGTCTGCACATCCTCCCCGTGACTGCGTGGGTTTCCTCCGGGTACTCCGGTTTCCTCCCACACCCAAAGATGTGCAGGTTGGGTGGATTGGCCATGAAAAATTGTCCAAAATTCTATGATTAACCTAGGACAAAAGTTCGGCGCAACATCGTGGGCCGAAGGGCCTGTTCTGTGCTGTATTTCTCTATCTATCTTAGATATGGGTTACTGGTCTAATCTGGCTAGTTATTTAAGGCACAGAAGTTCTGCTTCCACTTTTTTGAACATGGAATAAGGGACCAGTCTGGCCCTATAAAACCTTGGTGCTGCCTCAGGTTCTGCATATATTTTGGCTTGGAACCCCATTTTCTTCCCCAGTTCTTCATGGAAAACCTCAGAATACCTTTGGATAACTTTGTATAGGTGCCCTTTGCCCAGTTTGAATATTTCCTCCCAATTCAATTTTAGGTTTTGAACCCAGTCATGCCCCATTAAGCTCCTAGATCAGACCTGGTCTGCAGGTTTTAAAGGCCCCCAGCCTCCTGGAATCACGCGCACTTTGTCCTAATAGATCCAGGCTTCATATGGCCTCCGAAGTTTGCCGAGGCATCAGTTGGGGAGACCACGTGACCCCCGATGTTCGCCGTGACATTTCATTGTCCAATCATTCTCTTTGTTTCATGATCTTCTTTTTTCTACATTATCGGTGTGCTCCTTATTTTCCGGTCTTTCCTCTCGTTTATTTAAGCTTCAGATGTACCTCCCAAGAACACTCTGCTCCCCTGCCTTCAACTTCACCTTCACTCATCACTCAAGCACCCCAACATTGTGGCACTCCCTCATTTTTCTTAGTTTATAGCCCTGGCATCAATACACCAGTATTGCACAATTTACTTCATCTTTTCTTCGTCACAAGATGCTGGTTCTTCAACTACATCTATTTTTCAATTCTCTTTTAAAAAATGGTCAGTCTGGTTTTTAGAAAATCATGAAATGGATATGAAGCAACAAATAAATAGCTGCCATAGTTGCCTCCTGACCCAGATTCCCATTTGTACTGTCCATTGTTTGGAGCGGAGGAGGGAAGGGAAAGGCTTTTGTTTTGCAATTCATATGCATACTCTTGGTTTATGCTGCTCACAGGCATTGCATCCAGCCAATCTGAGTTGTGACATAGAACATAGAAAAATACAGCACAGAATAGGCCCTTCGGCCCACGATGTTGTGCCGAACATTCTGACTATTTTCAGGCATTAAGTGGAACCACAATGCATTCACCCCATCCTATGCTCTTAATTCTGCTAGCTCTCATTCAGATAACCCTCATGGGTAGCAACACCCAAGTCCTTTACTAATTGCTTCACACTTGCTAGCTTAATTAAGGAGGCTGCAAGGCCTAACTTAGGTATTGTATTTCAGGACTTTGGGCATGATCTACCAGCTTCGGAGCGCAACGTGGCCAATAGATTACAGGAGAGGCTAAAATCAGGAACCTTGTTGGGCACCGATTGGTGCAATCTAACCAGCCTGCTCCCATTGGCGAGATCAGGATCCCGCCATGGAATGGTGAGAAACCAATAATCACCAATTAAAGCCAATCTCCATACCATTAATGAGAACGACCCCCATCTAGTGGCCTCCTGTGATCTAACCACCTCCCCAGCAAGAAGTCATGTGAGTCCCGATTAGTACGTCCTTTTAAAAACGTGACGCTGGTGGAATAGCTGCTGTGGGGATCCGAGGAGGTGAGTCGCCATCTTTGATGCCGGTCAATCAGCCTTGGGGCACTGGGGTTGCTGGGCCAGTGCTCGAGGGTGAGGGGAAAGAGACCCAGGGGGGGCGGCAGGGGTGGGGGGGGGGGCGGGGGGGCGGGGGGGGCGGGAGGGGGGGGCAGGGGGGGGGGGGGTGGCAGCAGCAGCAGCAGCAGCAGCAGCAGCAGGGCGGGGGGAGGGCGGGGGGGGGCGGGGGGGGGGGCGGCGGGGGGGGGGGCGGCGGGGGGGGGGGCGGGGGGGGGGGGGGCGGCGGGGGGGGGGGCGGGGGGGGCGGCGGGGGCGGCGGGGGGGGGGCGGGGGGGGCCGGGGGGGGGGGGGGGGGGGGCGGGGGGGGGGGGCGGCGGGGGGGCGGGGGCAGGGGGGGGCAGGGGGGGGTGGCAGCAGCAGCAGCAGCAGCAGCAGCAGCAGCAGCAGCAGCAACAGCAGCAGCAGCAGCAGCAGCAGCAGCAGCAGCACGGTGGTGTAATAGTTAGCAATGCAGCTTCACAGTGCCGAAGTCCGAGGTTCGATCCCGGCCCTGGGTCACTGTCCATGTGGAGTTTGCCCATTCTCCCCGTGTTTGCATGAGTTTCGCCTGCACAACCAAAAGCTGTGCAGGTTTAGGTGGATTGGCCATGCTAAATTGCCCCTTATTTGAAAAAATGAATTGGATATTCTAAATTTATAACAAAAAATAAATAAACTGTCTGTGGGGGGTCACTCCTTGGCTCGGGGGTGGTGCCCCAGCACCCCCAGGTCCACCATGCCACCCCTGGGTCATCTGTAACCATAACGGGGCTGAACCAGCTACTGCCTATCTGTCCACCGACCTCGCATAACCCCCACTGACTGTGGCAGTCTCTGGGCGACAGCTGAAGGCCATTGCTAGTAGGAAATTGGCAGTTGTAGTAATGTGAGCACTTCACAGCCCCCAAGTGGATTCCCGTGGGTACACGTGCCATGTCATATCCCAACCAAACTGAGGCCGAGAAACCAGAGGCTTCAACACCACAGAGGTGAAAGACAACACCCAAACACCAAGAGCTGGGGATATGCCCACAATCAGAGGGTAGGTCTGTGCACCAGGGAGGGAACCAGTGCCCGGTCCAGTATAAGCGGCAGAAGAGGATTCTGGGTGAAGTCAGCTCTGTCACCTCAACTGTACTGTGGGTAGCCGAAAACCTCTCCAATGACAAACGGGAGGAAAGTTGATCCAGAAGTGGATTTTCGTCATGGTGCATATAGGCACCAAGGATATTGGTGAAAAACGGGATGAGGTCGCACAAGCTGAATTTAGGGAGTTAGGAGTTCAACTAAAAAGTAGGACCTCAAAAGTAGTGATCTCAGGATTGGTGCTAGTCAGAGTAGGAATGGCAGGGGTCGTCCAGAACTAGGCATCACAGCCTAAGAATAAGGGGTAAGCCATTCAAGACTGAGATGAAGAAGTACTTCTTCATTCAGAGAGTTGTGAACTTGTGGAATTCTCTACCACAGAAAGCTGTTGGGGCCAGTTCGTTGATATAGTCAAGAGGCAGCTGGATGCGGCCCTTGCATCTAAAGGAATCAAGGGGTTTGGAGAGAAAGCGGGAGTGGGATACTGAATTTACATGATCAGCCATGATCATATTGAATGATGGTGCAGGTTCGAAGGGCCGAATGGCCTCTTCCTGCGCCTATTTTTCTTTGTAAAGTTAACAGGCGTTGTCTGCGATACAGGCGCTGGTGTCCGGGGGCTCCCGCTGTGGGCCAGGGGTGCATGTGCAGCGATGTTGGATGGCACCCTGAGGGATGGGAAGGGGATGTGAGGAGGGGAGCCATGGGGGACTGGAGGTTACTGGGCCGGAGGCCATCGCTGACTGATTGTCCCTCAACCTTGTCAATTCCCAGGATGGACAATATATTGGACAGCAGCAACGGTCTGGCATTCCCTGATGCTAGAGAGGCCCTCATTCACGCCCACTTCACATAGGACATGGTAAGTCAATCATCCAAGCCCCCCACTCCGTCCTACCACTCCCTTTTCCCCATCCGCCACCCAGCCCACCCTACCTTCTCCCCACCCCTATCACCCAATTCCACCCTCCCAGGGTCTGTTTCGATGATAACCCGCTGAGAGCTGAGCACTGGTGCTCCTCACTATGCCATTGACTGACTCCTGTCTGTCAGGTGCGCGCTCGCGCCCATCACTGCACGTGATATGCCTTGGAAGGGGTGGGGGTTGCAGATCCAGGACCACTGTGCCCGGGGGCCTGCTGCAAGGGTTGGAGGTCAGCCCGCATTGCGGAATAATGTGCCAGAGGCTTCACATGTCTCGGGTGCAACGTGTTTTATTGTTGTACAATAGTGACCAAAACAGCCCTTGGCCTCCAATGGTGCCACCCTCTTCCTACCCTCCCAACCTCTTCCCCTCCCCAGTGCCCTCAGGGATCCTCTATCTGCTTAGCTCTTCATGCTCTGCCACCACGTCTAGTTGCATCCCCAGGATGCACATCAGTGGTGGAGGCAGCCTACTGCTTACCACTTCCTGAAGCCTTTGATGTCCCTGGCAGGTGTCCTCTGGGGCCCCTGGGGGCAGAGGGCCTCAGCCCACTCACCGGCAGAACATGTCCTGCCATGCCACCTTGTCTGGTTGCTGACTCTGAGACCTACGTTGTCAGGAGTGGGGGGATGGGGGGATCGGGGGTGCTGGTGGCTGCCGTCTCCATCCCGTTAGGAAGCTCTGGGTCAGCCCCCGGTGCCCCCTCCTTCCAGTTGGTGCCCGTAAGGCCCTTGGGGTCAACTCAACACAGAGGAGCAGTCGGAGTGAGCTCCAAATGCCCCTGCGTCATCTGGCTCTCCACTGGCAGCTCCCTAATGTCTCCACCATGGTGTCGACATCCTCAGTGATGCCCCTCTGTGACTGGGTCATGCTCTGCAGTGCATCGCCAATGTCCACCTGCATCTAGCACACGGTCCTCAGCAACCAGGACATGCTATGGAGCGCCTCAGCAATGCCCACCTAAGACTGGGACATGCTCTGCAGCACCCCGGCCAGGTCCACCTGTGACTGGGACACGTTCCTTAGCGACTGGTACTTTCTCCGCCATGCCTCGACAATGTCCACCTGAGACTGGGACATTCTCTGCAGCGCTTCGGAAAGGTCCATCTGTGTCAAGAGCTTGTCCCCCCATGACTGGGCTATGCTGCCAAGGCACTTGGCCGTGACCATCACTGACTAGACAATGCCTTGAACACCACCACTCATGTGCTGACATTGTGCTCCAGGCTCCCAACTGCGATTGCCACCCCAGCAGTGTTGGCCTCGGTGCCACGCATTGCCAGCGTTATCTCCTGCGCCCTCAGCCTTTGAGACTCCTCCCGAATGTAAACCTGCTGGAATGTCACTGACATCCCCTTCTGAATCTCTCGGCTGCACCCTGTCGTCAGCATCAGCTCTGTGTTAACCTGGTCTAGAGGCTCAGCATCTGACTATGACCTAGCTGGGTCCTGGAATTCAGCAGACCCCTGACTGCTGTCTCATCTGGATGTTCCTCCCTCCACCTAATATCATTCAGTAACTTTGTGTCCTCACCAGAAAGTGCCCCATAAGCCTGTCCACTGCTACCCATCGGGATGTGTCTTTCTGTGCTGATGGAGGATGGGGACGATAGCTGTGCCGTGACTATTATAGTGGCAAGAGCTCTCCTCTATTGTGTTCTGTTGGGATGCATGGCGGGGGAGAGGGGGGAAAAACCACCCCAGCTAGGCTGGCGCCTCAGATGGAGGTCCTGTGGGAAAATGAACATATGGTCAGTGGGGGGCAGGCTCAACATGCTGGCAAGTACAACTCACATGTCACCAGTCCTCTGAGTGGAGGCCAGTCGTGACCAATCTGTCCCCGGCCACCTCCGCAACCTCCAGGGCCCGTTCCTCGTAAGGGGTGAGGATGCTGATATCTGTCACTCCATTGCTCGTCTGGGCCCTCTCCCCTCTGTTATGGGTCAGCTTCTCCTACGGGGACACAGAGAGGCCATCGCGAGCCGCAGGCACCATGCACCGGTATGTGGGTGGAGGGGAGGGGGGGGGGGGCATGGGTGATCATCACTGCTGGGCATAGGTGGAGTGGGCATGGTGCTAGGTGCATGGTTAGCGGGGGTGACAGGCATGACCAGTGTGGGGGTCCTCCGGGTCATGCTCCCCGTGCTGACGGCTGCTGCCACTTCCTGCCAGTTGGCACTCACTGGTCTGTGGCTGACCCGCCGAGCCCCTGGGGAATAGGGTATCTCGTTGCGACTCTACTGCGTTCAACAGGCGGGACAGGTTGGCATCCCCGAATCTTGGGGCCAGTCTCTTTGGTGACATGGCTGCATGCTGTATGGGATTACCTCTGCAGAATCGGTTTAAGTGCTACTGCCCTTGCCCTTGTACGGGGACCAGCGAGCGCAGTCCCGGCGAATAAGCCGGTGGGACAGTTATTTTTGGTATGAAGCTGATGGGGCCACGTTACGTGGACCGAGTAATGTTTTATACCGGTGACGGCCTTGCCAGGTCCCGCTCGCTCTCACACTTAGAAACTTTTCCGGTAGGTCGTCCTCTTTCTCTTTTGCCCGCAGCATTTTGTTTTTAACCAGTATACCAGGGTATGACCCATTTTATTTTATGTAAAGCCAATTGAGAAATGCATTTGCTAATATTTTTGCATCATTTGAAATTGGCTGGCAATCATCCATGTTTGCAGCGAACATCAGCATTACTAGCTGTTAGCCATATTGCACATATGATATATCACACAAAACTCTTCTACATCTCTGTGTTCTACCAGCTCTGGCAGCTTTAGCCGGCTCACTTCAATTTTAATCACTTCACTATCAGCGGTTATACCTTCAGCTGCCTAAGATCTGAAATTCCCTCTCTAAATCTTTCCACCTATCTCATTTTTTCCCTTTAAGATGTCACTAGAAGCTTGTCTAATTGACCAAGCTTTTAATCACCTGGTATCTCCTTATAAGATTTGGGTGTAACTTTATTCCATAACTTGTCTACTCCATATTCCTGTGAAGTGCCTTGGGGCATTTTATTGCATTAAAGGTGCTATATAAATACAGGTTGTTGTGGTGGTTGTAGAAAACAGATGAAGAATCTCCAGTCGTTCATCACTTCTGTCGAAGAAGCACAGCTGGCCAAGCGATAACACACCTGGAGTTTAGTTGCCAAATGTCTAGCTCATGATTCAATTATGTAAAGACGCTGGCCCTCTCCCCTCCCACCCACCTCCCAATGTGGGTGGAAGACAGCTCACAGAAAGGTCTCTTCCTCCCTCCTTATGCAAGACCAACTCTCCACTCTAAGTGACATGGACAACAAACTGAGCTAGTGGAGCAACAGAAATTAATTTCCAACAGTCGTTGCCGTTAACGGTAAAGTTTTACTTGGTAAGGTCTTCCACTGGGGAATTTTCACAGAAGGTGCAGTCGATTAGTTATAAAGGTGAAACAGGTTTTCCTTAAATGAGTCTTTAGAGAGCATGGAGATTAAGCTTTGTGGGAGATTGTTCCAGTCCCTAATTGTTCTTGGGAAAAAGGAGTTAGCAAAGGGAGACATTCTGGTGCATGTGGTGTTCTTTGTGTTGCTTATTTAGGATGGATTGTGTAGTGTTCCACAAAGACCACAGTATAGCTTTTAAACAAAACTATGATTTCATTTACACTACTAAACTGGGTTTCCGCACTTAGTCCTTTTAAAATGCAGAATTGATCAAGAACATATAAATACACTCACCTACTGCTAATCTCACTCACTATAACCTAACCTTCGCACATTAACTGCTCTGATGACCATTCTCGAACTGTCTCCTGCTTACTCCTCCCCTAAGGTCTAGCATCACTGCTTTATATAGTAGTATCTGCAGCTCCGTCTAGTGGCTATTCATGGTACTACATTAACCCTTGTAATGCTGATAGTTATAATAATACCACAGTGCATACAGTTGGAACTTTTGGTTATGAACTCTTCAAGCTCAGTCACTTATGGGCTTGACGTACTGCTTGGAAATATTTAATTATCCATTCAGAATTTGACAAAGGCATGTCAGCCTTCTGTTCTGGAGACTGGGCGGTGCTAGGCAGAGCAGATCCTGGCACAGCAACTGTAACAAGGTAGAAAGCTGGGTCACTTTTAAAATAACTTTTTCACTTATTATTAAAGGCTCTTCCATGCATTGCAGAGCCTGGATTTTCAACATAAATTCATTCTTTTTATTGAAACTTAACAAATTTTCAACAGCTCGCAGGAAGGATTACATTTGGTTCCCTATTCCCAATAGAACGGTGCCGGGGGGGGGGGGGGGGGGGGGGGGGGTCTCCATCTCCTCATGACTTAATCTAGAGATATGCTGGAAAGAAGAACCATCCTCTGTTACAGATGAAATGGAACCTGTCAAATGTATCATGGCACACTACAGTGCGAAGAAGGAACTATCCAGCACTGCACAGATCCAGCCAGTGAACTTTTCCATTTTCCTTCCAGGAACTCAGGAATTATATTTGAATATGCATAAATGATTATATAGACAACCCTGCACAGACAGCAACCTCCATCTACAACATGGTCCTAAAGGTCTGAATTGTTAGGCATTGCAGCAGAAGCTGAAACTTCAGCTTTGAGCGGTGAAGAGCATTCAACATTGCTTACTCCTTATACTGTACTACTTCCTCAAGCTTCGTGTGCAGTCCTGTAGGCGTTTGGCAATAGTAATGGAGGTGTAGGCGTTTGGCAATAACGATGGAGGGTTTGCATGATGTTCACTTGTTCAGGTTACAGACAAGTTCAGGGACAAAGATGTGACTGTTATTCAAAGAGAATAAAAGCATCAAAAGATTGTTTCTAATACTCATTTTCACATTAATTCTGTTCTCTCCATCTCATTCCATGAGACTGTGAACTTATTCCAATTACAACAGCTTGCCTGACAGCCACTCAGTAGGACAATATGACACTACCAGGACATTTTTGTCTTGACCCCAAGCTCAAGAAAAGCTATCAGCATCATCATGTCCTATTCCATCAGTTCTCTCATGATCAATCTTTTAAAGAATGGTCTAACTGAAAGCAGTCAATGACCCAAATTGCTGTTGATGACTTCCTGTGCACGCCTGCTTCTGGTGAGGTTATAAAGACCTCAAGAAAAGATGTATGGAGATATTTAAAATTCATATAAAATGGCAATGGGATAAAGCTGCACAGCTTCAGGAATACACTCCATGCTGCAAATTAAAGACGTGTGGTTGTACTAATAGCTCCATTTATTTGTAACTGTACAATAATTCACACATACTTGCATTTCTACAGTGCCTTTCACAACCTGAAGACATCCCAAAGGTACTTTTGAATTGTAGTCAGTTTAATGTAGAAACATGGGGCTGGATTCTCCGAGCCTCCGCGCAAAATTGCTTTTAATCAACCTCCTCAATTGTTAAACCAGAAGATGTACCTGCACCAGAAGGAGCACCGTCAGCACCAAATGAGCGTTTACGGCGAAATCTGGTCAGACGCTGCTCCCGTGATTCTCCGGTCCTCGGAGTGGCTGCGGTGGCTGCGGCGCGAACTACGCGCCGCAGGTAGGGGGCCATTTACAGAGCCTCCCTCGCAATCCTGCAAGGAAAACTGGCTGAGTTCCCGACGGCGTGGTTCTAACCACCGCAGCCACCCTGGTGGGGGCAGGGGTGATCGATCACCGGGGATGGCCTCATGGATGGCCAGGGGGGCGATCGGGGGTCACAGGGGTCATCTATTTCTGGTGCCACTCCGCAGTCCGACTCCGCCATATCCCATGGGGCGGCCGCTGAAGGCCGCCGCCGTGCGGACTCCCGACCGGAAGTATGGGGCCCCGTATCCACAGCCAAAGCTTCGAGAAGCACTCCGGGGCCCTGCCAGCCCTCTGCAGGTAGGAGAATCACTCAGGGCTTTCTTAAGGAAAGTCCAGAGTGATTTGCCAGCTTTTTTACGCTGGCGTGAGGACATAGCCCCATTATTGGAGAATCCTGCCCATGGCACACAATAGATGCCCTGCAAGCTCCCACAATCAGCAATGCAACAATAACCAGATAATCTGTTTTGTGATATCAATTGAGGGTCAAATACTGGCCTGTTCTTTCTTTAAAATAGTGCTTTTGAATCTTATATATCAATTTGAATGAACAGGCACTCAGACATCTCACCCTAAGAGTCAACAAACAACATGCATAAAGGGCGACCTGTGAATGTGCTGGGGCAGCATGGTAGCACTTAAGGTGGCACTGTAGCACAGTGGTTACCACTTTTGCTTCAGAGCACCTGGGTCCCAGGTTCGATACCCAATGGGGTCATTGTCTGTGCGGAGTCTGCGTGGGTTTCCTCCGTGTGCTCTGGTTTTCTTTCACAAGTCCCGAAAGATGTGCTTGTTAGGTGAATTGGGCATTCTGAATTCTCCCTCAATGTACCCGAACCGGCACTGCAGTGTGGTGACTAGGGAATTTTTACAGTAACTTCATTGCAGTGTTAATGTAAGCCTAATTGTGACACTAATAAAGATTATTATTACTTCGATTTCCAGAGGATATTTGGCAGGGTGCCATATTAAAGGTTATTACCCAAAATAAGAGATCATGCTATAGCAGGTAACATATTAGAGGATTGGTTAGCTAACAGGGTACAGGGAGGAGCGTCAGGTAATTTTCGAATTGGCATGATGTGATGAGTGGGGTGCCACAGGATCACTGCTGCAGCCACTATTTACAATTTATATCAATGAATTGAATGAAGGGACCGAATGCACACAAAAATAGGTCGGAAAGTAAGTTGTGAAAAGGACAGAAGGAGTCTGCAAAGGGATATAGATAGGTTAAGCAAGTAGGCAAAATTTTGCAGTTGGTGTGTAATGGAGGAAAATGTACACTTGTCCACTTTGAAAGGAAGAAGAGAAAAGCAACATATTAATTTAAATGAAGAGAGATTGCAGAATTCTGGGCCACATAGGCTGGTTTAGCACACGGCTAAATTGCTGGCTTTGAAAGCAGACCAAGGCAGGCCAGCAGCATGGTTCAATTCCCGTACCAACCTTCCCGAACAGGTGCCGGAATGTGGCGACTAGGGGCTTTTCACAGTAACTTAATTTGAAGCCTAGTTGTGACAATAAGTGATTTTCATTTTCATTTCAGAGGGACTTAGGTGTCCTGGTCCATGAATCATAAAGTAATTGTGCAAGTACAATGCATGATTAGGAAGGCAATTAATCTTTGTTTTCTATTGCAAGGGGAATGGAATATAAAGGTAAGGATTTTTTGCTACAGTTGCACAGGGTGTTGGCAAGACCACTTCTGGAACACTGTATAGTTTTGCTCTCTTTATTTAAGTGAAGATATAAATATGTCAAAAGCAATTCAGAGTAGGTTCACTCAACTGATACCTGGGATAGGGGTGGTTATCTTATGAGGTTGGCCAACCTGAGCCTTAATCAACTGGAATTTAGAAGAATGAGAGGTAATCTTGCTTTTTTAAAAATTTGTTCAAGGGATGAATGCTTCACTGGCTGGGCCAGCATTTGTCGCCCATCCCTGAAGGCATTTAAGAGTCACCACATTTCTGTGAATCTGGAGTCAGATGTAGGCCAGACCACAGAAGGATGAGAGATTTCCTTCCCTAAAGGACATTAGTGAACCAGATTGATTTTTATGACAATCAAAAATGATTTCATGGTCATTTATTTTCTTGAATTCATGTTACACCATCTGCTGAAATGAAATGAAAATGAAAATGTGGTGATATTCAAACCCAGCATTCCAGACATTCGGGATTACTATTCCCGCAACAAAACCGCTACGCCACTACCTCCCCTTTGAAGCATACAAGAGGCGACTTGACAAGGTAGGTGTTGAAAGGATATTCCCCTTATGGAAGAGACTAAAATTAGAGAACACAGTTTAAAAATAAGGGGTCTCCCATTTAAGATGGAGATGAGGAGACATTTTTTCGCTGACTCTTTGGAACTCTTTCCCCCAGGGGAGTATGTAGCCACCTGCGGTGCCCACATCACAATTTCAAAATGGACACTTGCAAAGAGTACAGGGAAAATTGGACAGTGCTAAGGAAACAAGCAGGTATAAGGTTTGCCTGTGGATTGGAGCTTGCAGCTCCCAGACAAAACCGATACTACAAGCCATTAGCATAGTAATGAGCTATCTCCGGGGACAAAAGAGAAACATTTAAGCAATCGGTACCAGGGAAGACTCCCCGGCGCCAGTGGGGACTAAAACAAAGGCAGGCCAACAGTCACCTAGGACCCGCCCAGTGATCAAGCAACGACCCCTTTATTGGAGAGAATCAATACAAATGATTGGGACATGCTCCAATTAATTGGGGCCAAGTTCAGGAACCACCCAAAAGAGCGCGAAGCCCCTTGGGGTATAAAGAGGAGTCCCCAAAGACAGATCGCTCTCTTCTTCTTCACCTTCACCTTGGCCTTGGCTCTCAGCGATGAGAGACCCGGCAAGCACCAGCCAAGTAAGTCTAAAGTCAACGCACGCTACAAGATAGGCGCTCCTGGCTACTATTCTATACCCCAGTTCGAAGCCAGCAGCCTCAGAATCGGACGACGGCCATTGTTCCTCTGACTGAGTGCACACCCGAAGCTAAGTATAGGCTTTTAGTAGTATTTGTAGTTTAGGGAGTAGAGTTTGTGCATGAGTAATAATTGACTGTGTGTGTAAATAAATGTGCATTGATTTCAAACTTACTAACTGGTGTATCAATTCTTTGATCAGTATGCGGTTTTGAACCTTGTGGCGGTATAGAAAGGATACCTGGCGACTCTTGAGCAAACGTAATTAAAACACAGCAAATTAAGGAGAGAATAATGAGCAACAGGTGGGAATCAGGACAGTAAGCCAGCAAGTGTAGAGGCTGGGGATGAGCATGGTACCAGGCTGGCTAAGAGGAAGGGTAGGCTGGGGGTGGTCATACTCAGTGGGCCTGGAGCTCTGGAGTGTGTCTGCTTCAATGCACGGAATATAACAGGTAAGACAGATGAACTTCAAGCCTTGATTCACGCGCAGAACTTGGATGTGGTTGCTGTAACGGAGACTTGGTTAAAAAAGGGACACGACTGACAGCTAAATATTCCAGGATATAGGTGTTTTAGGCGAGACAGGAAGGTAAAAGAAGTCGGCGAGTTGCAATACTGGTTAGAGAACATATTACAGCTGTACAGAGGGAGGACACCATGGAAGAATCAAGTAACGAGGCACTGTGGTTAGAACTCAGAAACAGGAAGGGACAGTCACTATGATGGGGGTGTACTACAGGCCTTCCAACAGCCCATGGGAAGTTGAAGAACAGATAGGTAAGCAGATTCTGGATATAATAGGGTTGTTGTAGTGGGAGACTTTAAATTTCCTCATATTGACTGGAAATCCCTTTGGGCTAAGTCTGATGGTGAGGAATTTATTAAGTGTGTCCAAGAAGTTTTTTGAGGCTATATTGGACCTAGTACTAGGCAACGAGCCTGGCCAGATTGCCTCAAACCAATATATTTTGAAATTTCGCCAGGTGTAACGGGGATTCCATCTCAGTGCTCCTATCCACTTCAACCGTTGGGATGGATAGACTGTCCAGAAAGCCAGACATGACTGACCTATCTGTAGAAGTCCGATCTATAAAGATCATAGTAAAAGGATTCAAACGTCGCATTACCTGGTGCGACGCACCCCCGCTGGCCAATGGGGTTTCCCATTGTGGGCAGCCCCGCGCCGTCGGGAAATCCCCAGGCGTGGATGCGCTGCCGGCAGAACGGAGAATCCCGACAGCGGAGAATCCAGCCCAAGGTTTCTGCCCAAATTGAGTATCTGTGAGATCTCCCCGGAGGCTGCCTGCCATTTAAGCTGGTGAGCCAAAAGGTGACTGCCCTTTCTCTATATTCATAAAAGGTGCCCCTTGAACGCTGTAACTGACTTATTGCCCTGCTAGTTGACAATAGTTCAAACTAAGTCTGCAGTTTTATTTCCTGCTTGGCACTACCTCTGGAGTAGGAGTACTGGTGGACCTCTAGAATGGAATCCACCAGGCTCTGCTGCTCCAAACTCATTGACCTCAACTAATGCGCTCTGTAAGAGATAACTTCCCCCCCTGAGGTCTTCCCCCCTGAGGTCTGCCTTAAGAGCCTTCCACAACGTGGAAAGTGAGATTGAATCGGATTTGTTAGATTTTATATCATCCTCCAAGGCCAGGGACATACGCTTACAAAATATTTTATCCACTAACAACGTCGTATCTAATCTCCAGGGCGGACGTTGGATTGGGGCCAGACTATAGCGAGAAATCAATAAAGTGCGGGGCAGAATCTGGTGAGCACCACACAGTTGCTAATGTACATCAGGTGGAGGCAGGAACACCCAGACAGCTGTCAGAGGTCTGCTAGATCCAGCCAGATGCTGAGTTTATGGAACATGCTTTCCCGGAGCTGATGGAGACATTAATGAGTGGCCAGGACGTTTAGAGGGAGATGTCAGTGACACTCCAGTAAGTCCATAGCAGATTGGAGAAGTCACAGAGGCTACGGGCTCAGGAAATGCCACCGGCAATGCGTGGCACTAAGGTCAATACTGTTCGGGTGGCGCAGTAGAGATCATGGTACACAACATCAGCAGCATGAGCAAAGATCTCCAAGGCATGGAGCAGTTGGTGATGGCCATGGCTGAGAGCCTGGGTAGACTGTCCAACTCGCTGGGGGATGTGACCCAGTATCAGGCTGATCTTCATGAGGTGCTGTGGGGCATGTCCCACTCTCAAATTAGAATGGGCTGCAGAGCTTCTCAGTCGCAGGTGGGTATTACCGAGGCAGGGCAGAGCATGGCTCAAACACTCAGGAGCATCGTCAAGAGCATCAACACCATGGTGCTGACATTGGGGGGCAGCCAGATCCAGATGACGCAGGGGGTGCTTGAATGAACTGCCCCTTCATCCCAAGGTGAACCCCAGGGTGCTATGGGCACCAGGCGAAAGGAGAGGGCACTGGGTGGCAACCCAGACCCATCCGATGGAGTGGGAATGGTGGCCAACTGCTCCCCCAAGTTCCAGCCCTCTGGTGAAGCCATATCTCAAAGTCAGCATATGAGACAGGGTGGCACGGCTATTCATGTGCCACCAAGGGCACTGGGGCCCTCCGGCCTCAGGGCCCCAGAGGACGCCCACCATGGGCATTGAAGGCCACGGGTGGTGGTAAGCAGCAGGCTGCCTCCAACTCTAAGTGCACACTGGGGACACACCTAGATGTAGCGGTAGAGCAAGGAAGACTAAGCACATTGGGGATCACTGAAGGCTCCCGCGGAGGGGGTGTAGTGAGGATGGTAGGGCAGCCCCATCGGGAGAGTGGGGCATTGTTGGACATCTATGACAGGTTAAAAACCCTCCACCAAAACCAGTATGACGACTGTCACTTTCTTCTGCAATGTGGGCCGACCTCCGAATCCTTGGCCCATCTACCCTGGCATCCCCCTCCCCGAGCACACCGGGTGAAGGTGATGGGTGTGAGCAAGCCCTCAACAGACAGGCAGGGGATCAGACAATGGCATAGATTGAGCTCTCTGCGGGTTATAAACGCACCCCTACCCTCGACAGTACGATGCCAACACAGTCCCAGCACCCTGGCGTTATGTTACACATACTTTGGGAGGGTGGGAAATTGGGGGGGGGGGCATTGGGGAAGGTAGCGATGATGGACCAGACCACACAGCGGGTGAGTATGAGGGCTTCCTTGGTCCTCCAGACTTGCTGGACTCTCACTGCTGCCACCTATCCTGCAGCCTCTGGCAGGTCCTCCGGTTCATCCCGGGCTCGTCCTCCAGCACCTCCTAGTCCGGCGCCTCCTCATCATTCTCGTCCTCCTCCTCCTTGGAGGTGGGTACATGTTCCTCATCTCTAACCTCCAGTATGTCGCCCTGCTGCCATGCCAGGTTGTGGAGGTCACAGCAGACCATCATAAAGCGGGCGACTCTCCGTGTACTACAGGGCACCACCAAGCGGTTGGTCCATCAGAACCGAATTTTGAAAAGTCCGATGCACCGCTCAATGGCAGCCCGATTGGCCACATAGGCCTCGATGTATCAGGTCTCCGCTTCGGTCTCTGGCCTCTGTACTGGCATCATTAACCAGGTCCTCAGTGTACACTCCCTATCCCCCAAGAGCCAGCTGCCCATCCTGGGATATTCCTCAAAGAGGCCGGGATATCGGACCGCCCCAGGATGTAGCTGCCATGCATACTCCCTGGGAAGGGTGCACAGACGTGCATGATCTTCACGCGGTGGTCACACACGAGCGCAGGGAGTGGAACCTGAAGGAGGTGGATCAGGAGGTGAGATCTCTTAAAACCAGATAGCTTGGAGAACACTAGAATAGCTCCACATACGTTAGTTTATTAAGGCCTGAAACTAACCTTAGAAAATATATCCAGATATCATTATTAACCATTAAACATGTATTCTTAGGACACAGAGTAATATGCATTTAAACTCTTGCTAAAAGTAGTGGCCGCAATGTATGATGAGATTTCAGCTAGCTAACTTGACTACACCTGTACACAGATAGGTAATGGAGCAGCTAGGAACCACACTATGATAAGAGGAAATGGGAATAAGGGAGAGTGAAAGACAGTGGATGTGGGGGTGAGGTCTTGAGGAACTACAGATGGCCAGTGGACAGGACATCAGTACATCATGAGCTGATCACGCAGTTACCATGCTGCCTAAAGTAACATTCACTGGTCAAGGTTTAATCAATAGCTGCAAAGATTGGATCGAGTCTAGCTGAGGCAGGGCTACTGATTTTTGGAAATTGCGTAACTGTTGAACCTAAAGCAATGTAATGCACAGTTGTTTTTGGCACTTATCCAAATCACTCTCCCTTGTACATTGACAAATCTTGGAAAGTAAAGCCATCTTAACCCAAGTTGCTATCTCCGTGAGTCTTTGTTTTAGTTGAGCAGTAATGAAGAGGGGAGATTCGCCACATAAAAGTCTCTGAAAACACTCCTACAGAAACCCTTGCTGTTAACATAGGGCACTCCCAGATGGCCCGGTGAGCGCAAGGCAACATGCGCACAGTCTATCAACTGTTAGTTTGGGGCATCCCGGTCATGGCGGAGAATCCTGCTGCCCGGGAATCTTGTTGGGCTTGGTCCATGTCAAAGTTTATATAATTTTCCGACCGGTCAAGTGGAACATCCTGTCGGATGCACCTGCAGGCTGTGGCTTGAGAGATGCTACACAGGTCTCCGCTTGAGCCCTGAAATGAACCCGAGGCATAGAACTTCATGGCTGCAGAGATCTTGATGGTCACAGAAAACGGATGTCCTCCTCCATGTGGTGCCAAGTCTACAATGATATAACATAGATGCTGCACCGTCTCTTTGTTGAGGCTGAGCCATCTGTGTCATTTGTTCAAAGGACCAGCGATGCCTGTACAACCTGGGACAAAGTGGGCCTCTCCCTGTGGGTCCCTCGCAGGGTCCTCAGGTTGTGGGGGAAGGTCTCTGCACATGGGCCACCGCCTCAAGCCTCTGCAAACCCGCCGTCTCTGAAGTCTGGCTGCCAAACTATCAGCAGCACCATTAGGGACTATTATGCGGGGTCCAAAATATCATCCATATCATTCAATATGTAAAAGGAATTGGGAGAGGATGTTAGACTGACAATCAGCGGAGGCTCCCATTCCAGGATCTCTATTACCCTATTGATGTTGCCCACTTCCCCCACACCCAGAATACCCAGCACATGCACTCCCGGCCACAGCAGGCCGCCCTCAACGGACCTCACACCCTGTACCCCAGACACCCGCACAAAACAACACAAAGCTGAGGCACTGCAACAATCTTCAGCCAGAAGTGCCAAGTCGATGATCAATCTCAGTCTCCTCCAGGGTCCCCAGTATCACAGATGTTAATGTTCAGCCAATATGATTCACTCCACGTGATATCAAGAAACGGCTGAAGGCACTGAATACTGCAAAGACTATGAGCCTTGATAATATCCCGGCAATAGTACTGAAGACTTGTGATCCAGAACTTGCCACACTCCTAGCCGAGCTGTTCCAGTACAGCTGCAACACTGGCATCTATCCGGCAATGTAGAAAATTGCCCAGGAGTGTCCTGTACACAAGAAACAGGACAAATTCAACTCTCTATCATCGGCAAAGTGATAAAAGGAGACGTCAACACTGCAATCAAGCGGCACTTACTCAGCAATAACATGCTCACGGGCACTTAGTTTAGATCACTCAGCTCCTGATCTCATTACAGCCTTGGTTCAAACATGGACAAAAGAGCTGAATGCCAGAGGTGTGGGGAGAATGACTGCCCTTGACATCAAGATAGCATTTGACAGAGTATAGCATCAAGGAGCCCTAGCTAAACTGGAGTCAATAGGAATCAGGGGGAAAACTCTGCTGGTTGGAGTCATACCTGGCACAAAGGAAGATGGGTGTGGTGGTTGGAGGTCGACTCCAGAACATCACTGCAGAAGTTCTCAGGGTAGTATCATTGGCCCAAACATCTTCAGCTGCTTCATTAAAGACCTCCCTTCCATCATAAGATCAGAAGTGGGGATGTTTGTGGATGACTACACTACACTATGTTCTGCACCATTTACGACACCTCAAATAATGCAGCACTCCATGTCCAAAATGTAGCAAGACCTGGACAATATCCAGGTTTGGGCTGACAAGTTGAACGTTACATTCACACCACAGAAGTGACAGGTAATGACCATCTCCTACAAGAGAGGATCTAACCACCGCCCCTTGCCATTCAATGGCATTACCATCACTGAATCCCCCACAATAAACATCCTGGAGGTCACCATTGATCAGAAACTGAACTGGGCTAGCCACATTAATACTGCAGCTACCAGGGCAGGTCAAAGGCCAACTCACCCCCCACAAAAAAAGCTGTCCACCATCTACAAGGCACAAGTCAGGTGTGTAATGGAATACTCTCCACTTTCCTGGATGAGTGCAGCTCCAACAACACTCAAGAAGCTTGACGCCATCTAAGACAAAGCAGCCCCCTTGATTGCTCGCCCTTCCACAAACATTCAAACCCACCCCCACTGGCGAAGTGGCAGCCATGTGCACCATCTACAAGATGCACTGCAGTAACTCACCACGGTTCCTTAGACAACACCTTCCAAACCCACGACCAGTACCATCTAGAAGGACAAGAGCAGCAGATACCTGAGAACCCCACCACCTGGAGGTTCCCCTCCAAGTCACTCACCACCCTGACTTGGAAATATATCACCACTCCTTCACTGTCACTGGGACAATATCCTGGAAATCCTTTCCTAATAGCACAGTGGGTGTACCTACACCTCAAGGACTGCAGCAGTTCAAGAAGGCAACTCACCACCATGTTCTGAAGGGCAACTGGGGATGGGCAATAAATGCTGGCCAAACCAGCGGCAGCCACATCCCGTAGATTAATTTTAAAAATCAATAAATAACTTAACCTGGACCAGGCTCTGGTCCCCTCCCCATTTCACTCATCCACCCTCTGGCCGTCGATATATCCCCGGAGCTGTGTCCCATCCCCTGGGTGCTCGGATATTGGCTGCTGCATTTGTGGTGTCGACTCTTGCAGTGTTACAGCAGGGTCCATGCATCAACGTCTGATTGGGATGCCAAGCAATGACTCCCACATGCTCAATGGCACACCCACCCATGGGAATCCACTTGGGTTGTGTGAAGTGCGCACTTAACCATTATTGCCAATTCCCTATACACAACAACCTTCAGCCACATGGCCAGAGACCTCGGCAGTCAGTGGGGGTTATTGTGGGTGTGTGGGGCAGACAGGCAGAGGCTAGGATTGCCCCTGTAATAGGTACACACTAGCCAGGTGTTGCCGTGCACTGTTGCCACCTCCCCCCAGTGCCCCTCTCACCTCGCCCCTCCCAGGGAGGGCCCCCAAGGCCAAGGGTGCCCTATCCCCCACCCCTCTCTGAGCACTGGGGCAACAAACCCAGCGCCCTCGGACTCTTTGCCTCGGAGCAAAGATGGCTACTCATCTCCTGGGCTCCCCATAGAAGCCCTTTCGCCAGGTTTACGTTTTTAAAAAGGAGTACTAATCGGCACTAGCGTAACCACTTGCTGGGGAGGCCGCTGAATCACAGGAGGTCATTGAATATGGGATGGGCTCCCGTTAATTGAATGGAAATAGGGCTTAAATGGTGATAACTGATTTCTAGCTGCTCTCCGGCAGGATTTCGCCTAGGGGAGCGGGCCGGTTACATTGCAAGCTGTTTGGTGTCTAGCGCAGTTGTCATTTTCGGCCTCTCCTTCAACAGCCTCATTACACTCGAGCGAGAGGGCAATGAGGCCGGAGAATCGCTCCCAAAGTCAAAGAAGTGGACAAACGAAAATCAACAGACACCGGCAGCAAATTACTATAAAACTACTATAATGAGCTGCAGCGAACCCTCCAAAGCCCCGCTCCTTTTAACTAATTCCTTAGTTAGCAGCCAGGAGAAAGAGAAAAATAGATCCTCAATAACAAAAATACCCAAACCCCATTTTACTTGCAGCCTGAAAGGAAGCCATTTATTTATTTTTTTAAAATAATTTTTATTCAAGGTTTCACAAATTGCCAACAATAAAAATAACACAAAGAAATAAAAACAAACCCCCCCCCCCCTTATACACAAAGAATAAATTAACAAAGATAAACGCAAATATACACACCCAATCAAGAAAAACAAACAAACCCTCATGAACCCCCCCACCCCAAACTCCCATGTGCCCCCAGCTCGGCTCAACCCTGGATCCTACCACCCTTGACATCTTCTCTGCTACGCCCCCCCCCCAGAAGACCTCCAGCGCTGGGCACGCCCAGAACATGTGGATATGGTTTGCTGGGCTCCCTGAGCATCTAACACATCTGTCCTCTCTCCCAAAGGACCTGCTCAACCTTGCCCCGGGTCATGTGCGCCCTATGCAGTACCTTGAATTATATTAAGCTGAGCCTCGCGCAACAGGAGGATGAATTTACCCCCCCCCCCAGGGTATCCGCCACGTCCCCTCGTCGATCTCCTCACCCAACTCTTCCTCCCACTTACCCATCAGCTCCTCCACCGAGGCCTCCTCCTCCTGCATCACCTGATAAGTTGCCGATATCCTCCCCTCTCCAACCCAAGTCCCCGAAAGCACCCTGTCCTAGACCCCTCATGCAGCAGCAGTGGGAACTCCACCACCTGCCGCCTAACAAACGCCCTTACCTGCATATATCTGAAGGTGTTCCCGGGGGGGGGAGGCCGAACCTCCCCTCCAGCTCACCCAGACTCGCGAATTTCCCATCCACAAGCAGGTCCCCCATTATTTTAATGCCTGCTCTGTGCCAACTCAGGAACCCTCCATCCATTCTCCCCGGGATAAACCGGTGGTTCCCCCGTATCGGGGACCACACCAAGGCCCCCACCACCCCCCTGTGCCATCTCCATTATCCCCAAATTTTGAGGGTAGCCACCACCGGACTCGTGGTATACCTCATTGGAGGAAGCGGCAGCGGCGCCATCACCAGCGTCTCCAGGCTCGTGCCCACAGAGGACGCCATCTCCAACCTCTTCCATGCCGCCCCCTCCCCCTCCATTACCCACTTGCATATCACGATGGCGGCCCAATAATATCCACAGAGGTTAGGCAGCGCCAACGCCCCCCTATCCCTGCTCCGCTCCAGGAACACCCTTCTCACCCTCGGGGTCTTCTGCGCCCACACGAACCCCATAACGCTCCTGTTGACCCGCCTGAAAAAGGCCGTAGGGATCAGGATAGGGAGGCATTGGAACAAGAACAAAAACCTCGGGAGCGCCGTCATTTTGACTGACTGCACCCTCCCCGCCAGGGAGAGTGGCAGCACGTCCCACCTCTTAAACTCCTCCTCCATCTGCTCCACCAGCTTCGTAGTTAAGCCTATGTAAGGACCCCCAGCTCCTAGCTACCTGTACCCCAGGTACCTAAAACTCCTCTCCACCTTTTTCAACGGGAGGTCACCAATCCCCCTCTCCTGGTCCCCTGGGTGCACTACGAACAGTTCGCTCTTCCCCATATTGAGCATGTACCCGGAGAAATCCCCAAACTCCCCAAGGATCCTCATCACCTCCGGCATTCCCCCCACCGGGTCCGCCACATACAACAGTAGGTCATCCGCATATAGCGACAGCCGATGTCCCCCCCCCGCACTATCCCCCTCTAGTTCCTCGACTCTCTCAGCGCCATGGCCAGGGGTTCAATCGCCAGCGCAAAGAGCAGGGGGGACAGGGGACACCCCGACCTCGTCCCCCAGTGCAATCGGAAATACTCTGACCTCCTTCTGTTCATAGCCACACTCGCCACCGGGGCCTCAAATAGCAACCTCACCTACCTGACGAACCCCTCCCCAAACCCGAACCTTTTCAGCACCTCCCCCAGGTATCCCCATTCCACCCTATCAAAGGCCTTCTCCGCAACCATCTCCGCCACTATCTCCGCCTCCCCTTCCACTGCCGGCATCATTATAACATTTAAGAGCCTCCGTACATTAGCATTCAACTGCCTCCCTTTCACAAACCCCGTTTGATCCTCATGTATGACCTGTGGCACACAGTCCTCTATCTTCATGGCCAGTATCTGTGCCAGCAACTTTGCATCTACATTTAAGAGTGAGATCGGCCTATATGACCCACACTATAGGGTGTCCTTGTCCGGCTTCAGGATCAAGGTGATCAGTGCCCTAGACATCGTCGGGGGCAGAGCCCCCTCTTCCCTTGTCTCGTTGAAGGTCCTTACCAACAGCGGGCCCAGAAGGTCCGAATACTTCTTCTAGAATTCAACCGGGAACCCATCTGGCTCCGGTGCCTTCCCCGTCTGCATGTTCCCTATCGCTTTGACCAACTCCTCCAGTCCAACCGGCGCCCTCAACCCAGCCACCTGCTCCTCCTCCACTCTCGGAAACCTCAGTCGGTCTCGGAAGCAACCCATCCCTCCCTCCTCCACTGGGGGCTCAGACTGGTACAGTTCCTCGTAAAAGCTCCTAAAGACCCCATTGATACCCACCGCACTTCGTACCGTGCTCCCTCTTCCGTACCTAACACCCCCAATCTCCCTAGCTGCCTCCCGCTTCTGAAGCTGGTGCGCCAGCATCCGGCTCGCCTTTTCTCCGTATTCATATACTGCCCCCTGCGCCCTCCTCCCACTGCGCCCTCCTTCCTGGTGGTCAATAAGTTGAACTCGGCTTGGAGGCTACGCTGCTTCCTCAGCAATCCCTCCTCCGGGGCCTCCACGTACCTCCTGTCCACCCTCACCATCTCCCGCACCAACCTCTCCCCCCTCTCCTTGTGTGCCCTAATGGAGATAAGCTCTCCTCTGACCACCGACTTCAGCGCCTCCAAGACCACCCCTACTTGCACCTCCCCATTATCATTCGTCTCCAGGTAACTCTCTCTACACCTCCGGACCCGCCCGCTCACCTCGTCCGCTAACAACTCCACCTCCAGAGCCACAGAGGACGTTGGTCTCTCTTCTCCCCCAACTCGAGGTCCACCCAATGCGGAGCGTGATCAGAAATGGCTATCGCCGAATATTCCATGTCCTCCACCCTCAGAATCAGCGCCCTGCTCATGACAAAAAAGTCAATCCGGGAGTAGGCCTTGTGGACATGGGAGAAGAATGAAAATTCCCTGGCCCCCAGCCCCGTAAATCTCCATGGGCCCACCCCTCCCATCTGGTCCATAAAGCCCCTCAGCACCTTGGCAGCCGCCGGCCTCCTGCCCGTCCTGGACCTGGAGCGATCAAGTGCCGGGTCCAGCACCGTGTTGAAATCCCCCCCCCCCCCCCCCCCCCCCCCCCCCCCCCCCCCCCCCCCCCAATTATTAGGCCTCCTGTCTCAAGGTCCGGAATCCGGCCCAACATACGCCGCATGAACCCCGCATCATTCCAATTCAGGGCGTATACATTGACCAGCACCACCCGCTCCCCCTGGAGCTTGCCACTTACCATCCCATACCTACTGCCATTGTCTGCCACAATGCTCAACGCCTCGAACGACACTCTCTTCCCCACCAAAATCGCCACCCCCCAGTTTTTTGCATCGAAGTCCGAATGGAACACCTGCCCGACCCACCCCTTTCTTAAACTTACCTGATCCGCCACCCTCAGGTGCGTCTCCTGGAGCATGGCCACATTCGCCTTCAGCCCATTCAGTGCGCGAACACCCGGGCCCGCTTGACCGGCCCATTCAGCCCCCTTACATTCCAGGTTGTCAGCCGGATCAGGGGGCTACTTGTCCCCTGCCCCGCCGATTAGCCATAGCCCTTCCTAGGCCAGCCACGTGCCCGCGTCCCCCGCACGGCCCGTTCCCCACAGCGGCAGACCCCCGCCACGACCTCCTCTACCACCTCCAGCTCCCCTTTGGCCATTCCAGGAGCAAACCGGAACCCCCCTCCACCCTCGCCCCCTAGCTAGGTCCCCCCCTAGATGCGTTTCCCCCCATTGTACTCCCGTGAGTCAGCTGACTCCTGCTGATCCCGGCCACTCCCGCCGCACCATCGACCCCCCAGTGTAACACTTCCCCTCCCCACCCTTGCCCACAAGCAGGCTCACGTCCTTCCCCTTCCACTCACAGCGCGGGAAAAAGCCCGTGCTTCCCAGCTCCGGCCCCGCCCCCTTCAACCCTTAGCGCGGGAAAAAGCCCGCGCTTTCCACTCGGCCGGCCCCGCCTCCTCTGGCGCAGCTCCCTTTTCAGGCCCAGTCTCACTAGCCCTATCTCAGGCCCCTCCCCCCCCCATGAGGCCCCATCAACCCTACCGACCATCCACCCCCAAGCTGTTTGCCTACCCCCCTCACGAGCCCATCAGTCGGGCCTCATCAAAACAATGCCCTATCAACCCCCAGAAAACAAAGAAAGAACCATCGGGTCACAACACAACAATCCCCAACCATCCCCCGACCCTCAGTCTGAGTCCAGTTTTTCGGCCTGAACAGAGGCCCAGGCTTACTCCGGGGACTCAAAATAATGATGTCGGTCCTTGTGGGTGACCCACAGATGCGACGGCTGTAGCATGCCGAACTTCACCCCTCTCCTATGCAGCACTGCCTTCGTCCGATTGTAACCGGCCCTCTTCTTCGCCACCTCTGCACTCCAATCCTGGTAGATCCAGACCTCCGCGTTCTCCCACCTGCTGCTCCGCTCCTTCTTGGCCCACCTTAATACACACACTCGATCAGTAAACCGGTGGAACCGCACCAGCACCGCCCGCGGCGGCTCGCTGGGCTTGGGCTTCCTCGCCAGCTCTCGGTGGGCCCCCTCCAACTCTAAGAGTCCCTGGAAGGCCCCCGCTCCCATCAACGAATTCAACATGGTGCCACAGAGGTCCCCATGTCCGATCTCTCCAGCCCCTCCGGGAGGCCCAGGATCCGCAGGTTCTTCCGCCTCGACCGGTTCTCCATCTCCTCGAACCTCGCCTGCCATTTCTTGTGGAGCACCTCATGCACCTCCACCTTCACCGCCAGGCCTAGGATCTCGTCGTCGTTCTCCGAGACCTTTTGTCGGACCTCCCGGATCGCCGCCCCTTGGGCCGTCTGGGTCTCCAGCAGCTTGTCAAGTGAGGCCTGCATCGGCTCAGACAGCTCTGCTTTTAGCTCCTTAAAACAGCGCTGGAGCAGTTCCTTTCTTTGCTGCAATGCCGCTTTTTTAAATCGCCCCGCTCCTGGTCCAATCCATACACCAGCAGGGGAATGTTGCTGTCCCCTTCCCACACGGGGAAACGTCAAACAAGCGCCGTTGCGGGCCCTAAAAAGAGCCCAAAAGTCCTTTGCTAGCGGGAGCTGCCGAACGTGCGACTTAGCTCCGCATAGCCGCAACCGGAAGTCCCCAAGGAAGCCATTTATTAATACAAAGAACAGAACCCAACATAATATAAAACCCCAATTGTAATCAAGAACTTTAAGAACTTAGCTTCAACAAGAACAAACATGAAACCCTAACAATAACACGACATTCCCGTCGACACAGCCAAAAACAAAATTACAACATGCCCAACTTGAGTTTTCTAACAAAAGAGTCCACTTCTCAGACACATCAAAGAAATAGTCTTTTCCGAAAAATTACTCTGAGACAAGCTGGATAGATCAACACAAACCGGACTCCACTCTTGTACAGGGAGGCCTTGACTCCGTTGAACACGGCGCTTTCCTTTGCTAGCTCCACACCCATGCCCTGATAAAACCTGATGGAGTGGCCTTCCCATTTAAAATCGCAGTCTTCCCTTGCCCATTGCAAAACCTTCTCCTTTTCTTTGAAGATATGGAATCTCTCCATCACCGCGTACAGTGGATCTTCAGGACAAGTCTTCGGCCGAAGTGTGCGATGGGCTGCGTCCAATTCAGATGAGGATGAGAAACCATCCTCAGCCACCATTTTTCAGAACATGCTCGAGAAGTATTCCATGGGGGTAAGGCCTTCAATTCTCTCCAATAACCACACAATCTGGATCTTTTGCCTCTTGGACCTGTTTTCTAGGTACTCAGCGATCTATTCGTTTCTGTCATTGAGGTCAGTTCGGGTTCCAATGCGGCAATCGGATCACTGTGGTCTGATAAGGCTACCTCCATATTTTAGATTGTGGCTCCCTGGCCTTCGATGTCTGATTAGTTCTCTACAGAGGCACTTGAATGAGGGCCAAGGCCTCTTCAATTGATCTTTTGAGATCTTCCAACACAATTCACCGGTGATCCTCAAATTCCTTCTCCAAGATATCAGAAAGAACCGCGGCCGTTAATGCAGTGGATAGAGAAACAAAAACCAACTCTGCAATTTTACTTGCTGTTGAGCTTCGAGAGGTTTCAGACTCGGTTGATGAGTTCTGTTTTAAGCTTTCTTTACCTTGCTTTTTTGGACATTTCAGTCATAAACGATCTTTATTCCAATAACTAATTTGAGTTTTTGAAAAACTTTTTATGGCACCAAGAAAAGCGGCAAAAAGTACTGTACTCCAGTGGGAGTCACCTTATGCTCGTCTTTCCCCCTGCATTATGCCACCGGAAGTCAGACGGAACATTTTTGCAAATGCACTTTTGATATTTCCCATGCAGAGCATAATTGGTGTTCTATTTCAACAGATTGCTTGCAGATTGAAGTATTTTTCTCAATGTCATTCCAGATCTTTCAAATGTTGAAAAGTGCATTCACCCTTTCTTCAACACATACTTTGAGGAGTGATCATTAGTGTCATGTAGTGTGTCTCTAATCTGCCTGACTCCTTGCTGTAGGGCCTTCAGTGCTACTCTAAATTTGGCATTCGTTACTCAACTGCTCACTTATCTTCAACAAAATTAGTACATTAACAGTCCTGCAGAAAGTTCACCTTGTGGAAGTTCAAAGTTAATTGTCAAGATTATTGCTATTCCTGCTCTCTATTTCAGAGTTAAAGGGCGCGTTTCTCCCATATGGGGAGAAATCGTAAGGCTGGCGTCAAATCCGGGCGGGTTTGACGCCAGCCCCCCCCTTCCCGACCGGGAACCGATTCTGGTCCCCGGTCGGGGCTAGCATGCCGACGCCGTAAACTCCGGCATCGCGGGCTTAACGAATTTCGTTAAGCCCGCTTGCCAGAGTTAGCGCCGGCTGACGCGTCATATGACGTCAGCCGCGCATGCGTGGATTGGAAGACTCCAACCCGCGCATACGCGGATGATGTCATCGCGCATTTGCGCGAAACCCGCGCATGCGCGGGCCGGGATGCCCCTCAGCCGCCCCGTGAAGTGATACAGCGGGGCGGCAGAGGGACAAAGAGTGCACGGGCATCGGGCCCGCTGCCCGCGATCGGTGGTCACCGATCGCGGGCCCATGGCACCCTTGGCACGGCCGTGGTACTGCCGTGCCAATCGGTGCCATGGTTTTAAAGATCGAGAGTTTACGGCCGTTTTTACGAACGGCCAGACCAGGTGTGTTTGCCGTTCGTAAAAACAGCCGTAAAGGGCTGGGAACTCGGCCCATCGAACAGCTGAGAATCGCTGCCGGCCGTAAAAAAACGGCGGCAGCGATTCGTATCGGGAGTCGGGCGTGGGGGGGGGGGAGAATAGCGGGAGGGCGTCGGAACAGCGTGGCCGTAAAATTTTACGAGCCACGCTATTCTCCGCACCGTCGGGAGTGCGGAGAATCGCGCCCAAAATGTATGATTGAGCACAAGAACCAAAATCAGGATTTAAGCAGCATTCTTTCTAACCTTCAGCAACCCAGACTGATATTCAACCAAAACTTCAATAATGTCCCAACAGCAATATCTAGATATAATTGTTTTTGGGAAGATAATTTATTGAAGGATAAGGAAGAAGATGGAAAATTAGAATACATCATGAGATGGCTTTGAAAGGGGTGGGATTCTCCGTCTCGCTGCACCCGTTTTCTGATGCAACGCGCCAGCGCTGGCAGCGGGATCCTCTGTCCCGCAGCCGGCCAATGGGGTTTCCCTTTGTGGGCACCCCCTTGCAGTCGGGAAATCCGCTGGCAAGAGTGTGTTGCTGGTGAAACGGAGGATCTCGCCGACGGAGAATCCAGCCCATGGTGAGAAGGGAGCAGCAGCATTGAGATCAATCATTAAAGAAACTCAGGAACATTTTCCTAATCCACAATCAAAGAAATCAATGTACCCCCCTTTACCAGTGGTGGGGACTGTCAGTGAAGATGAAAGCTTTTGCTTGTGTGACACGATTCCAGTGGTGTAATTTCCAAGGACCCTTGGAAGTGAATTGCTGACTATATGAGAATTGCTCTGGTGACCCGACATGAAAGAAGATTCAGCTGAGTGGTACTTTATAACTGTACAAGCGAGCAGCTAAAATAAATGTAGACTTTCAACTCAATGGATTGTATCAATGTTCAGCTGCAATAACCTGATCAAAATGTATATATTTGGAAGTCAGAACCACTTCTGGACTTGGGAGGAAATGTAGTTGCTGTGGGTGTGATGCTGTTAGTAGCTATGGTAACAATGATAGTGGCAATCTAATGGCAGTCCCAATGCTTGGCAATGAATGTCTCTTTTGCAATTGGCGACTTTGATGCTTTCACATTATCCTCATCTGCAGTGGATTGGTGAGGTGGGGAGAAATCCATTTGGGAGAAATAGCAGTACAGTAGCCACACTGTGTTCTACCACATGCCTTCTCCTCCCTGGGTGTACGCTGTAAAGGGGAGGGAGGTTACCTATTTATCTACTTCCTTTTTGTATTAATACAGAATTTTTATAAACACAAAAAATAGATTTAGATCCCACAAAAATATCCAATTCTTGCAGCCTAAATTTTCTTTCTCCCTTGAAATGTATCTATGTCCCATTTATATATTTTTTGTTCTTAAAACATATCAACATGAACTTGAGCACTCAAAACAGATTCCAGTAGTGCTGTGCCAAGCTACGGGGAAATTCAACCAAGAAATTTCAAAGCGTCATTATGGGAGGGTTTGGGGGGGATTTTCCTGCCCACTTTTTGACTGAGATCCACACCTCTACATTTTTGGGTATATTTATTGAGTTTCTCCCCAGTCAAGCCCACACTTGGAAATGTTTTCATCACTGGGGAGCTGAACTCGACGGGCAGCCAATTCCTTAGAGATTGGGCTGCCATTCTAAAAGGATGGCCCAATTTCTAAATCAGTTTGAGAGTCCCCAACACACCCCCATCCATGAGAAATGGCACTCCCTGCACACATGGCCATTACCCCACACTCCCCTCAAGTGAGGACACCCTGCTATGCGGTTGCTAAGAGGCCCCCCCCCCCGCCAATTTCAGGGCTCCCATCCCTCCTTTCGGAACCCCCACCCTTAACCCCCCTTAACTTTCATGAGGCCCCTTCATAGCCGCCTTTCACCCCCCCTCCCTCCATTCCATAAACCCCCTCATCCACCCTCTGATGGACATGGCCCCTCTCATGCTGACCCTTGGCAGTGCCACCCGGACACCCCTGAAATGGCACCCGAGCAGTGCCCTTGCCATTCTGGTATTAGACGTTCAAAGATTCACTAGGCTCTATGACTGGAGTTGAGCTACACCTAAAAACCAGGCCAGACAGCACACCTAAGTGTCTCTAAGTTAGAACCATACCACATGCCATTAGGCCTGAAGTTAAAGAACTAGAAATATTAGTAATGACAGGAGTCATTAAACCTGATGCTACAAGTGATTGGACGACACCAATCATTGCTATATTAAAATGGGATGGCTTAGTAAGAATTCATGGAGGGTGGCACGGTGGCAAAGCGCTGCTGCCTCACAGCGCCAGGGACCCAGGTTCAATTGCGGCCTCAGGTGACTGTCTGCATGGAGTTTGCATTTTTCACCGTGTCTGTGTGGATTTCCTCCGGGTGTTCCAGTTTCATTCCACAGTCCAAATATGTGCAGGTTAGGTGGATTGGCCATGCTAAATTGCCCCTTAATGTCCAAAAGGTTAGATAGGCTTACTGGGTTAGGGGGATAGGGTGGGGGGGCCTTACCCCATGTAGGTTGTTATTTAAGAGAGTTGGTGTAGACTCAATGGGCCAAATGGCCTCCTTCTGCTCCGTGGGGGTTCTATGATTTTAAAACTACTACTAACCCAGTTTTGTGCGTAGATCATTATCCACTGCTACTTACTGATTGAAAATTTGTTTCCTCAACTTTCTGGAGGACAGAAATTCAGTAAAATGTATCTTTCACAAGCATATCTGCAGATGAATGTAGTCACCGAATCATGGCCTCTACTCACCGTCATAATGTACAAAGATCTGGGGCTGGGTTCTCCGTGGGACAACGCAGGAATCACGAAACGTGATCGGCCGGAGAATCAGCTCAAACGCCAAAATCGGGCCCGATGCCGATTTCGCCCGAATCGGCATTCTCCGGAACCCTGAAATTGCAGCACCTGCCACACGGCCCGGAAGTACAGCATGCATCTCATTATTGGTCATGATAACCGATTCTCCAAGGCCTGAGCGATTCTGCGCCTTGGATGGGCTGAATTCCCAACAGCGTGTTTCTAATATGGTATAAAAATTCGTGAAGCTGGCGTGCTGACTGAGAGGAGGTGGCATGGGGGGAATGCGGGCTCCCAGATCGGACACCGGCTGTGCTTTCTGCAAGGGGGGGGAGGGGGGGGCAGGCCAAGCAGCCTGGGAGCCCCTGATATGACAGGGGTGGTGCCCACGCACCGAGCGCCGTTGCGGCGGCCATCTTGCTGGCCACCCATCCCGGCTGCTGGGTGCACGCAGAGAAAACTACCTTATGGGTGGGTGCCTTCCTCCCCCTCCCCCTCCAACCACCCCACTCAACCGTCGACACCCACCGGGGGAACCACCCAGGGCAACACCGACGGCAACCCCCCGTGAGGGCAGTGCCATCAGAAGGTGCTCCTGGCAGCGAGAACGGAGGAAGAGGTCGGGGGGGAGGGAAGAGGGACAAGAAGCGGGATATAGGGGCTGACCAGCCATGCGAGGCTGCAAAATGATACCACCAGGGCCAGCACGTATGGGACACACTCATTGAGACACGTTTCACCAACTGGGGAGGGGAGGGGGGAGGGGGGGGGGGGGGGGAGATTGCTGGCCTGAGGCACGGACACCAACATACCACACCCCTTCACCAACGACCACCCTGACCAACGACCACCCTCACCTCCCACACCACCGACCACCCTCACCTCCCACACCACCAAAACACCCGTATGCACACGCCCTCCATTATATCTACCTCAGCTGGGAGCACTGGGTTGGTAGTGACAGCGGGTCTGGTCCATGGGATGGAAGATGATGACAGCCTGCTCTGCAATGAGCTCAGTGCTCCGCATCATTAGACAATGTCTGACTTGTGCCCATAGTAGCACCTTCCACCTGGGTGGTCCCTGGATGCAACCTGGCTAGTCCATCACAGGGTCCTATCGAATAGCTGGGGAGAGAGTGAGAGGGGGGGGGGGGGGCTCCTGCATTTGCCATCCCTCACTCCTAGTGACCATTACTGATTGCCCCACCCCCACACCAATCAGACAAAGCACCAAAGTTGATTTTAACGGTGTGAGCATGTGTTTATTCTGAACAATAATATACAGTCTGTGCCCTAGCCCCTATATCTAAGCTGTGCCCTGCACCCGTGCCAACTTAACTGGTGTCGAACTTTCTTGCCTTACGGGCCCTTCCACGATGCATTTGTGGTTCCCCAGATGATACAACAGGAGTGGAGACGGACCGCTGTGACTGAGGTGGACCGAGGTGCTGTGGTGTTCTGGCGCCTCACCTGCAGGAGTCACCGGCACAGTCCCCACCACCTCCTCTGGTGTGCACAATGGCCCCCGAGCTTCTCCATGGGACGGAAGTGTGCGTGGAGCCATCCCCCAAGGCCCCCGCCACCTGGCGCTGCGAGTCCTGGGATTGCAACACATCACTCTACGACTGTGCCACCACCCTCTGGGTCTGTGCCACATCAACCAGTGAGCGGATCACGTTCCTCAGGGTGTGGGCCACATTGGCCAGTGAGTGAGCCACCTCCTTCTGTGTCTGGCTGCAACTGCACTATGGGTGGGACTGGATGTTCAGGAGCCCAGGACCCGTCTGGTTCCTGGGACCAGGCTGCCCTCTGACCATCCGGCCCCTCGGCTGCCACTACCTCCACCTCCTGTACCGGATCGACTGCGCGGTGCGCATCAAAGAGTGTCACAGGATCCTCTTCACTAGTTGGCCAACAAGGGGCTGTTTAGCACACTGGGTCAAATCGCTGGCTTTGAAAGCAGACCAAGGCAGGCCAGCAGCACGGTTCAATTCCCGTAACAGCCTCCCCGAACAGGCGCCGGAATGTGGCGACTAGGGGCTTTTCACAGTAACTTCATTGAAGCCTACTCGTGACAATAAGCGATTTTCATTTTGTTTCATTTCAACTCAGGTGATAGTCCCTGAGAAGGTGGACAGTATTGGGGATAGCAGTGATGGAAAGTCAGTGTCCTCCTCTGACCCGAACTCCAGGGTATAATCGGTCTCGGGCAGAGGGCTGGTGTTCCGGCTGCCCTCCCAGTCAGTGCACGGCTGTCTGGGGGGCACTGGCTGGGGACAAGGGGCCCCCGGATGCTCCTGTAAAACACAAGATGGTAAATGTGGTTAGACAGCAGCATATATGGTCAGACAGCGGGTCGGGGTTGGGGTGGGCACGCATTTGTTGTGAAGACCTGCAACCAGGCAGGGGTTCCCACTTCGTCGCCCACAGCAAACCCCCGCGCGGCAACCTCCCTCTCCTCCAGCGCCCTCTGTTCTGCCATGGTTAGGGGCCGCAGGTCTGGTGGTCCCCCTCTGGTCTTCTCCTGCTCCCGGTGATTGTGCATGGCCTTGTCCTGGGTGGGGGGCAAACACAAACAGCGGCACTGTTAGACAGTCCTGCACATGCAGCCCAGGGGGTGGGTAGCTGATGGCATCAGTGGCCAGGACACACGGCCATTGCGGCTGGCATGTGGGTCAGGGTGGGGGTCCAGCCGTCCCCGGGGGGAGGGGGGTTCGGGTCATGTGTGTGGGGGGGTAGGGTGCTTGATGCCAGGGGCATAGCGCTGGGTACTCACCGTGGCCCCCCTGATAAGGTTGTGCATTTTTTCCTGCACTGGTCACCAGTCTGGGCCACCTCACCAATGGTGCTGATGGCGGCTCTCAACTCTGCCCAGATGCAGCTAACGGTGGCACCTGAGGACCTCCCTTCCGGCCCAGGGTACAGCACCAGCCTCCTCTCCTCCACTGAGTCATAGAGGGTCTCGAGTTCGGCATCGCGGAAGCGCAGCGCTGCTCTCTTTTGCGGCCATGGTAGCTGCAAAGCTTGTGTGTGGGAGGGGGAGAATGCCTTAAATCCAGCCGCGGCAGTGCGCCAATCACAGAACTGATGAATCGGTCGCCGTTCTGTTCCCAGAGTGTGGCGTTCCTCGTGACGCCCGTGCTAGCCCCTTTGGAGCGGTTGAATCATTGTAGCTGTGGACCCGATTTCACCGTCGTGAAACTCCACAGTTTTCACGGTGGCATCAACACTTAGTCTCGAGAATGGATAATCCAGCCCCAGCTGTGTTACTGAGGACTTCCTTTTGGAATAACAGCTACACCTACTCTTTTTCAAAAATCAATGAATGAAATTCCGAATGTATAATCATCACCAGTTTGAGTGGACAGGAACACTTGATATATTTGGAAGCTACCCTGGAGCGGTTAAGAGCCACAACCTAAGAGGTGAGGAAAAGTGTTGACTTTTTCATGTCATTCATAAATTACCTTGGTTATATGATCGACACAGACAGTTTACACAAAGAATCAAATAAAATGTCAGCAATCTTATGTGCAGCGCGTCCTTAAAATGTGACACAATCAAGGTCATTGTTAGGATTGATCAATTATTATGGTAAATTTCTGCCAAATTTAGCAACACAATTGGAGCCGTTACATACTTATGTGTAAAGCAGGAATGGCACTGGTCAGAAGAACATGAGAATCCATACAATGAATGGAAAGAAGCTTTACTGAAGTCAGAGCTGTTGGTTCATTATAATCCAAAAATGAGGTTGCAAATAGCTTGCGATGTTTCACCCTATCAGGTTGGTGTAGTCATTTCATACATTATGCCTTCAGGATAAGAATGACAGAAAGCATTTGCTCCAGGCAATCTTACTAACGATGCAGCAATGAATTATGCTTAGCGAGAAAAAGAAGCTTTGAGCATCATTTTCAGTGTAACAAGGTTCTGCCATTACCTTTATGGCGTCATTTTATGCTTTTGACAGGTCATCAACCCTTGACAACAATCTACTTGGCAGATAAAGGTATACCATCTTTGGCTGTTAGTAGATTGCAAAGATGGCCATTATATTATTGGCACACATTTATGATTTCCAGTATCGCAAATGCTGATGCTTTATCACTATTGCCATTACAAGTTAAGCATGACCCAGAAGAAAATTCAGTCAACATTCTGTATTTCTAACTAGTGGATAATGTGCCTGTGACCTCATCCCACGTTCAAAGATACGCAAGAACTGATCCAGTGATGGGGAGGGTTTGGATCTGGTCTGAGAAGGAACACTGTCAGACACTCATAAGAAAAATCCAGACCTCAAGACCGACATCACACTTGAGTTAACAGCACAGAATGGAAATTTGTTATGAGAAATTCATCTCATTATTCCTATATGCTTGCGTAGCAGTGTCCTTGACCAACAGCATGAGGGCATCCTTGTGTGGTAAGGATGGAGGAATTGGCATGCAGTTATTTTTGTTGGCCAGGGTTAGATGTTCAGTTAGAGAAAGTTGGGCAATGCCAATCTTGTGCAAAACTAAGGAACATTTCACCATTACATCCATGGGAATGGCCAACTCAGCCATGGCAGAGAATGCACATTGATAATGCTGGTCCACTGGAGGGACACATGTTCTTAGTGATTGTGGATGCGTACTCAAAATGACCAGAAGATGCGCTAATAATGTCAACGACAACAGAGCAGACCATTGAAAAACTAGGTGAAATATTCACAAAATATGCAACACCGGAGCAGATTGTTAGTGATTCGCAGTTTACTTCAAAGGAGCTTGAGGGCTACGTGAAAGTCAACTCCATATCATGCAGCAACAAATGGGTCGGCTGAACGTTTTGTGCAATCGGTAAAGCATTCTATCAAATTATCGAAGGACCAGGGGACATTATCAAGAACAGTAAACAAATTTCTAATATCTTTTTTAAAATATTTTTGTTGAAGAGTTTTCATTTCTAACAACAAACAAAATGCAAAATATGAAAATGAAAATTGCTTATTGTCACGAGTAGGCTTCAATGAAGTTACTGTGAAAAGCCCCTAGTCGCCACATTCCGGCGCCTGTCCGGGGAGGCTGGTACGGGAATCGAACCGTGCTGCTGGCCTACTTGGTCTGCTTTAAAGCCAGCGATTTAGCCTTGTGAGCTAAACCAGCCCCTGACATTGAGAAACAAATATTACAAGTACAGTAGTCGAAAAAAAACAGTACCAACTATACAAAACTCACCCAGGAAAGAAACACCCTTCCCCAACAATGAGAACTAAGAACAAACAATTGATAGTGATTACTTCTTTAAAGTAGGAACTTAATGGCCGCTGCCGACCCCTTGAAAGTGTACTTGACCTTCTCTCGATATAGAAATTCCATAAGGTCACCCAAGCAGACCGAGGCACCAGGCGGAGCAGCAGATCTCCACCCCAGCAGAACTTGCCTGCATGCTATCAGCAAAGCAAAGGTGAGGACATTTGCCTTTACCCCCATCCACAACCCTGGTGAATTGGTACGCAGGAAATGGAAAGGACAAGGCTCCAGATCAATGTTTTTTTTTTTTTTTTTTTAAATTTAGTGTACCCAATTCATTTTTTTCCAATTATGGGGCAATTTAGTGTGTTCAATCAACCTACCATGCACATCTTTGGGTTGTGGGGCGAAACCCATGCAAACACAGGGAGAATGTGCAAACTCCACACGGACAGTGACCCAGAGCCAGGATCGAACCTGGGACCTTGGCGCCGTGAGGCAACAGGGCTAACCCACTGAGCCACCGTGCTGCCCCCTCCAGATCAATGTTAAGAATCACTGACATGCGTTGAAGGAAGAGACTCAAAAGCTTACCATTCTAGGATTCAACCAAAAGAGATGGGTTGGATTAACTGATCCCAAAGAGTATCATTCACACCTCTCTTCCAATCCCAAAAAGAAACTGTTCATCCTATCTTTAGTTAGGTGAGCCCTGTGTACTACCTTGAGTTGAATTAGTTTTTCACAGGAGGACATGGAGTTCACCCTATGAAGGGCCTCATACCGCACTTCTTCATCTAAAATAGGTTCTAGTTCTCCTTCCCGTTTTGCCCATACCTCATCTAACGGGGCCACCTAATCTGACAAGATTAGCCCACAGATGTTGGAAATGCTCCTCCCACCAGACCCTGCAAGCGATAAGATCCTACTCAACAGGGAGGGTTGCGGCGTTGAGGGGAATGTGGGAAAGGTCTTTCAAACAAAATCACGTACCTGGAGGTAACGGAACAAGTCCGTCCCCGGAAGTTGAAACCTTTTCGATAATACCTCCAAACAAGCAAACTGTCCCTCCACGAATAGATCCCTAAAACTCCCAAGGCCCTTCCTCTCGCATGACCTAAATGCCGTGTCCAAACCCAATGGAACAAATAGACGGTTGAGAAGGGAAGTGGGGCCGTTGCCAAAGCCCTTAGTTGAGAGCACCTACAGGAGCTTGCCTCCATCTATCCCCACATGGGACCCAGCTCCCCAAAAAACTAATGCGGTGGGTCGGAAAATCCTGCCCAACATTCTTTTAATGGATATCACATGATCCCAATTTGACCTGGAGATATTTATTAGTGCCACCGACGTGCCTGTTGGAGACCCACTGATCAATTCAAATCTTCCATTGGGATCCTCTGCCGTCTTAGTGGCCGAGAAAAGAATCCATTTACTGACTAAGATTGCAGTACCTCAAGCTCGTCCATCACAGCCCAACTGGAACATTTGGCTCACCCATCCCTTCCGCAGTCTGGTTTGATCCCTTGCCCACAAGTGGGTTTCCTGCAAAAACACCACATCAGCACTTAGATTCTTTAGGTGAGTGAAAGCTCTTGACTTTTTTACCTTGCCACCCAACCCCCTTACATTCCAGGTGGCCAGCCAAATCGGGAGCCTTCCACACACACACACCCCTCCACACCCCCGGCCAAACCCTGAGTCAATTATTTCCACCATCAGGGGCCACTAAGTTTGGATGGAAATGGTCACCAAATCCATGCATGGAGTGAGACAGGGCAAAGTAGTTTAGAAGGTAAATTAAATTTTTCTTAGCAGTTAAACCCCCATCAATAACCAAACCATACCTGAAGCAAAAATCCCGTCATCCCCATAGAATAGAAAACAAAAAAAGATAAGCAGAACGTTACCCTCAAACAACAATTGTATATAGGATACCGCAGTATTCCTTCCAACCTACAGTAATCAAAGACCAAAAACAACATAAATTTAAACCGAGTCCATGTTTCTTGATGAAGGCGTCTGCCTCCTCCAATGTACCTAAGTAGAAGTCCCTGGCTTCATAAGTGACCCGCAACTTTGCCCGATACACCACACAAGCCAAACCCCTTTCCTGTACAACGCGGTCTTTGCCATGTTGAGGACATGGCCTTCCTTGCCAGTTCAATTCCCATGTCCTAGTATATCCTCACGAGATTGCCTTCCCACCTCCAAACACAATGATAATTTGCCCATTTCAAGATCCACTCGTCCTGAAAACTATGGAGGTTTATGGAAACTATCATCGCACGTGGCGGCTCGTTCTGTCGAAGGGTCCGGTGGGCTCTATCAAATTCCAGAGAGTACCTTCCTCCTTTATTTTCCCGAACATTCAAACAAGATATACAATTGGGTTTGGGCCCTCTACTCCCTCCGGCAACGCCACGACTCTGTTCTGCCTCCTAGCTCGGTTTGACGTCGGCAGCTTTAGCCTTCAGCCTCCTGTTTTCAGTAGCCGCCACTATTATTTCAGTTTGTGAGGCAAGCTGTTCCCATAACTCGTCAGCGCTTTTTCCACGCTTTCAGTCACCTCGCCCTTCTATTTTAACCGATTCCGCCGTTTTTTCTAATTTTCGAATTTCACCCGGGCAGAGCTCAGGGCTTCCTCATAGTTTTTCTTCCATCCGCCTCCACTGCTTATCAGAGGGCATCAAATTCTTTAGCTAGCAGCGTGTCTGCAGTAACCAGGGAGGCCTTAGCCGACGAAGTATCCGCCAATTTGTCCATGGAAGAGTTGCATGTTTTTATTGAGGTTTTACATTTTATACACTATACATTCAACAAGGGTATGTGCACCAGATGCAATATACAAGACATGTCGCTTGGTATCGATCCACCCCCCCACTCCACCTTCATTTGTTGTTTTAGGATGCTTTCTTATTATACAGTGGGCAGTTATCTTTTACAGGTATGCTATGCGGTGCTTTCCCCTTCCCCTCTTCCCCCTTTGCCCCACCCCCTCCCTCCATCTCACTTTGTGTTTAGAATATAAAAACATAAGAATTAGGAGCAGGAGTAGGCCATCTGGCCCCTCGAGCCTGCTCCGCCATTCAATTAGATCATGGCTGATCTTTTGTGGACTCAGCTCCACTTTCCGGCCCGAACACCATAACCCTTAATCCCTTTATTCTTCAAAAAACTATCTATCTTTGCCTTAAAAACATTCAATGAAGGAGCCTCAACTGCTTCACTGGGCAAGGAATTCCATAGATTCACAACCCTTTGGGTGAAGAAGTTCCTCCTAAACTCAGTCCTAAATCTACTTCCCCTTATTTTGAGGCTATGCCCCCTAGGTCTGCTTTCACCTGCCAGTGGAAACAACCTGCCCGCATCTATCCTATCTATTCCCTTCATAATGTTATGTTTCTATAAGATTCCCCCCTCATCCTTCTAAATTCCAACGAGTACAGTCCCAGTCTACTCAACCTCTCCTTGTAATCCAACCCCTTCAGCTCTGGGATTAACCTCGTGAATCTCCTCTGCACACCCTCCAGCGCCAGTACGTCCTTTCTCAGGTAAGGAGACCAAAACAGAACACAATTCTCCAGGTTTGGCCTCACTAATATCTTATACAATTGCAGCATGACCTCCCTAGTCTTAAACTCCATCCCTCTAGCAATGAAGGACAAAATTCCATTTGCCTTCTTAATCACCTGTTGCACCTGTAAACCAACTTTTTGCGACTCATGCACTAGCACACCCAGGTCTCTGCACAGCAGCATGTTTTAATATTTTACCATTTAAATAATAATCCCTTTTGCTGTTATTCCTACCAAAATGGATAACCTCACATTTGTCAACATTGTATTCCATCTGCCAGAAGCTAGCCCATTCACTTAACCTATCCAAATCCCTCTGCAGATTTCCAGTATCCTCTGCACTTTTTGCTTTACCACTCATCTCAGTGTCGTCTGCAAACTTGGACACATTGCCCTTGGTCCCCAACTCCAAATCAACTATGAAAATTGTGAATAATTGTGGGCCCAATTGAGGGACACCACTAGCTACTGATTGCCAACCAGAGAAACACCCATTAATCCCCACGCTTTCTATTAATTAACCAATCCTTCATCCATGCTACTATTTTACCCTTAATGCTGTGCATCTTTATCTTATGCAGCAACCTTTTGTGTGGCATCTTGTCAAAGGCTTTCTGGAAATCCAGATTACCACATCCATTGGCTCCCCATTATCTACCGCACTGGTAATGTCCTCAAAAAATTCCACTAAATTAGTTAGGCACGACCTTACCTTTATGAACCCATGCTGCATCTGCCCAATGGGACAATTTCCATCCAGATGCCTCGCTATTTCTTCATTGATGATAGATTCCAGCATCTTCCCTACTACCGAAGTTAAGCTCACTGGCCTATAATTTCCTGCTCTCTGCCTACCTCCTTTTTTAAACAGTGCTAATTTCCAATCTGCCGGAACCATCCCAGAGTCTAGTGAATTTTGGGAAATTATCACTAGTGCATTTGCAATTTCCCTAGCCATCTCTTTTAGCACTCTGGGATGCATCCCATCAGGGCCAGGAGACTTGTCTACCTTTAGCCCCATTAGCTTGCCCATCACTGCCTCCTTAGTGATTACAATCATCTCAAGGTCCTCACCTGTCATAGCCTCATTTCTATCAGTCACTGGTATGTTATTTGAGTCTTCCACTGTGAAGACCGACCCAAAAAACCTGTTCAGTTCCTCAGCCATTTCCTCATCTCCCATTATTGTCTCCCTTACTGTTTGAAGAAACTATCGCGGATACATTCTATAAACTCCTCAAGGCTGCCTTGACCAACCTGGTTAAACCAATCGACATGTAGATTAAAATCCCCCATGATAACTGCTGTACTATTTCTATATTCATCAGTTATTTCTTTGTTTATTGCCTGCCTCACCATAATGTTACTATTTGGTGGCCTGTAGACTACTCCTATCGGTGACATTTTCGCCTTACTATTCCCGATTTCCACCCAAATGGATATAACCTTATCCTCCACAGCACCGATGTCATTCCTTACTATTGCCCGGATGTCATCCTTAAATAACAGAGCTACACCACCTCCCTTATCACCCACTCTGTCCTTCCGAATCATTTGATACCCTCGGATATTTAACTCCCAGTCGTGACCATCCTTTAACCATGTTTCAGTAATGGCCACTAAATCATAGTCATTCACGATGATTTGTGCCATCAACTCATTTACCTTATTCCCAATACTACAAGCATTCAGGTAAAGTACACTTATATTGGCTTTTATACCTCTGTTTTGAATCTGAACACCTTGATCAGTAACCTTTCCTAAGTTATATTTCCTCTTAACTTTTCTCCTAATTTTCCTTGTCGTTGAACCCATATCTTCATGTAACAACCTGCCGCGTCGCTTACAATTTATGTTTTTACTTCCCGTTTTATTCCTTTTAGTATTACTGGGCCTATTCACTGAGCTCCTCTAAGTCACTGTACCTTGTACTGTCGCCCTTTTTGATTTTTGACTGTCTTCTCTGCCTTACACTTTCCCCCTTACTGCCTTTTGTTTCTGTCCCTGTTTTACTACCTTCCGACTTCCTGCATTGGTTCCCATCCCCCTGCCACATTAGTTTAAACCCTCCCCAATAGCTCTAGCAAACACCACCCCTAGAACATTGGTTCCAGTCCTGCCCAGGTGCAGACCGTCCGGATTGTACTGGTCCCACCTCCCCCAGAACCGATTCCAATGCCCCATGAATTTGAATCCCTCCCTCTTGCACCATCTCTCGAGCCACGCATTCATTCTATCTATCCTGACATTCCTACTCTGACTAGCTTGTGGCACTGGTAGCAATCCTGAGATTACTACCTTTGAGGTCCTACTTTTTAGTTTAACTCCTAACTCCCTGAATTCAGCTTGTAGGACCTCGTCCCATTTTTTTTACCTATATCGTTGGTGCCTATGTGCACCACGGCAGCTGGCTGTTCACCTTACCCCCCCCCCCCCCCCCCAGAATGTCCTGCAGCCGCTCCGAGACATCCTTGACCCTTGCACCAGGGAGGCAACATACCATACTGGAGTCTCGATTGCGTCCACAGAACCGCCTGTCTATTCCCCTTACGATTGAGCCCCCTATGACTATAGCCCTGCCATTCGTCTTCCTGCCCTGCTGCGCAGCAGAGTCCATGGTGCCATGAACCTGGCTGCTTCTGCCTTCCCCTGGTAAGCCATCTCCCTCAACAGTATCCAAAGCGGTATAACTGTTTTGCAGGGAGATGACTGCAGGGGACACCTGCACTGCCTTCCTACTCTTGCTCTGTCTGTTGGTCACCCATTTTCTATCTCAGTAACTTTCACCTGCGGTGTGACCAACTCGCTAAATGTGCTATCCATGGCGTCCTCAGCATTGCGGATGCTCCAAAGTGAGTCCATCCGCAGCTCCAGAGCCGTCAAGCGGTCTAACAGGAGCTGCAACTGGAAACACTTCTTGCACGTGAAGGAGCCAGGGGCAGTGGACATGTCCCTGAGCTCCCACATCGCACACGAGGAGCATGACACGGGTCTGGGATCTTCTGCCATGTTCTGAACCTTAGGTTAACTTATACAACTACAATTCCAAAAAACAAAAGAAAATAGATAAATAAATTAGACAATGAAAAGAAAAACTACTTACCAGTCACTTACCAGGGTTAAAAAGCACCTCCTCCCCACCTAGCTTCAAATTCCCAAAATCACTCTTTGCTGTGTCTCACTCTGGCTGTTTCTTCTCTGGCTCACTGGGAGAACTCACTGGGAGTGAGTTACAAGCTCTTTTAAATTGGCCTGAATTGACCCCCCCCCGCAACCTGCTTTTAGATCAAAGTGATTAAGGGACTGACACTTAACTGCCAACCAGTTATGCGAGTGGGTTAACCTTTACTGCACAATTTTAGATTAATTTAAACTACTGAAATTTAAAAGGGAACAGTCTTAGCAATTGAATTTAATTCAATTCCCACCTAGCTTCAAATTCCCAAACTCACTCTTTGCTATGTCTCACTCTGGCTGTGTCTTCTCTGGCTCACTGGGAGAACTCAGGGTTTCTTAGGGCGTTCCATTTCTTGTGGTCCTGCTCTAGGCCCCCTGATATCTGTTTCGGACATTTACCAGCTTTCCCCCTCCTCTCTCTCTGGCCTCCGCACCCTGCCTCCCCTCCTTTCCCATTCCCTGCAGTCTTGTAGGCTCCCGTCTGACGCCCACCTCTCGCTCTATTGGCTGTTGGCCTGGAATCAATGCATGTCTATGTCGGGGATTTCCATCATGGTGTTCTTTACAAATTCCGTGTCATCCCAGTTGGGAGTGTACATGTTGACAAGGACTACTAGTGCCCCTCTCGGACACCACTGACCACCCCCTTGGTCCGTAACCGTCTTTGTTGCAGTGAATATTGTTTTCTTGCTTATCAGTATGGGTATCCCCCTGGCTCTCGTCCCATAACATGAATGGTACATCTGGTCCACCCAACCCTTCCTTACCCACAGTAGGTCCTTTACCCTCAGTTCCATCTCTTGGAGTAAGACTATGTCAGCTTTCATACTTTTCAGGTGGGCAATGACTTTGGATCTTCTCACTCAGCAGTTAACTCCCGTGATGTTCCAGGTGACTATCCTGGTTGGGGTTTCCTGTCTCCCCCCCCCCCTCCCCCCCCCCCCCCCCCCCCCCCCTCCTGCGGCATCAACCAAACTTACCTTGTGGATGCGCTCCTGCACTCTGGGATTTCCCTTTGCTGGCGGGCCATCCAAAAAGGCCGCAGTCACCGCTCTCACCACGAGGCTGGGCCCCTGCGCCCTGGGGTTTCCCTTTGTCCAGGGAGCACCCAACATGGCCACCAACTGTGAATAGGCGATGTGTGTGAGCCCTGCAGTCCAGGGTTCCCCTTTGTTCAGGAAATCTCCAAAGTGGCTATTTGCAGTGTCATCTTGTTCTATATTTCCAAGATTGACCTATTAAAGCCAGTGTAGAGCCCTTCCCCCACCTGTCGTTTTGGTCCCCACTGCAGTTTTTTTCCTCCCTCATGCTTCCCCCCCCCCATACATCCCCTTTTGTTTACCCCTCTGCTTTCTTTCCGCCGACGTTGTGTCACCCCCCCCCCCCCCAATCCCCGCCAGACACTCTCTTACCGGTAGGATATGCGCTGCAGCCCCATCTCACTCAGACCTCCTGGCGCTAGCTTTCCTGCTAGTGTAGTGGCCCACCTCCTGGGGTAGGTCTGACCTCTACCAAAGCCCACTTTGTTGGTGTCCCATTCTCACTCTCGCTTGTGCTCTGCAGTTACGTTCAGAGTAAATGATTCCTCTGCTCATAACAAGGTGATGCAGTCCCACGTAAAATTGTCAGTTGGTTTTCTCTGCCTCCTCTGTGTCTTCTTTATCGCTGTCTCCCTTGATGTCTGTCTAGAGCATTCTTTAGAACAAACTAGACCCCTTCTGCAGGGGCAGTAAAGTAAAGTGTTCCTTGCCCTGATGTGTTACCCAGAGCCTAGCTGGGTACAGCTTCCTGAATTTAATTTTGCTTTTGTACAGGGCTGATTTTGCCTGATTAAATTCTGCACTGCGCTTTGCCAATGTCCTGGTAGACTCTGATTTTGTATCCTTCCCAGTTGCAAACCTTCAGCTGTCTGGCCCAGCGAAGGATCTTTTCCCGATCCTGGTATCTGTGCAGATTGGCAATGACTGCTGTCGGCTGCTTCCCAGCCTAGGGTTTTGGCCGGAGTGACCTATGAGCTGTGTCAATCTCTGGCGGCCTGGTCTCCACCAGGTTGCCCATAGTTTGGGTCACATAGTAGGTTGGATCCCTGCTCTCAATTCCCTCTGGCAGACCCACTATCCTGATGTTCTGTCACCTCAACCTATTTTCTTAGTCCTCCACCTTTCCTTTCAGACTCCCCTGGGTCGCCATAAATTTCTTGATTTTGGCCTCCAGGGCAACAATTCGCTCGCTCTGGCCCGTTGATGCACTGTCCAGCTCCTTTATCGTGCTCCCCGGGCCTTCAATCTCTTTCCCATACTGTTGAGGGCCACCTGCTGTCTTGAATTTCTGCGTCGGCGATTGTATAGTCGCTGAGCAATTCGGCGAGTTCAAAGAAATCGTCATCTTGGTCGTATAGTCACTGGAAAAATTGTAGGGCCTCACATGCTGATGCGCTAGCAGTGATCTCCTATTCTCCTCTACAACCCGAATTCCACCAAATATGATTATTCATTAACCTCTACTTGTAGAGTGCATTTTCCAAGCATCTTAATTCATGCGCGTGGTAGTCTGCGAGACTGCACTCATTGTCTTGCTGAACACACATCTTCTTGAGGTCTGCCTCATTGATTAAATTTGCTCTGGCACCAGTGTCTATTTTGATGAACGTGCTGGTTTGATTTATCTTGAGCTGAGTTGTCCAATTGTCTACCTGGCCTGTTCTCGTTTCTTCTACCTCGTAGAATCGTTCCGTGTCTTCTTCAATGATATCGCTGAAGAATGAATCTTCGTTGCCAACTCGTGCACTGGTGTGCTCAACTTGCCTACTCCGGCTGGCATTTTGCGCTGAAGAAGCATTGTTTCTCATTTCATTGATGCTCCTCTGCACCTGTGTTTGTTCCATGAATTGCCATTGCTGGGCAAAATGGTTGCACTTTGAGCATCTAGCACACATTTTGCCAAATGCAGGGCACTTAAGCGGCCTGTGCATTCTGCCGCACCTGAGACACAAAGTGGCATGTTCCGATGGTCTTCTAAAATGGCCGCTCCCATGTTGACCACGCTGGTAGTTTTGCTACGAGCCGCCGAGGCCCCAGGTTCGATCTTGGCTCTGGTTCACTGTCCGTGTGGAGTTTGCACATTTTTGCCGTGTTTCTGTGGGTTTCGCCCCTCAACCCAAATATGGGCAGGTTAGGTGGATTAGCCATGCTAAATTGGCCCTTAATTTTTTTTTTAAAAGATGGTGGTCTTGCTTTCTCATTTAACACTACTTCCTTGTGCTTGAATTTCTGTGAGTTGTTGCAAAGCAACTTCATTGGCCTTACATATCCGTATTGCATCTGATCAAGTAAAATCACGTTTGCGCAGAAATAGTTTGTGTAACGTGTCGCTTTTAAGCCCATAAACAATTTGGGCTTTGATTAAGGAATCTTGCAGGTCTGCAAAATTGCAGGATTGTGCGAGAAGACGCAAGTTTATCACAAAATAGTTGACTGCTTTGCCCGATTTTTGTAACCGCTTATGAAAGACATATCGCTCAAACAGTACATTTTTCTTCGGATGGCAGTGGTCATCGAAGCATTCAATTATCTTATCGTAGCTTTTCCTGTCATCCTCAGAAGCAAACTGGAACTGTTATGCCTGGGGATCAACAACGGTCATCAGTAGAGGTCGGGTGCTTTTTGGCGCCGCCTTTTTGTCCCCGATCTTTTGGCGCCGTTTTTTTGGCACCAGTTGTTATGGCGCTCATTTTCTTGGCCCACCACGGTTTGGCGCCAAAATCAAAATTAAAGCATGTAATAAACCTCCGTTAGTAACCTCGGAAAGCCCGTGTATGTGTCCCACTAGAGGCAGCCCCTCCCTCTCTCGCACAGGCGCCCCCCCTCTCTCTCACAGGCTCCCCCCCCCCCCCTTCCGTAGTCCTTAGAAGCATGAATAGTCTATAGAATCTAGTTATTTAACTTCAACGCCAAAATTATCAACGCCGAAATTACAATTAGCACGGCGGCATACGAGTGTCACGCCCAGTGACACCAGGTGATATTGAAGGCGGGCGGCTGGAAAGGTGATCAGAAGAATCTTAAAGGAAGCGAGATAAGCAGAGAGGTTCGGGGCGGGGGGGTCCCAAAGGTTGGTGCCAAGGCAGCTGGGGGCGCGGCCAATGGTGAATCAATTTATATCGGGATGCTGAAGAGAGTAGGAATAGATCTGCAGAGACATCTGGTATTTTACACGGGGCATGGTGACCCCTGAAGGGTTAAACGGTTCTGCTTTCCATTTTGAAAGTTTCATGAGCTACCTTCGTATTAAACGTTCGCAACTCTGACCCCAAAGGGGATCCTCCATTAATTAAAACTTTCTTTAAAAAAATAATAGCGCCTGCTGCGAATCATTTCTTCACTGTGCGATGCAATGTTTAACTCTGCTCCTGGAAGACGTTTGACTTTCTAACCTCCTGCCGATGGCGAGGGTCAGTAAATAGACACACAGCCTTAAAGGCACATTCACCTCCACACCCACACTTGGATTGCGGGGCAACCTTTTAACTCACGTTTCAAAAGATGAAAAAAGTAAGAAGGTAGATATGCATTTATGTAGCTTTTCAGGGCCTCGGGGGCAACTTAAAGCCCTTTAAACAGATAATGAAGTACGTCGGAAATGTTGGCGGCGCCAAAAAGGCCAGCGCCAAAAAAGGCCAGCGCCAAAACAGGTGAGTGCCAAAGTGTATAAATCACAGTGATGTTTACACTGCCCTCTGTATAAATCACAGATGTTTACACTGTTCTCTGTATAAATCACAGTGATGTTTACACTGTCCTCTGTATAAATCACAGTGATGTTTACACTGTCCTCTATATAAATCACCGTGATATTTACACTGTTTACTGTAGAAATCACAGTGATGGTGACACTGTCCTCTGTGTAAATCACAGGGATGTTTACACTGCCCTCTGTATAAATCCCAGTGATGTTTACACTGTCCTCTGTATAAATCACAGTGATGTTTACACTGTCCTCTTTATAAATCACAGTGATGTTTACACTGCCCTGTGTAAATCACAGTGATGGTGACACTGTCCTCTGTGTAAATCACAGGGATGTTTACACTGCCCTCTGTATAAATCCCAGTGATGTTTACACTGTCCTCTGTATAATTCACAGTGATGTTTACACTGTCCTCTGTATAAATCACAGTCATGTTTACACTGTCCTCTGTATAATTCACAGTGATGTTTACACTGTCCTCTGTATAAATCATAGTGATGTTTACACTGTTTGCTGTATAAATCGCAGTGATGGTTACACTGCCCTCTGTATAAATCACAGTGATGTTTACACAGCCCTCCCTATCAATCACAGTGATGGTTACACTGCCCTCTGTATAAATCACAGTTATGTTTACACTGTCCTCTTTATAAATTACAGTGATGTTTACACTGCCCTGTGTAAATCACAGTGATGGTGACACTGTCCTCTATGAATCACAGTGATGTTTACACTGTCCTCTGTGTAAATCACAGTGATGGTGACACTGTCCTCTGTATAAATCACAGTGATGTTTACACTGCCCTCTGTGTAAATCACAGTGATGTTTACACTGTCCTCTGTATAAATCACAGTGATGTTTACACTGTTTGCTGTATAAATCACAGTGATGGTTACACTGCCCTCTGTATAAATCACAGTGATGTTTACACTGCCCTGTGTAAATCACAGTGATGGTGACACTGTCCTCTGTATGAATCACAGTGATGTTTACACTGTCCTCTGTGTAAATCAAAGTGATGGTGACACTGTCCTTTGTATAAATCACAGTGATGTTTACACTGCCCTGTGTAAATCACAGTGATGGTGACACTGTCCTCTGTATGAATCACAGTGATGTTTACACTTCCCTCTGTGTAAATCACAGTGCTGGTGACACTGTCCTCTGTATAAATCACAGTGATGTTTACAGGGTCCTCTGTATAAATCACAATGATGTTTACACTGCCCTCTGTATAAATCGCAGATGTTTACACTGTTCTCTGTATAAATCACAGTGATGTTTACACTGTCCTCTGTATAATTCACAGTGATGTTTACACTGTCCTCTGTATAAATCACAGTCATGTTTACACTGTCCTCTGTATAATTCACAGTGATGTTTACACTGTCCTCTGTATAAATCATAGTGATGTTTACACTGTTTGCTGTATAAATCACAGTGATGGTTACACTGCCCTCTGTATAAATCACAGTAATGTTTACACACCCCTGCTATCAATCACAGTAATGGTTACACTGCCCTCTGTATAAATCACAGTGATGTTTACACTGTTCTCTGTATAAATCACAGTGATATTTACACTGCCCTCTGTATAAATCACAGTGATGGTTACACTGCCCTCTGTATAAATCACAGTGATGTTTACACTGTCCTCTTTATAAATCACAGTGATGTTTACACTACCCTCTGTGTAAATCACAGTGATGGTGACACTGTCCACTGTATAATTCACAGTGATGTTTACACTGTCCTCTGTATAAATCATAGTGATGTTTACACTGTTTGCTGTATAAATCACAGTGATGGTTACACTGCCCTCTGTATAAATCACAGTAATGTTTACACAGCCCTCCCTATCAATCACAGTGATGGTTACACTGCCCTCTGTATAAATCACAGTGATGTTTACACTGTCCTCTTTATAAATCACAGTGATGTTTACACTGCCCTGTGTAAATCACAGTGATGGTGACACTGTCCACTGTGTAAATCACAGTGATGGTGACACTGTCCTCTGTATGAATCACAGTGATGTTTACACTGCCCTCTGTGTAAATCATAGTGATGGTGACACTGTCCTCTGTATAAATCACAGTGATGTTTACACTGCCCTCTGTGTAAATCAGAGTGATGTTTACACGGTCCTCTGTATAAATCACAATCATGTTTACACTGTCCTCTGTATAATTCACAGTGATGTTTGCACTGTCCTCTGTATAAATCACAGTCATGTTTACACTGTCCTCTGTATAATTCACAGTGATGTTTACACTGTCCTCTGTATAAATCATAGTGATGTTTACACTGTTTGCTGTATAAATGACAGTGATGGTTACACTGCCCTCTGTATAAATCACAGTAATGTTTACACTGTTCTCTGTATAAATCACAGTGATATTTACACTGCCCTCTGTATAAATCACAGTGATGGTTACACTGCCCTCTGTATAAATCACAGGGATGTTTACACTGTCCTCTTTATAAATCACAGTGATGTTTACACTGCCCACTGTGTAAATCACAGTGATGGTGACACTGTCCACTGTGTAAATAACAGTGATGGTGACACTGTCCTCTGTATGAATCACAGTGATGTTTACACTGTCCTCTATGTAAATCACAGTGATGTTTGCACTGTTTGCAGCATGAATCACAGTGATGTTTACGCTGTCCTCTGTATAAATCACAGTGATGTTTACACTGTCTTCTGTGTAAATCACAGTGATGTTTACACTGTTTGCTGTATAAATCACAGTGATGGTTACACTGTCCTCTGTATAAATCACAGTGATGTTTACACTGTTTGCTGTAGAAATCTCAGTGATGGTGACACTGTCCTCTGTATAGATCACAGTGATGTTTACATTGTCAATGTGTAAATCACAGTGATGTTTACACTGTTTGCTGTATAAATCACAGTGATGGTTACACTGGGTCGGGTGCTTTTTGGCGCCGCCTTTGGGCAGCACGGTAGCATGGCGGTTAGCATAAATGCTTCACAGCTCCAGGGTCCCAGGTTCGATCCCGGCTGGGTCACTGTCTGTGTGGAGTCTGCACGTCCTCCCCGTGTGTGCGTGGGTTTCCTCCGGGTGCTCCGGTTTCCCCCCACAGTCCAAAGATGTGCGGGTTAGGTGGATTGGCCATGCTAAATTGCCCGTAGTGTCCTAAAATGTAAGGTTAAGGGGGGGGGGTTGTTGGGTTACGGGTATAGGGTGGATACGTGTGTTTGAGTAGGGTGATCATGGCTCGGCACAACATCGAGGGCCGAAGGGCCTGTTCTGTGCTGTACTGTTCTATGTTCTATGGTTACACTGCCCTCTGTATAAATCACAGTGATGGTGACACTGTCCTCTTTATGAATCACAGTGATGTTTACACTGTCCTCTGTGTAAATCGCAGTGATGGTGACACTGTCCTCTGTATAAATCACAGTGATGTTTACACTGCCCTCTGTGTAAATCACAGTGATGTTTACACTGTCCTCTGTATAAATCATAGTCATGTTTACACTGTCCTCTGTATAATTCACAGTGATGTTTACACTGTCCTCTGTATAAATCACAGTCATGTTTACACTGTCCTCTGTATAATTCACAGTGATGTTTACACTGTCCTCTGTATAAATCATAGTGATGTTTACACTGTTTGCTGTATAAATCACAGTGATGGTTACACTGCCCTCTGTATAAATCACAGTAATGTTTACACAGCCCTCCCTATCAATCACAGTGATGGTTACACTGCCCTCTGTATAAATCACAGTGATGTTTACACTGCCCTGTGTAAATCACAGTGATGGTGACACTGTCCACTGTGAAAATCACAGTGATGTTTACACTGCCCTGTGTAAATCACAGTGATGGTGACACTGTCCTCTGTATGAATCACAGTGATGTTTACACTGTCCTCTGTGTAAATCACAGTGATGGTGACACTGTCCTCTGTATAAATCACAGTGATGTTTACACTGCCCTCTGTGTAAATCACAGTGATGTTTACACTGTCCTCTGTATAAATCACAGTGATGTTTACAGGGTCCTCTGTATAAATCACAATGATGTTTACACTGCCCTCTGTATAAATCACAGATGTTTACACTGTTCTCTGCATAAATCACAGTGATGTTTACACTGTCCTCTGTATAATTCACAGTGATGTTTACACTGTCCTCTGTATAAATCACAGTCATGTTTACACTGTCCTCTGTATAATTCACAGTGATGTTTACACTGTCCTCTGTATAATTCACAGTGATGTTTACAGTGTCCTCTGTATAAATCACAGTCATGTTTACACTGTCCTCTGTAAATTCACAGTGATGTTTACACTGTCCTCTGTATAAATCATAATGATGTTTATGCTGTTTGCTGTATAAATCACAGTGATGGTTACACTGCCCTCTGTATAAATCACAGTAATGTTTACACACCCCTGCTATCAATCACAGTAATGGTTACACTGCCCTCTGTATAAATCACAGTGATATTTACACTGCCCTCTGTATAAATCACAGTGATGGTTACACTACCCTCTGTATAAATCACAGTGATGTTTACACTGTCCTCTTTATAAATCACAGTGATGTTTACACTGCCCACTGTGTAAATCGCAGTGATGGTGACACTGTCCACTGTGTAAATCACAGTGATGGTGACACTATCCACTGTGTAAATCACAGTGATGGTGACACTGTCCTCTGTATGAATCACAGTGATGTTTGCACTGTTTGCTGTATAAATCACAGTGATGGTTACACTGTCCTCTGTATAAATCACAGTGATGTTTACACTGTTTGCTGTAGAAATCACAGTGATGGTGACACTGTCCTCTGTATAGATCACAGTGATGTTTACATTGTCAATGTGTAAATCACAGTGATGTTTACACTGTTTGCTGTATAAATCACAGTGATGGTTACACTGGGTCTAGTGCTTTTTGGCGCCGACTTTGGGCAGCACGGTAGCATGGCGGTTAGCATAAATGCTTCACAGCTCCAGGGTCCCAGGTTCGATTCCCGGCTGGGTCACTGTCTGTGTGGAGTCTGCACGTCCTCCCCGTGTGTGCGTGGGTTTCCTCCGGGTGCTCCGGTTTCCTCCCACAGTCCAAAGATGTGCGGGTTGGGTAGATTGGCCATGCTAAATTGCCCGTAGTGTCCTAAAATGTAAGGTTAAGGGGGGGGGGGGGGTGTTGTTGGGTTACGGGTATAGGGTGGATACGTGGGTTTGAGTAGGGTGATCATGGCTCGGCACAACATCGAGGGCCAAAGGGCCTGTTCTGTGCTGTACTGTTCTATGTTCTATGGTTACACTGCCCTCTGTATAAATCACAGTGATGTTTACACTGTCCTCTTTATAAATCACAGTGATGTTTACACTGCCCTGTGTAAATCACAGTGATGGTGACACTGTCCACTGTGTAAATCACAGTGATGGTGACACTGTCCTCTGTATGAATCACAGTGATGTTTACACTGTCCTCTGTGTAAATCACAGTGATGGTGACACTGTCCTCTGTATAAATCACAGTGATGTTTACACTGCCCTCTGTGTAAATCACAGTGATGTTTACACTGTCCTCTGTATAAATCACAGTGATGTTTACAGGGTCCTCTGTATAAATCACAATGATGTTTACACTGCCCTCTGTATAAATCACAGATGTTTACACTGTTCTCTGTATAAATCACAGTGATGTTTACACTGTCCTCTGTATAATTCACAGTGATGTTTACACTGTCCTCTGTATAAATCACAGTCATGTTTACACTGTCCTCTGTATAATTCACAGTGATGTTTACACTGTCCTCTGTATAATTCACAGTGATGTTTACACTGTCCTCTGTATAAATCACAGTCATGTTTACACTGTCCTCTGTATAAATCATAGTCATGTTTACACTGTCCTCTGTATAAATCAGTCATGTTTACACTGTCCTCTGTATAAATCACAGTCATGTTTACACTGTCCTCTGTATAATTCACAGTGATGTTTACACTGTCCTCTGTATAAAACATAGTGATGTTTATACTGTTTGCTGTATAAATCACAGTAATGGTTACACTGCCCTCTGTATAAATCACAGTAATGTTTACACAGCCCTCCCTATCAATCACAGTGATGGTTACACTGCCCTCTGTATAAATCACAGTGATGTTTACACTGTCCTCTTTATAAATCACAGATGTTTACACTGTTCTCTGCATAAATCACAGTGATGTTTACACTGTCCTCTGTATAATTCACAGTGATGTTTACACTGTCCTCTGTATAAATCACAGTCATGTTTACACTGTCCTCTGTATAATTCACAGTGATGTTTACACTGTCCTCTGTATAATTCACAGTGATGTTTACAGTGTCCTCTGTATAAATCACAGTCATGTTTACACTGTCCTCTGTATAATTCACAGTGATGTTTACACTGTCCTCTGTATAAATCATAATGATGTTTATGCTGTTTGCTGTATAAATCACAGTGATGGTTACACTGCCCTCTGTATAAATCACAGTAATGTTTACACACCCCTGCTATCAATCACAGTAATGGTTACACTGCCCTCTGTATAAATCACAGTGATATTTACACTGCCCTCTGTATAAATCACAGTGATGGTTACACTACCCTCTGTATAAATCACAGTGATGTTTACACTGTCCTCTTTATAAATCACAGTGATGTTTACACTGCCCACTGTGTAAATCGCAGTGATGGTGACACTGTCCACTGTGTAAATCACAGTGATGGTGACACTATCCACTGTGTAAATCACAGTGATGGTGACACTGTCATCTGTATGAATCACAGTGATGTTTGCACTGTTTGCTGTATAAATCACAGTGATGGTTACACTGTCCTCTGTATAAATCACAGTGATGTTTACACTGTTTGCTGTAGAAATCACAGTGATGGTGACACTGTCCTCTGTATAGATCACAGTGATGTTTACATTGTCAATGTGTAAATCACAGTGATGTTTACACTGTTTGCTGTATAAATCACAGTGATGGTTACACTGGGTCTAGTGCTTTTTGGCGCCGACTTTGGGCAGCACGGTAGCATGGCGGTTAGCATAAATGCTTCACAGCTCCAGGGTCCCAGGTTCGATTCCCGGCTGGGTCACTGTCTGTGTGGAGTCTGCACGTCCTCCCCGTGTGTGCGTGGGTTTCCTCCGGGTGCTCCGGTTTCCTCCCACAGTCCAAAGATGTGCGGGTTGGGTAGATTGGCCATGCTAAATTGCCCGTAGTGTCCTAAAATGTAAGGTTAAGGGGGGGGGGGGGGGGGGGGGGGGGGTGTTGTTGGGTTACGGGTATAGGGTGGATACGTGGGTTTGAGTAGGGTGATCATGGCTCGGCACAACATCGAGGGCCAAAGGGCCTGTTCTGTGCTGTACTGTTCTATGTTCTATGGTTACACTGCCCTCTGTATAAATCACAGTGATGTTTACACTGTCCTCTTTATAAATCACAGTGATGTTTACACTGCCCTGTGTAAATCACAGTGATGGTGACACTGTCCACTGTGTAAATCACAGTGATGGTGACACTGTCCTCTGTATGAATCACAGTGATGTTTACACTGTCCTCTGTGTAAATCACAGTGATGGTGACACTGTCCTCTGTATAAATCACAGTGATGTTTACACTGCCCTCTGTGTAAATCACAGTGATGTTTACACTGTCCTCTGTATAAATCACAGTGATGTTTACAGGGTCCTCTGTATAAATCACAATGATGTTTACACTGCCCTCTGTATAAATCACAGATGTTTACACTGTTCTCTGTATAAATCACAGTGATGTTTACACTGTCCTCTGTATAATTCACAGTGATGTTTACACTGTCCTCTGTATAAATCACAGTCATGTTTACACTGTCCTCTGTGTAATTCACAGTGATGTTTACACTGTCCTCTGTATAATTCACAGTGATGTTTACACTGTCCTCTGTATAAATCACAGTCATGTTTACACTGTCCTCTGTATAAATCATAGTCATGTTTACACTGTCCTCTGTATAAATCAGTCATGTTTACACTGTCCTCTGTATAAATCACAGTCATGTTTACACTGTCCTCTGTATAATTCACAGTGATGTTTACACTGTCCTCTGTATAAAACATAGTGATGTTTATACTGTTTGCTGTATAAATCACAGTAATGGTTACACTGCCCTCTGTATAAATCACAGTAATGTTTACACAGCCCTCCCTATCAATCACAGTGATGGTTACACTGCCCTCTGTATAAATCACAGTGATGTTTACACTGTCCTCTTTATAAATCACAGTGATGTTTACACTGCCCTGTGTAAATCACAGTGATGGTGACACTGTCCACTGTGTAAATCACAGTGATGGTGACACTGTCCTCTGTATGAATCACAGTGATGTTTACACTGTCCTCTGTGTAAATCACAGTGATGGTGACACTGTCCTCTGTATAAATCACAGTGATGTTTACACTGCCCTCTGTGTAAATCACAGTGATGTTTACACTGTCCTCTGTATAAATCACAGTGATGTTTACAGGGTCCTCTTTATAAATCACAATGATATTTACACTGCCCTCTGTGTAAATCATAGATGTTTACACTGTTCTCTGTATAAATCACAGTGATGTTTACACTGTCCTCTGTATAATTCACAGTGATGTTTACACTGTCCTCTGTATAAATCACAGTCATGTTTACACTGTCCTCTGTATAATTCACAGTGATGTTTACACTGTCCTCTGTATAATTCACAGTGATGTTTACACTGTCCTCTGTATAAATCACAGTCATGTTTACACTGTCCTCTGTATAATTCACAGTGATGTTTACACTGTCCTCTGTATAAATCATAGTGATGTTTATGCTGTTTGCTGTATAAATCACAGTGATGGTTACACTGCCCTCTGTATAAATCACAGTAATGTTTACACACCCCTGCTATCAATCACAGTAATGGTTACACTGCCCTCTGTATAAATCACAGTGATATTTACACTGCCCTCTGTATAAATCACAGTGATGGTTACACTGCCCTCTGTATAAATCACAGTGATGTTTACACTGTCCTCTTTATAAATCACAGTGATGTTTACACTGCCCACTGTGTAAATCACAGTGATGGTGACACTGTCCACTGTGTAAATCACAGTGATGGTGACACTGTCCACTGTGTAAATCACAGTGATGTTTACACTGTCCTCTATGGAAATCACAGTGATGTTTGCACTGTTTGCAGCATGAATCACAGTGATGTTTACGCTGTCCTCTGTATAAATCACAGTGATGTTTACACTGTCCTCTGTGTAAATCACAGTGATGTTTACACTGTTTGCTGTATAAATCACAGTGATGGTTACACTGTCCTCTGTATAAATCACATTAATGTTTACACTGTTTGCTGTAGTAATCACAGTGATGGTGACACTGTCCTCTGTATAGATCACAGTGATGTTTACATTGTCAATGTGTAAATCACAGTGATGTTTACACTGTTTGCTGTATAAATCACAGTGATGGTTACACTGGGTCGGGTGCTTTTTGGCGCCGCCTTTGGGCAGCACGGTAGCATGGTGGTTAGCATAAATGCTTCACAGCTCCAGGGTCCCAGGTTCGATTCCCGGCTGGGTCACTGTCTGTGTGGAGTCTGCACGTCCTCCCCGTGTGTGCGTGGGTTTCCTCCGGGTGCTCCGGTTTCCTCCCACAGTCCAAAGATGTGCGGGTTGGGTGGATTGGCCATGCTAAATTGCCCGTAGTGTCCTAAAATGTAAGGTTAAGGGGGGGGAGTTGTTGGGTTACGGGTATAGGGTGGATATGTGGGTTTGAGTAGGGTGATCATGGCTCGGCACAACATCGAGGGCCGAAGGGCCTGTTCTGTGCTGTACTGTTCTATGTTCTATGGTTACACTGCCCTCTGTATAAATCACAGTGATGTTTACACTGTCCTCTGTACAAATCACAGTGATGTTTACACTGTTTGCTGTATAAATCACAGTGATGGTTACACTGCCCTCTGTATAAATCACAGTAATGTTTACACTGCCCTTTGTGTAAATCACAGTGATGTTTACACTGTTTGCTGCATAAATCACAGTGATGTTTACACGGTCCTCTGTATAAATTACAGTGATGTTTGCACTGTTTGCTGCATAAATCACAGTGATGGTTACACTGGGTCGGGTGCTTTTTGGCGCCGCCTTTTTGGCCCCGATCTTTTGGTGCCGTTTTTTTGGCGCCTGTTGTTATGGCACTCATTTTCTTGGCCTTGTGGGTCTCTTGGCCCATTTGTTCGCCGGTTCTGTGCCTTGCTGCAGTTCATGGTGTCCCTGTAGTCTCTTGAGCTGCTGCTTCCTGCCATTTTTGCTATATATCCTGTGTTAGGGTTAGGGGGTGTTTTGGTCCGTTTTTGCAGACGAAATTCAGTCAAAAGTGCTTAATTTCTGTCTTAAGAGGAGAGCCACCTGATGCGCGACTACTCAGCACATCCCATCACCGAAAGATCCAAGGAATTTCTTACAGTTGCTTACGTCCTTTCTTCACATTTTAGTGATTGATGGTTCCTTTATAAACAATAAATGGACTGAGAATTGGTTGACAGGTAAGAAACAGGATGGAAATAAATGGGTTTTAATGTTTTACTGCAGTTATACAGGGCCTTGGTGAGACTAAACCTGGAATATTACGTGCAGTTCTGGTCTCCCTGCCTAAGAAAGGATATGCTTGCCACAGAGGGCGTGCAGCAGAGGTTCACCTGTCCGGGCTGATCACATGGAATGTGAGGGGTTTGAATGAGCCAGTCAAAAGAGCGCACATGTTCGCGCATCTAAAGGGGTTAAAGACAGACGTAGCAATGCTTCAGGAGACACATTTAAAGCTCGCAGATCATACGAGATTGAGAAAGGGATGGGTAGGCCAGGGCTGGATTCGAAGGCCAAGGGAGTAGCAATTCTGATCAGTAAGGGTGCGGCATTCGAGGCTGGGAGAATTGTGGCAGATAACGGGGGCAGGTATATAATGGCGAGTGGAAAGTGGGAGGGGGTCCGGGTGGTGTTTGTGAACGTCTACGCTCTGAATTGGGGTGATGTGGAATTTATGAGACGCATGCTCGGCAAAATCCCAGATTTAGAGTCACACAGCCTGATCATGGGGGGAGACTTTAACACAGTCATTGACCCCGAGCTGGACCGGTCGAAGTCCAGGACAGGGAAGCAACCGGCAGTGGCTGAGGAACTGAAGGGTTTTATGGAGCAGATGGGGGGGAGGGGTGGGGGGGGATCCCTGGAGGTTCGTGCGGCCGAGAGTGAAGGAGTTCTCTTTTTTCTCCCACGTTCATAAGGTTTATTCCCGCATAGACTTCTTTGTCTTGAGCAGGGCATTAATCCCAAAGGTGGCGGGGACAGAATACTCAGCAATCACAGTCTCAGACCATGCCCCACACTGGGTGGACCTGCGGATTAGTGAGGAGAGAGGGCAGCGCCCATTCTGGAGACTGGATGTGGGCTGCAGGCGGACGAAGAGGTTTGTGGGCAGATTAGCAGGAACATCCAGGATTACCTGGAAACAAACGATCCGGGTGAGGTAGCAGCAGCAACAGTCTGGAAGGCTCTGAAGGCAATTGCCAAAGGGGAGCTCATCTCAATTCGATCCCATAGGGAAACGAGAGAAAGAGCAGAGAGGGAGAGACTGGTGGAGGAGATACTCCGAGTGGACAGAAGATACGCGGAGGCTCCCGAGGCGGGGTTACTGAAGGAGCGGCGGAGTCTGCAGGCGGAGTTTGAACTGCTGACCACAAGGAAAGCGGGAGCACAGCTCAGCAAGGCAAGGGGGGTAGTCTATGAGTATGGGGAGAAAGCGAGTAGAATGCTGGCACACCAACTGCGAAAGAGGGAGGTGGCCAGGGAAATCAAGGGAGTAAAGAATAAGGAGGATAACATGGTCTTGGATCCAGAGGGGGTGAACGGAGTCTTTAAGGTGTTCTATAGTAAACTATACGAGTCGGAGCCCTTGACGGGAGCGGAAGGGAGGAAGCAATTTTTGGACCAGTTGAGGTTTCCAAAGGTGGAAGAGGACCTGGTGGAGGGGCTGGGGGCCCCGATTGAATTGGAGGAGATTGTCAAGGGTATAGAGGGCATGCAATCGGGTAAAGCCCCGGGGCCAGACGGTTACCAGGTAGAATTCTATGAGAAATTTTCAGAAATATTGAGCCCAGTCCTGATGAGGACCTTCAATGAGGCTAGAGAGAAAGGAACCCTTCCCCCAACAATGTCACAGGCCTTGATCTCACTCATTCTCAAATGAGGAAAGGACCCGGAACATTGCGGGTCATACAGGCCAATTTCGCTATTAAACGTGGATGCCAAATTGCCAGCTAAGACTCTGGCCACAAGAATTGAGGATTGTGTCCCAGGGGTGGTAGAGGAAGACCAGAATGGGTTTGTTAAAGGCAGACAACTCAATACCAATGTCTGGAGACTTTTGAATATTATTATGATGCCCTCAGAGGATGGGGAGGCGGAGGTGGTAACAGCGATGGACGCAGAGAAAGCCTTTGACCGGATAGAGTGTGAGTACCTGTGGGAAACGCTGGGGAGGTTCGGGTTTGGAGAGGACTTTATTGACTGGGTGAAATTGCTGTAGGAGGCGCCTGTAGCAAGTGTATGTACAAAACGACTGAGGTCGGGGTACTTCGAGCTTCACCGGGGAACGAGGCAGGGGTGTCAACTCTCCCCGTCACTATTTGCCCTAGCTATAGAACCGCTGGCCACGGCGCTGAGAGCCTCGAGCAACTGGCGGGGACTGGTTGGGGGGGGGGCATTGGGTCTCGCTGTACACGGATGATTTGCTCCTGTACATTTCGGACCCTGTGGTGGGGATGGAAGGGGTTCTGCAGATCCTGAGGGATTTTGGTAGTTTTTCAGGGTACAAACTGAACATGGGAAAGAGCAAGTTGTTTGTGATCCAAGCTAAGGGGCAGGAGGAGAAACTGAAAGAGCTGCCGCTCAGGATGGTAGAGAAAAGATTTTGTTTCCTGGGTATACAGGTGGCCAGGAAATGGGATGCCCTGCACAGGCTCAACCTGACCCGGTTGGTGGAGCAAATGGAAGGGGACTTTAAAAGGTGGGACATGCTCCCGCTGTCACTGGCAGGAGGGTGCAGACAGTGAAAATGACTGTCCTCCCCAGATTTCTGTTTGTCTTTCAGTGCCGCCCCATCTTCATCCCTGAGGCCTTTTTTAAGCGGATCCTTTTAAGTAGGATCATTTCGGGCTTTGTGTGGGCGAATAAGACCCCGCGAGTAAGGAGATCGTTGTTGGAGCGCAGTCGGTGGGGGGGGGGGGGTTGGTGCTGCCAAGCCTTCACAACTACTACTCAGCAGCCAATATAGCTATGATTAGGAAGTGGGCGATTGAAGGGAGGGGGGGGGGGGGACAGTGGCGTGGGAGCAGCTGGAGGCGGCGACCTGTAAAGGTACTAGTCTGAGACCTTTGATAACGGCTCCTTTGCCGTTCTCGATGACCTGTTACTCCACAAGTCCGGTGGTGGCACACTGCGGATCTGGGGACAGTGGAGGAGGTACAAGAAGCTGGAGGTCTGGACCCCAATATGTAACAACCACAGGTTTGTCCCGGGTAGGATGGATGGCGGGTTCCAGAGCTGACAGAGGGCAGGCATCAGAAGGATAGGAGATCTGTTCATAGATGGAAGCTTTCCCAGTTTGAAGGCGCTGGAGGACAAATTTAATCTGCCGCCAGGAAACACCTTTAAATATCTGCAAGTATGAGCCTTCCTGAAAAAATAGGTAGTGGCCTTTCCGATGCTGCCGCCACTGAGGATACAGGACAGGGTGGTCTCCGGCACCTGGGTGGGGGAGGGGAAGGTGTCGTATATCTACCAGGAACTACAGGAGGCAGAGGAAACGCCGGTGGAGGAGCTCAAGGGCAAGTGGGAGGAGGAGCTAGGTGAGGAGTTGGAAGCGGGTCTGTGGGCAGAGGTCCTGGGCAGGGTTAATTCCTCCTCATCATGTGCCAGGCTTAGTCTAATTCAATTTAAGGTGATCCACCGGGCACACATGACGGCAGCGAGAATGAGCAAGTTTTCTGGGGTAGAAGACAGGTGTACGAGGTGCAAGGGCAGCCCTGCAAACCATGTCCACATGTTTTAGGCATGCCCAGAGCTTAGAGAGTTCAGGCAAAGGTTGGCGAGGGCAATGTCCAAAATGCTTAACACACGGGTGGTGCCGAGTCCAGAGATAGCGATCTTTGGAGTGTCAGAAGACCCGGGAGTTCAGGGGGTCGAAAGAGGCCGACGTCTTGGCCTTTGCCTCCCTAGTAGCCCGGAGATGGATTTTATTAATGTGGAGGGACTCAAAGCCCCCGAGTGTAGAGACTTGGATTAACAACATGGCTGGGTTTCTCAGCCTTGAGAAAATAAAGTTTGCCTTTAGAGGGTCTACGCTAGGGTTCTCTCGGAGGTGGCAGCCGTTCATTCACTTTCTCGGGGAAAATTAAAATGTCAATCCGTAGGGGAGTGGGGGGGGGAGTGGGGGGGGGGGGGGGAGCGCTTCATTGGGATGGTGTGGGAAGACTGAGTCGCGTGGGGTAATGTCTATTTAATTGTTATTGTATATTCTCTTTTTGCATTATGTTAATGTTCACTCTGGTTTGTTTTGTTATTATTGTTACTACTGTTTTATTATGAAAACTTCTGTAAAGCCTTAAGCTGCCCATACTCTGGATTGTTATAAACACGATGAAAGGTTTTATTAGGGACATTGCTCATACAATCTAAAATAGAAAACTGAAACCTGCGCAAACACACTGCTGATGTCATCACAAATCATGTGACGCTTCATCAGCAGGGATGTATTCTCTGATACATAACAGAAAGTATAAAATTCTAACAGGGCTGGACAGACTAGATGCAGGGAGGATGTTTTCCCTGGTTGGGGAATCTAGAAACACGGACACAGTCTCAGGATACAGGATAGCCCATTTAGGACTGAGATGAGGAAACATTTATTCACACAAAGGATGATGAACCTGTAGAATTCTCTACCACAGAAGACTGTGGAGGGCAAGTCACTGAATGTATTCAAGAAAGGGACAGATAATTTAGATTTTAATGGCATCAAAGAGCATGGGAGAAAGAAAGAATATGGTATTGAGATCGAGGATAACCTTTGATCATATTACATAGCGGAGCAGGCTCAAAGTGCCAAATGTCCTGCTCCTACTCCTACTTTCTATCATTGTTGTTTTGAGATGAGGTTGTTCATGATCTGGACTTACAGATCATGCTCGAGGCAAGGTAAATCTATTTATATTGAACATTATGCTAACTATGCACAATACAGGCTCAGCACAAAGTTCTGCATAGAACTTTCTCTCACTCCATGCTCTGTCATCATGCGATCTTACATCCTGATAATGTAGACTATATATTTATATATTTAACATTAACCCTTTATGGATGCTGTGACATAAAGATACCCCCAAATCAACATATTTCTGACACCCTGTATTCTAGAGAACATCACATGATCTATGCAAATAGTGGCCAGCGGTAGAGTTTGCCTTCAGAAAAACCAAGGTAGGCCGTCAGCAGTGTTGTGCACAGGAATTTCTTGCCCATAAAATCAAGCAGCAGCCGATTGTGGCTCTAAATTGAGATTTTTACAATTCAGTGAAGTCTCCCAGTTCTCATGCACTTTCTATCTCTTCAGATCTCTTTCTGTCTTTCTAAGCCTCTTCCTTCTTATGCAGACTTTGTGAATTATAGAATATATTTCATGCTGGCATAGATTTTTCTACATTTCAGATATCTAACTGGAGCACTTAATTGTGTAGCTTTCCACTGCCCACAAGATTAATATATTTTGCTGACGTACTTGACATGTAGAACACCGCCTTTATTTAAGCATGTATTTTCTGAACTTTGTATGCCCTTAATGTTGTAGTCATCTCCATCATCTACATTTAGACAGGATTTTGATATTTTTAATACTCACAACAGTGATCCAGTCTCCAGTATGACATCCTATTTTCAATGCTTCTAGAATTCATGTAGATTTAACTTCTATTCACTTAATAATAATAATATTTACTAGTGTCACAACTAGGCTTACATTACCACTGCAAATGAAGTTACTGTGAAAATCTGTTAGTCACCACACTGCAGAGCTTGTTTGGGTATACTGAGGGAGAATTCAGAATGTCCAATTTACCAAACAAGCACGTCTCTCGGGACTTGTGGGAGGAAACCAGAGCACTCAAAGGAAATCCACGGGGAGAATGTGCAGACTCCGCACAGGCAGTGACCCAAGCCGGGAATCGAATCCGGGTACCTAGTGCTGTGAAGCAATAGTGCTAACCACTGTGCTACCATGCTGCCCATTCTCCCAGTGCCTATCTAGCTAGTGTCTCCAATGAGGTTAATGGGAATTAAAGTTAAGTAGAATGTAATACAGGCATTCGCCCTGAAGTCACCCATTTCCTTTGTTCCATATCTATATTGACAACCTTTTACTTTCAGCCCTTCACTCACATTCCATCTAACTGGTTTAATTTTTTCACGTTTAACGTGTGTTGATACTTCCTATTTATTTTAGCTAAAGACACATTAGCATATCAAGAAACACGTGTTGACCCTTTCTTGATCAGCGCGTAATCGCATTCCTAATCTTGTCCAATATCTAACCCTTCCAAACATTACAACATGCACAGTGGCACCGTAGCTAGCACTGCTACCTCACAGTGCCAGGGACCCGGGTTCAATTATGATCTTGGGTGACTGTGTGGAGGTTGTACATTCTCTGTGTCTATGTGGATTTCCTCTGGGTGCTCCAGTTTCCTCCCACAGTCCGAAGATGTGCAGGTCCGGTGCATTGGCTATGCTAAATTGCCCCTTAATTTTCCAAAAGTTAGATGGGGTTACAGGGTTAATGCAGAGTGGGGGGTGCAGCTTAGGTGGGGTGCTCTTTCAGAGGGTTGGCGCAGACCCGATAGGAAGTTTCCACATTATTGATATTCCAACATACAAGAAATGTTTTGACACAAAATGCATCACAAGTTAGTTAATGAAATATACATTAACAATGTGAATCAAATGAAAAGCTGGTGATATTTCACTGCAGGAACTTTATAAAGAGAAGCATCTTTTGAAAGTATTTTTCAAATAGGTCAGCTGCAAATCTACTAAGAAAAATCTATTGGACCAATAAATTGAACATACCAAACCCTTTGTACATTTGAGCATCAGAGATAGCTCCATGCACCCTCCCAAAGTAGGAATTCTGTCTGCAATTTGATTCAAACATTGAAATAATTTGATTTATTTTCCTTTCATTTATATTGTCTTCAATGGGTCTTGCGTGCGTACATCTCAAGGACCCATATGACTGAAGCGGAGCTGAAGTTGTCCTTGAGACAGATTGTAAATGGAAAAGAGCTCACATTCAACAACATGTGAAAGCTTCAAAGTTGCCTGACTCAGAATTGAAAGCTACATTTTCTGCAGTGTGAGACTCAAGGTAACTGGAAAATGTCAGAAATGTTTCTATAATTTGATGCAGAAAAAGAAAATGTGATTACTTATCACCACCATTTTCCTTTGCAACTCAACTATGAATTATAATTCTCAGTAAATTCTTTGCAGGCATCTATGCAACAAAAATTTTGGGTGAGCTCCCTATTTGGCTCAACTCCAGCATGGAATGAAGCAGCACAGACCAGGGACACCCAAGATTCAATTTCCTCGAGCGCCATCTTCCGGAAAAATTTCCAAGTGCTGTAGCGAGCAAGTGAGTAGACACCAAGACCCAAATGGAGTATCTACTCCCCCACAACTCTCCAAGTTACCCCTGCAGTCCTCCCTCTCCCTTACCACCCCACAAACTTTTTCACAGCTCCTTCACATCACTGTGTGCCATGCATACCCTCTCTGTTCCCGCTCTAGAAAAGCTCTCCCACAATCGGCGGAAGAGGGCCCAGACTGGCGAAGTGGTGCCGCACTTTAAAATCCTCACTTCCTTCAAAGAGCATGCCCTGGAGATGACTAGTGTGGCCGAGGACAGGGCGGTCACCCACGTGGAGACTGGCGGACGCCGCAGAGGTGAGAAGCAACCCGGGGGGCCTGTGAAACGCGAGTAGTGATTGTCTTACTGAGTGACCCCTCACTTCCACTGACCACATGTCCATTTTCCTGCAAGTCCTCCAGCCAACGGCAATGGCCCATCCCGGGTGGCCCCTCTCCTGATTCTGAGGAGAATACCTTGGAGGAGAGCTCAGAGGATGCCACCTTGGTCACGGCACAGCTGTCATCCCCACCCTCCACTAGCGCAGATACATACATCTCGGTGGGACATGTTAGTGGACAGGCGTCTGGGACACAATCTGGTGAGCACCACACTGCTGTTGATGTGGAAGTAGGAACCCCCAGACAAGACAGCAGTCGGAGGTCTGCTGGATCCAAGGACCCAGCTGGGTCCCAGCCTCTGGAAGTCAGTGTGTTACCCGGCGCTGATGTTGACAATAGAGAGCGGCCGGAACGTTCAGAGGGAGATGTCAGCGTCACTTCAGCAGATCCATAGCCTCTTTGAGGAGTCCCAGAGGCTACAGGTGCAGGAGATGGTGGTGGCAATGAGTGGCACCGATGCAAACACCGTTAGGGAGGTGACCGCAGTGGAGAGCCTGATTCACGACATCGACTCCATGAGTGAAGGTGTCGAAGGCGTCATGCAGTCGATGACGGCCATGGCTGAGAGTCTCAGCTGAATGTCTGATTTGCTGGGGGATGTCACCCAGTACGAGGCTAACCGTGATGAGGTTCCGTGGGACATGTCCCACTCTCAGAATGGCATGGCCGAGGCACTGCAGAGCTTGTTCCAGTTGCAGATGGGCATGGCTGACACACTGCAGAGCATGTCCCAGTCACTGAGGAGCATCACCAAGGGCGTCAACACCATGATGCGGACCATGGAGACCGCCAGGGCTCGCAGCGGCAGCCCGAATTCAAACCAGCTGCCCCTCTATTCCAAGGGCTGCTCGGCAACACAGTGGCTAACACTGTTGCTTCACAGCTCCAGGGTCCCAGGTGCGATCGCCGGCTTGGGTCACTGTCAGTGACCCAAGTCTGCACATTCTCCCAGTGTCTGCGTGGGTATCCTCCGGGTGCAGCGGTTTCCTCCCACAGTCAAAGATGTGCAGAATCTGTCAATTGGCCATGCTAAATTGGCCTTAATGTCCAAAAAAAAGGTTAGGTGGGGTTACTAGTGAAGCGACCATCAATTCCCACGAAACTGAGAATTGATGCAAACTGTGGCTTTAATCGACTAGAACAATGCCTGCCTGCGACTGCTCTGCTAGTGAGAGCCGCCTACAGGGCTGCTGCTCTTTATACCTCCCCTCAAGGGCCAGAGCCAGGGGCAGAGCCCACAAGGGCACCAACCTGATACGTTCCATGTAATATCGGACAATGGTCCATAGGTGGAGCCCACATGGGCAACAGCGTGATACAGTAACATACATGGTGAATGGTTAACACAATACGTTCGCCATAACTAGGTTATGGGGATAGGGTGGAGATGTGGGCTTAAGTAGGGTGCTCTTTCCAAGCGTCGGTGCAGACTCGATGGGCCAAATTACCTCCTTCTGCATTGTAAATTCTATGATGATAAGGTGAACCCCAGGGCCTGACGGACCCGATCGGGAGGGTGGGGCACTGGGTGCCAACCCGGACCTGTCGCATGGAGTGGCGCCGCTGGCCATCAGCTCCCCCGAGTCCCACCCCTCTGATAGGGCCACGTCTCAGAGGCAGCAGAGGGGACAGGGCAGCACGGCTGTGCATGTGCCACCAACAAGTGAGCCGGGGACCTCCGGCCCCAGAGCCCCCAGAGGATGCCTGTCCGGGTCATCGAAGGCCCGGGACATGGTAAGCAGCTGGCTACCTCCACCTCAGATGTGCATCTTGGGGAAACACCAAGATGTAGTGGTATAGCTCGGTGGGCCAGTCACGTTGAGCATCACTGAGGGCACAGGGGTGGTGGGGGGGGGGGGGGGGGGGGGGGGGGGGTGGGGGGGGGCACTATCGGGAATGGGGTATTGTACAGCACATTAAACAATTTTTTGCACAACCATTATGATGCCTCTGTCACTTTCTTCTGCAATGCGGGGTGACCTCCGGACCCGTACCCATTTCTCCAGGCATCCATCCCTCTCCGTGGCACCCACCCACCCTCTATCCGTTGTCATGTCCCTGGATCTGGGTCCCATCCCCTGGGTGTTCTAATGTTGGCTGTGATATATGTGGTGTTGCCTCCCACAGTGTTCAAGCACAGTGTTCAGGCATCAAGATGCAATAGGCAATTTCCCCATATTCTACATGGCCCGTCTGTGCAGATGGGAATCTACTTGGAATGTGCCAAGTGCTCACTTAGACCATAAGGCATAGGAGCAGAATTAGGCTACTTGCCCCATCGGGTCCGCTCCGCCATTCAATCATGGCTGATATTTTCTCATCCCCATTCTCCTGCCTTCTCCCCATAACCCCTGATCCCCTTATTAATCAAGAACCTATCTATCTCTGTCTTCAAGACACTCAGTGATTTGGCCTCCGCAGCCTTCTGCAGCAAAGAGTTCCACAGATTCACCACCCTTTGGCCACCCCAGTGCTCAGCGGCGGTTGATTAGTTGCACCCACTTAACTACAATTGCCAATTCCCTATTAGCGATAGCATTCAGCAACGCAACCAGAGGCCTCAGCAGTCGGTGGAGGTTATAGGTGATCGGTGTGGCAGACGGGCGTGGACAAGGGTTGCCCCCGGAATGAGGTTGGGATCCAGGGATTGGCATGGTGGTGCCACGAGAGATTGCCCCCCCCAGTTACCCACCAGTTACCCCCCAGCGCCTCCCCCCCCCCCCCCCCCCCCCCACCCTCCCATGGCGGCTCAGTCCTGTGGAGGCTCCCCCAACCCCCGCTGAGCACTGGGGTTGCAAGCTCAGCGCCCCCGGTCTGTTTGTATGCGAGCAAAGATTGCTAATCACCTCCTCAGCTCCCCACAGAAGCCCTTCCGCCAGGTTCACATTTTTAAAAAGGAGTACTAATCGGCACCAGAGTAAGCGCTTGTTGGGGAGGCCGATAAATGACAGGAGGCCGGTGGGTATGGGGTCGCATTCGAGAAATGGGGTTTAAGTGCTGATCATTTGTTTCTCGCCACGGTCCGGCGAGATTCCGATTTTGCGTACAGGAGCAGGCCGGTTGCGTCGCAAACTGTTTGGCACATGGCGCGGTTCCCGTTTTTGGCCTCTACCGCTATTCACCGGCCTCATTATGCTTGACCATGAGTGTAACAAGGCTGGAAGATCGCACCCCTTATTCTGGGTTGAGTTTGCAGTTGTCAGCCAAGGTAGTCTTGGCCACTTTGGATGGACACAAGCCTCAGAGAAAGCTTGAAGTCAGGAAGAAAGTCCTCCTTCAGCACCTAGCAGTCTCCTCACAACCTTATGCAATTTAAACAGGCATTAAAGAGCCCAAGCTCTTCGACATCATCTCCCAAGAGGGAGAGGGAACAAAAGCAACAAATCATTTAGGCAAATCCCTGGAAAGGTCTTTTCACACCTATTGAATCTTTAGCACGTGGATTTAATGCAAGATCAACAGAGGTTTATTGAATAGGTCTTCACTGTACGAGATTTAGCACTGGACTAACAAAATTCCACGAAGTAGCCGATGACATCACGCATATCACGTGACTCTGTTCTTAGAGACATTGCACACAAACTACAATAACCCACATATACATATATATATATTTATAGGCATTTTCCAATTTTAATGATTTAATTAGACATATAAAACACATAATATTTACAGAATAAGACACTTATGTACAATTTTATATATACCCCTTTTATCGGCGCTCTCCCTTTCCTTGCTCCCCCCCTCCTCCTCTGCCCCCGCCCCCACCCCCTCCACCACCCTTCCCACCCCCTCTCCTCCCTTGCCCGTTCTGGTGGTTAGTAATGTACTTGCCTATTGCCTGTGATGTCGTCTGGCAGAAGACCTTGTCGGCCAAACGATCCATGTCCAACCTCCATGCGGTGTGTTTGGCACGACCAGTCTCCAATTTCACATCCATGTAGTGTTGAGTATTGTTGGAGATGACTATAGCGGAGTATTCCTCTCTATTTCTGGAAGCACCGATTTCCCCACTGCAAAGAAGTCAATTTGGGTGTATACCTTGTACCCGTGAGAAGAATGAGAATTCCCTTTCACCGCACCCATCTGCTCCATGAACATTCCCAGTTCCCTAGCCATGCCTCTTTTTCCCTGTTCTGGGGCTCGATCGGTCCATTACTTGGTCCTGTGTACATTTAAAGTGTCCCCCCGCACCCACTATTATCAGTGTTGATGCCAGGGGCGTCCGGCATGGTCTTAGTTGTAAAATCCGTGTTGTCCCAGTTGGGAGCGTACACGTTTACCAAGACTACTGGTGTTCCATTTAAGACCCTATTAACCATAACGTACTGTCCGCCTGGGTCTGTAACTGGCTTTGTCACCGTAAACACCGTCCTCATACTAATCAGTGTTGCTACCCCCTCCCAGCCCTCGTCCCTTAAAACGAATGGTACGTCTGTCCCAACCAGCCCTTCCTTACCCGCAGTCGGTCCTTCTCCCTCAGGTGCGTTTCTTGCAGGAAGATTATGTCGGATTTCAAACTTTTTAAATGGGCGAGATCTGGATCTTTTCACAAGGCCGTTAAGTTCCCTGACATTCCAGGTGACAATCCTGGTGGGGGCTTTAGTGCCAACCTAGCCACTGCGCCCAGTGAAAATGTGAAGAGTATTTGCTCACCTAAAGAATCTGAGGGTGAGTGTGGCGTTTTTCCAGAAGTGGTAATTGAGCCAGTATTTCATTTGGGCTTTGACGGCAGGATGGGGGAGGGAGGAGGGGCAGCGGGGGCGATTTTGATGAACAAAATTGTTCTTTTTTGGCTACCAAGACAGTGGCAGATCCTTACGGCAGCAGATATGTGATGGTCACCGGGTCATTAGTGGGCAAGTTGGTGCCGTTGGTCAATGTCTGCGTTACGAATTGGGAGGATGTGGCATTTATTAGGAAGCTGTTGGCTTCTATTCCTGATCTGGACATAATCATCTGGTGTTTGGAGAAGATTTAAACTATGTACCTGATCCTAGGCTGGATCGCTCTAGGCCAAAGTCGGGGGAAGCAAAGGCTTTTAGCTTTTATGGAGCAGATGGTGGGCAGATACGTGGCAGTTTTTACATCCAAGAAATGAGGAATTCTCATTAGGTGAGAAAGGCGGAATACTCAGGTATAGTAATCTTGGACCATGCTCCGCATTTGGTAGACTTAGTGTTGGACCCACTCAGCGTCCAGCGTGGAGATTGGATGCAGCATTATTAATGGATTTGTAGTTTTGTGGACATATGTCTAAAGCCATTGGGCAGCACATTGGCACAGTGGTTGGCACTGTTGCTTTGTGGCTCCGGGATCCCGGGTTTCATTCCCAGCTGGGTCGCTGTCCGTGTGGGGACTGTGCGTTCTCCCTGTGTCTGTGTGGGTTTCCTCCGGGTGCTCCGGTTTCCTCCCCGGTCCAGGGATGTGCAGGTTGGGTGGATTGCCCATGCAAAATTTCCCTTAGTGTCCAAAAAGGTTAGATAGGGTTACTAGGTTACGGGAATAGGGTGGAGGTGTGGACTTAGGTAGGGTGATCTTTGCCGGTGCAGACTTGATGGGCCGAATGGCCTCCTTCTGAACTGTAAATTCAATGATCTATGATCCCTCCTTCCTGCAGGATAAACCATTTTTACCTGGTGGACATGCCCCTGCACTCCAGGGTTCCCATTTCTTAGGGGGCTGTCCAAAATGGCCATAGTCACCGTACTCCATGAGGCCGAGCCCCTGCACTCTGGGGTTCCTCTTGAGGGACCCTCCAAAGTGACAGCTTGCGGCATCATCTTGTACCCTCAACCTGCCCTTTACCTGCCGATACCTGCCGAAACCAATCCGAGGCCTTTCCCTGTCTTCTCTTCATGTTTCCCTTGTGTTCCTTATCCCCCTTTCCCCCCCCCCACCCCCCACACCCACACCCCGTCCCCATATTTACGTTCCCGGTGAACCCCCCTCCACCCCTGCCAGGTGCTCCCTCCCTGCCGGGAGGTGCGCTGTGGCCCCTCTTGTTATCATACTTCCTGCGCTAACTTTCCTGGCTGGTGCGGTGACCCCCCTCCGGGGCTGATCTTACCCATTTCATGCCCACAGACTGTCCGCTCCCTCTGCCTATGCCTCACCCACACCTCTGTGCCACTGCCCTCACCTTCCCTGTGATCTGATCTTTCTGATGAAAGCAAGGTCGTACAGTTCCGCGCATAGTCTGTACATCACAGTTTATTTCCCCCTTTCCTCCTCTGGTTCACCTTTGGTGTACACTTGCCCACCCCTTGTCCAGACTGTTCATCCAGATAAAGTCTGCCGAGGTGTTGAAGTATTGTTCCTTATTTTGGAACTTGACCCAGAGCCTGACAGGAAACAGCATTCCAAATTTAATTCCATTTCTGTACAGGCCCGATTTTGCCTAGTTGAATTCGCCTTTGTTTTGCCAAGTCCGCCCAATGTCTTGATAGGCCCAGATTCCATGTCCTTCCCAGCCGTTGCCAGCACCTGCGACCCCAACCCCTTACAAGAGCCTGCTTCCATCCTCACCCACAGCCTGTGTCCCTGCTCCAAACCCGCACCTTCTCAGTGTTTTCGCTGCCCAATAATAGTATAACAAGTTCAGAAGGGCCAGGTCCATCAATTGTCGCCCTCGCTGAAGCATAATCCTCCTAATCCTTGCCACCTTCCCTGCCCACATAAACGATGAAACCAACCTATCCACTCCAATAAAAAACGATTTTGTCAAAAAGATCAGTAGGCACGAAAATAAAAATAAAAACTGCAGCCAGATATTCATCTTAACCACCTGCACCCAACCTGCCAACAATTGGGAAGGCTAGCCCACGTAGTAAATGCGCCTTGACCCTGCCCACCAAACTCATGAAGTTCAATTTACGGAGCCGAACACAGTCCTGACTCACCTACACTCCCAGATACCTGAAGTGGGTTGCTGCCACCCGAATTGATAACTGCCCCAGAACAACTCCCGCCCCTGGAAAAAACACCACAAAACACTAATTTTCCCCAAATTTAATTTTCAGACTGGAAAAGTCCCAAATCGCCTAAGCAGTCCCATTATATCTGCCATTGAAGAGCCCATGTTGGTGATATACAGCAACAGGTCATCAGCATACAGGGACACCCTAGACTCCCGCTCCCAACCCCCCTTCACTACTCCCCTCCATTTATCGGAGCATCTCATCGCTCTGGCAAAGGGCTCTATGGCAAGCGCAAACAGAAGGAGGGACATGGAGCACCCCTGCCTCATTCCCCAACGAAACGAAAGTAACCTGAATTCATCTCAATTGTGCGCGCTCATGCCATCGGATCCTTACACAACAATTTCAACCACATCACAAACCTAGGCCCAATCCCAAACCTCTCCAAGACTGCAAGCAAATAGCTCCACTCCACACAATTAAACGCCTTTTCTGCATCCAGCGTCACCGCCATCTCCAACTCCCTCCCTTTTGCCGTAGAAAGCACCGTATTCAACAGATGCCACACATTTGACAACAACTGTCTACCCTTTATGAACCCCGTCTGACCCACTGGCTCCTCCAATGCTGCCCTCTCCTACTTCAGGACACTCCAACCACCCAGAAACTCCCTCATATCTGATCGTCCTCCAGAGGCTCTGACTTATACAAATTCTTATAGAACTCCTCAAATGCTTTGTCCACCTACTCCGGTGCCACCACGAGCTTCCCTGTCCCATCCCAGATCCAAACGTTATTTCCCTGGCCCTACACTCATCCCTAGAGCATCTCGACAACAAGGACTCCGACATCAGACGCCTATTGATTGACGCCTTCAACACCATAATCCCAGCCAAGCTCATATCAAACCTCCAAAACATAGGGCGGTATTCTCTGCTCCCGATAAAAATCGGGATGACCGTCGTGAAATCGGCCGAGGTTCACGTACGGCCTTGGGGCCCGCTCCCCGCACCTAATTCACCCCCACCCGGGGGGCTAGGAGCGGGCCTCTGTCTTTCCTGGCCGCGACCTCGTAGCGCCAGAAATGACCCGCAAAACGGGGCATTTGTGAGGTCATCCGCGCATGCGCAGGTTGCCGGTTCCAACCCACGCATGCGCAGATGACTTCATCGCGCAGACGGCGCGAACCGCGCATGCGCGGTGGCTGTCTTTCTCCTCAGCCGCCCGGCAAGACGTGGCGGCTTGATTTGCTGGGCGGCGGAGGGGCAAGAGTGCGTCCGTTTTGGACGCTGGCCCAACGATCGGTGGGCACCGATCGCGGGCCTGTCCCCTCCCGAGCACAGTCGTGGTGCTCCCGTGCCAATTGGGCCCCTAGATGCCCCAAACGGGCATCTGGCGCCTGTTTCACGAATGCAGCAACCAGGTGTGGTTGCTGCCGTGGTGAAACGGCGAGTGGCGATTTTTCCGAGCCCCGGGGGGGGGGGGGGGGGGTGAGAACCGCTGGGGTAGCCAGGGGGGCGTAAAAAATGTCGGGAGGCCCTCCCGCGATTCCCCCACGCCGCGTGGGGAGCGGAGAATTCCACCAATAGGACTTGGCTCCCCACTCTGAAACTGGAGCCTCGATTTTCTGACCAACAGACCACAATCAGTAAGAATGAACAACAACACCTCCTCCACAATAGCGCACTTAGCCCCTTGCTCTACTCCCTGTACACACACGACTGCGTTCCAACTCCGTCTACAAATTTGCTGATGATACGACCATAGTGGGCTGGATCTTGAATAACAACAAGTCAGAATACAGGAGGGAGATAGAGAACCTAGTGGAGTGGTGCAGCAACAACAATCTCTCCCTCAATGCCAGCAAAACTAAAGAGCTGGTCATTGACTTCAGGAAGCAAAATACTGTGCACACCCCTGTCAGCATCAACGGAGCCGGGGTGGAGATGGTTAGCAGTTTCAAATTCCTAGGGGTGCACATCTCCGAAAATCTGTCCTGGTCCACTCACGTCAATGCTACCACCAAGAAAGCACAACAGCGCCAATATTTCCTCAGGAAACTAAGAACATTTGGCATGTCCACATTAACCCTTACCAACTTTTACAGATGCACCATAGAAAGCATCCCATCTGGCTGCATCACAGCCTGGTATTGCAACTGCTCGGCCCAGGACCGCAAGAAACTTCAGAGAGTCGTGAACACCGCCCAGTCCATCACACGAACCTGCCTCCCATCCATTGACTCCATCTACACCTCCCGCTGCCTGGGGATAGCAGACAGCATGATCAAAGACCCGTCCCACCCGGCTAACTCACTCTTCCAACTTCTTCCATCGGGCAGGAGATACAGAAGTCTGAGAATACGCACAAACAGACTCAAAAACAGCTTCTTTCCCGCTGTTACCAGTCACCTAAATCAGGGGTGGGCAAACTTTTCCGTGCAAGGGCCACATTCAGAAATTCACAATTTTAAAGGGCCACATAGTATATTAAGTAAAATAATTAATATTTTAAATAGCCAAAATAAAAGGTCTTTAAAGAAAAAAAAGCACATTTATTTGAAAAACAAAGTAACTCAGTAAGTAACAGAACAATGTCAATGCGAATGATGCATCTGACTGCAGTCATTTACCAATTTGTTGAAATCAGGTGTCAAGTTCCTTGTGCTGATCCTTAACACTGACAGAAGCACAGCCTAGCCAAGTCAACGATAAAAACGCGCGTAGTGGGGTGGATGAGTGGGGCTGCCTTATTGGTCGGTTTAGTTGGGTGTGCGACCAATAGGAGTCCAGGTTACAAACGATAATAAGGCTTATTGTTTGTAACCTGGACTCCTATTGGTCGCACACCCAAATAAACCGACCAATGAGACAGCCCCACTCATCCACCCCACTACGCGCGTTTTTATGCGGCCAGCCAATGAGGTGCCCGGAATCATAAGCGGCATTTTTGAAAAGCCGCCGAGGATAAGCGCATTTACTTCAGCGGCTTTCCCCCGGCGGCTTTTCAAAAATGCCGGTTATGATTCCGGGCACCTCATTGGCGGACCGCATAAAAATCTTTGTCGGGCCGCATGCGGCCCGCGGGCCGTAGTTTGCCCACCCCTGACCTAAATGATCCTCTTATGGACTGACCTCATTAACACTACACCCTGTATGCTTCATCCGATGCCGGTGTTTATGTGGTTACATTGTATACCTTATGTTGCCCTTTTATGTATTTTATTTTATTCCCTTTTCTTCCCATGTACTGAATGATCTGTTGAGCTGCTCGCAGAAAAATACTTTTCACTGTACCTCGGTACACGTGACAATAAACAAATCCACTCCAATCCAATCCAATCCAAACAATCTCTCTCGCAGCCTCCTGCCAGTGGAGCTGGCCCACCAACAAGTGGCCGCCTAACCCCCATACTCATACATGACTCCCCTCGCCCGCCTCAACTGCTGAACTGCCTTTCCTGTGGACAAAAGGTCAAACGACGCCTGTAACAGAAGATGAGGTCAGATACTCTGCATATCTTCCATCCAAAATTTCCTCTAGCTGCTGCTGCCGCTCTCCTCTTGCCTCTCTGTCCACCTGAGCCTTAAACAAGATGATCTCACCCCTTAATACTACTTTCAATGCTTCCCACACCACTGATGAAAGAACCTCCCCGTTGATGCCTGTCAAAGTACTTGGAAAACAGTCACTCAAACTCGCCCCGCCATCACTTCAGAAACTTATCCACTCTAATGGGTGCAGCCCCACTTGGCGAGCTTGCTCCCGCCATCTTTCCTTCCACTGAACTCTTCACCAAACTCTCCGGTGGACTTTCGCTCACCGCCCCCCCCCCCCCCCCCCCCACACTTTTTCCCAGGAATCTTTTCCTAGGTTCTCGACATCTTTTGGTCACCTTAAGACTTCCCAACAAATAATCATACAAAATTCTCCCCCAAAGCTGGGTGTGAAGGCCCAAAAAAGAAAAGCAGGACCCACCCAACGTGCAACCTCCACCTACATGTCACCACCGGACGTCCTGGTTTCAACTTAACAGAATAGTTATCCAAGAAAAGTTAGAAGGATTAAAACCAGTTCTAACTCCTGAATGTTAACTACTGAACACCAAGTTCCCCATCCGACCTGACAACATCCCCAACTATCCACCAAGTCCCCGGACTATCAACCCCACCCACGATTACATCCCCATCAAACCCGACAACCCAATTATCTCTGCCTTCACCACAACGCAACTAACCTCCTTATTCAACTCCAATCACTCAAGTGCGCTATGATCACAACAGCAAACTTCCAGACCCCACGCCCCAACTACCCCCGATCCCTCAACAACGCCTCCGGCTCATTTGACAACACTGATCATCCTCCAACCTTCCCTAACCACCCTCTCACACCTGGCTACCATGCCCCAAGCCCCCGATGCACCCCAGCCTAGCTCCCCCCCCCCCACGCCCAGTCCGCGTGGTGCTCAACCCCAACCCAGAACCCATGCCAGGCCCCGACTCGCTTCCCAAGTGAACCGCACCACCGTGAAGGGCCGACTTGATGGGCCGAATGGCCTCCTTCTGCACTGGAGATTCTATGGAAACTATGGAAGTCGGCCCATCAGAGGTGGAGCATTACGGTTGCCCCGGAGAATACCGGGGCAGGCCTGCTAATGATATGCAAATGGTGTCCATTGTACATGTGTTCAGGGTATGCATTGACGCCGATGTCGAGGTGTTGGAGAATTGCAATTTGGCACCAAATCGGCGGCCAGCGCAATTTCGGTTTTGGAACCTATTCTCCGCACATTCGTGTTTCGCGATTTCGACACCGCAAACTGAGAATCCCGCCCCATATATGTGCCAAGTTAATATGCATATTTAATCATTAATTATATGGACCAACTTCTTGATTAAAGGAGTCTACTGCTGATAGTGAAGTTTAATTTCTAATCAGATTCCCAAAGGAAATTGTCCTTAATAGCAGAGTATTATGCTAAATAATGTGTCATACCCATCTGTGAATTGTTTAAATGTAACGGAATATTGATTGGAAATGGATTCTGCTTCTTGCTGGGGAACGATTAAGCTTGAATGAATGTTTAATATTAATTTATGGCACGTCTTTTATTAACCCTTGCACCACTAGTTTTGTTTCAATTAGAGGAAAAATGCGAATTCAACAAAGGGCCAATTCCACAACTCAAACCTCCCAGTAGTCGCAAAACATGTTAGTCGAGATATCGCAGAATAGGGATTTCTAATCATCTCCCCCATCGGGGTTTCTAATAATCTCCACCTTAGTTTGAATGGGCAGAAAACCAGGGATCATGGCCTACAAGTTCCCATCTATCCTTACCTGTAAGCACCAAATTGGGTATTAGTTCTTATATTCTATGCTGAGTTTCAAGTTTCCTGGTCCTGCATGACACATTTGCGAAGCAGAAGGGCAGGATTCTTTCCTGGCACGGCGTGCACCCACCGGCAGCGGAATCCTCAATTCCAGCAGCCGGCGAATGGGGTTTCTCATTATGGCCATTCCACCCCGTGGGGAAACCTGCCGGCGAAGCGGAGGATCCCACCAACAGAGAATCCCGCTGTAGGTTTATACAGTTCAGCTCATGTTAAAAATAAATCTCTCAGGCTTTTTACAGAGCACAGACTTGGGTGGAGGTAAGCAGCAAGTTAAGCAATTTTAGGAGGAAAGGTCAAAGGCAGAGGTCAATTTTGAAATGGTATTGCAGAAAATTAGCTTAACAGGTTTGTCCCAAATTCCACTCTTTACTGTTTTTGCACAAATTCAGTGTATTTTAAATTGTGTCTGCTCAAAAAAGCAGAACAAGGAATTCCAGATGGAATTTGTGTTGCATGTTAATAGCCCATACAACCACTCCAGGTTCATTGGTTATTCAAAGACTCCTGTTGGAGAGAGAGAGACAGGAGAAAAAAAGAGAGTGCAAAATGTAAAGACAAAGGTCAGATTTTTGCTACTGAGATGGATATTTGGAATTGGAAAATTTCACATCACAGCAGTCTCACCTCTGTTTATAGGGCCCTGCAAGGCATATTTTTTCCTCCAAGAAAGCAAGTTAGGATAGAGTTGGGCCTGAAAAGTGGATTTTCAGTAGGTATGGGGGTGGGCATGCCAAGACAGGACGGTTAGAAGGTCCACCTCAGTTCTCTGGGACTTCATCACAGTTGTTTTTGAAACGGTTGGGTCCTCACCCTTCACTCCCACGCCCACGGTCCCTCCATACCAACTCAAGTAACTCCCCCCTTTCCACCTGCATAGTCATTCACCCCAGTCTCCACCATTGGCAAATCTTAGGGACCATGTAGAGATGGAAACAAATTCTAACAATCTAATACAGTTCTCACTCATAATCACTTCATAGTGAAACAAATTCACCGGGGCAGGATTTGTGGACTTCCACGATAGCAAAACTGGCAGCTCACCTGGACCAATTCAGTGACCGTTAAGGCACTAGCACCGACGCCACTTGGAACACAATCGGTTCCAATGAGAAATGCTGCCAGATTCATTATTGACACTCAGGAGGCTGACAAGCTGCAGCTTCATATACACACTTCACTCGCCACACACACCATCCCAGCCAACAGGATGGCAGCAAGGACAGCGGCCCCAAGATTCACCGTCACCGAGCTTGAGACACTTCTGGGCTCCGTGGAGGAGCGACGGGCCACCCTGAACCCCGGCCCAGGAAGGAGGCTGCCAGCCATCGTCGTTTGCCATGTCTGGGCGCATGTGGCAGAGGCAGTAAGCGCCACAAGCAATACCATCTGGACCGATATGTTGTGCCAAAGAAACTGCACATTCTCTTTAGAATGCCAGGGTGAGTGGGCAGCACTGTGTCCCTGGCACCAATCCCGTTCCATATACCCGTAACCCTAGCCCAACCCCCACCCAGAGGGCATCCAAACCCAAACTCTGAATCTCGTGACGGCACCCATGGCCTGGTGCCCTAGCCACTGAAGCCACCAGCTACCCACCCCCTGGGTGTCCAACACGATGCATTTTCTGTCCCTTGCCCTGCCGCCCCCAGGAGAAAACCACCCAGAACTGCAATGAGCGGGAGAAGACTGGGGTGGGGATCGGGGACCACCGGACCTGCAGCCCCTCACCTCGGCAGAGCAGCAGGCTCTGGATGTGTCGGCAGGCCCGAGGAAAGGGCAGTCGCCGGGGTGGACATCGGCTGCAGGCAATGAAGTGAGACCCTGCTGAATTGCTGTTCCTTGTGACAGGTGTCAACCTCCACCCCACCCAACACCTTTTTCACACCCCCACTCCACACAGCCCCCCATGCACCCCCCCCCCCCCCTGTCCAGTCTGTGGTATTATAATAATAATAATAAAATAATAATAATAATAACAACCTTTTATTGTCACATGAATGAAATTACTGTGAAAAGCCCCTAGTCACCAAATTCCGGCGCCTGTTCGTGTAAGCTAGTACAGGAATTGAACCAGCGCTGCTGGCCTTGTTCTGCATCATACCAGTTGTCTAGCCCACTGAGCTAAACCATCCCTGAATTGGATAAAGTTAATTGGGTGCTCCAAATTATTTTTAAAAAGGAATCCTAAATAAGAGCACTCAGCAAAACTGGAGGCTGACATTGAAATTGGCTGCCTCCTGCATGAACACATAATTCCATGTGCAATGTTGTATTTTACAGGAGAAATCATTACAGAAGACGCTGAATCTAATGGTGAATACTACCAAGACATGTATGCTGACGTCGAAGATGAGGCGGAAAGCGAAGGCATCGGACGTGAGCCAGATGAAGACGGGTATGAAATATTTGCACATCGGTTCTACAGGGACAATTATGGACTTGATGAAGAGACCCAAGATGTGCTGCTCCGGCGGTTTGGCGACAGTGATGATGTGGTCAAGGGAGGTGCACAGGACACTGAGAATGGTGGGAGTTCTGAGATGGCGCACCCCAAAATAAAAACTGAGATCACAGTGGCTGATACCTCAGAGGACCAGCTACTGAACAAGCTAATAACAAACAAATCTGAGCGACGTTTGCTCCAGAAGAACTTGGTGAATCGATTCAGGCCTCTGAAATGGTTCTGGACGTCGACCCCTGATCCTCGATGATATTGAGTGTGAGTGAGAAGATATTGATGATGAGTACGATATTAACTCTGGTGTTGAAGAGAATGACAACTCCGAGTGTGAAACAGCAGATGACTATCTTGCTATGCAGCTCAACAGATGACACATATATTCTCCAGCAAGACCAGGATGACCCAACGCCTGCATCATATGATCTAGAGAGTGTTTGTATCGTCATTTCCAGTGATGAGGAGCCATTGAGCGTTGTTCCAGTGAGCCAAGGGGCAGCACCTGTTGTCGTAGACCTAACCTCCACCCAGGCACCAGAAAGCGAGGTGCTCCAACATCCAGTTGAGGGTGCAGAATTGGACATGGTCACACAACCCCGTGATGACACGTCAGCGCCTCAGGTTGCACCTGAGCATCCACATACATCTGAGTACAAGGTAGAGACCAGCACCAAAACGGGGGTTGCCAAGCCCAAACATGAAAAGGAAATAATTTGTAGATAATTGTAAGAACAAGGAGGAAGAGGAGAAGATCAGGAGAGCTAGTTCATCCTACTGACAAAAGTAAAAGAGAAGAAGGTAAGGTCATGATTGACAAGCCAGAGACATAAGAGACAGAAAACATACAGAGAAGCAGCAAACAGCGTCGGGGAAAGAAACAAAAAAATAAGCTGGTGACGTATGGGTAGCCATCACGGATGCATGCCTTCCAAAGGCATAGAGTAAAGAGGATACGAAGCAAGAGACAGGCATGCAAACCAGTCTTCGAATTGCCTGGCAACAGCCCAAGTGATCACAAGGGCGATCCAGTGAGAGGCACAATGAACTGTGCAACAGGGACAGACACTGGCTAGGCATATCATGGCCATGGACATCCTTGTTAAATGTGTTCATATTGTTTAAACATACCACAAATATATTAAGTTTACATAGTAATCATGTTTGTAAACAAACATGATTATTTCCTAAGGAAGGTGTTGTGGTGATATGCCTGTAGATAATATTCCATGTATGCAGCAGTGTGACCTCCCACCAGCAGGTGGTGTCAGATATGTCATAATATACACATCAGTATATCATGGTGCAGACACACACTTATTGACACACTGCAAGACCAATCAACACACACAACACCGCAGCCAATCACCAGTTAGAGCACATTCACTATAAAGGCAGAGGGCACTAGTTTTCCCGCTCATTCGGGATGCAGCCTCTAAGAAGGACAGAGCTTACAGCTTGTAGCACAGATCTTTACCATGTGCTGATAGTATAGACTGGTTAGGATAGGCATAGGTCTTCAGTTTAATCTAACATAGTGTCGGCCCACAGTGAAAGTATGTTCAACAGTTTCTAGCTTAATAAAATAGTGTTGTACTATTTCAAGTGTTGGTAGCCTGTATGTGTTACTACTGAGGTAAATGCAGTCTTCACAGATCCAGATTACCCAACACATCATGGTACCAGTACGTGATGTTAGAACTTATTAGACCTACCTTCAAGTGATCTGCCTTCAACCAGCATACAGCCATCCTGCAAAATGGACAGTGTCTGCCCTCCACCGCCGCTCCGCATCACCGGTAACCTCGGGGTCAATTGGAAGATCTTCAAACAACGCTTCCAGCTTTACCTTGAAGCCACAGACCTGGAAGCTGCTTCAGACGCCAGGAAGACTGCTCTCTTCCTCTTCACGGCCGGGGACCACGGCATCCACATCTTCAACACTCTCACTTTTGCTGATGGCGAAGACAAATCAAACTTCAAGATGGTCCTCCTCAAATTTGACAGTCACTGCGACATCGAGGTAAATTAAAGTTTTGAGCGCTATGTCTTCCAGCAGCATTTGCAGGGTAAGGATGAACCTTTCCAATCCTTTCTCACCCACCTCCGCATCCTTGCGCAGTCCTGTAATTATGGGTCCACCTCCGACTCCATGATACACAACCAGATCGTTTTTGGTGTTCAGTCGGACCCCTTACGCCAGCAGATCCTCAAGGTTAAGCAGCTCACCCTTGCGATTGCCATCGAGACCTGGGTTCTGCATGAACACGCCACTAACCGATACTCGCACATTCAAGTGGCTGAAACGGCGCGGAAAGGTCCCCACGAGGCAGAACGGGTACAAGCAATCAAGCAACTCCAGGGCCTCAGCCTGGATGAGGGCGGCCATCACGCGCTTTTCGCGGCCTCCCGCGCACTAGACGAGGGGACGCGACGCCGCCGATCGCACTGCGCAGGCGCGCACCACATACGACCGGACCACGCATGCCCGGTGGCGCAACGAGCGTACTGACGCTACAACATCCGGCAACTGTGGCTTCGCCCACCTAAAGCGGCAATGTCCTGCAAAATCACGATGCTGCCTACAATGTGGCAAACTTGGCCACTATGCTGCTTTATGCAGGTCTGCTCAGCCTGCCAACTCTCGCCGCTCCAACCAGCTAAGCAGGGATATCCGCGCCATCCAACCCACAGTCACCGAACCCGATTCTGACCTGCTGCCTGACCTTGACACCGAGGACCCAAAAGCACCTTTTCGAGTCGGTATCATTACCAAACACAGGGTGCCCCTGAAGCAGAAAGTCCAGCCTCTACCGGTGTACAGCATTGATCCTGACGATGAGTGGTGTGCCACCCTCACGGTCAACCGATCCCGAATCCGATTCCGCCTGGACACCGGCGCCTCCGCCAATCTCATTGCGCGGTCTGACCTCCAAAGCCTCCGTGTCAAGCCAACCATCCTGCCATCAGCCTGCCAGCTGTTAGGTTATAATGGCAATCATATTGCTGCCAGTGGCTCATGCCAACTTGAAGTGGTGCACAGGTCACTTAAAGCCATCCTTCCCTTTGAAATAGTGGGATCCTCTAAAGCCTCCCTGCTTGGTGCGCAGGCATGAAAGCTGTTGAACCTGGTCCAGAGGGTTCACTCACTGTCTCCTGCTGACGCGTCTGCCTCTAGGACACTGATTTTAGGGCGCAGCTCGACGCTATTATTAACCAATACCACAATGTTTTCGAGGGCATGAGCACGCTCCTGTACACCTACAAGATCTTATTGAAACCGAATGCCACGCCTGTGGTGCACGCACCTTGCAGGGTCCCAGCACACCTCAAGGACCGCCTCAAGCAGCAGCTGCAGGACCTCCAGGACCAGGGAGTGATTTCCAGAGTCACGGAACCGACCGACTGGGTCAGCTCCATGGTATGCGTAAAAAAAACCTTCCGGCGAACTGAGAATATGCATTGATCCCAAGGACCTCAACCGCAATATTATGAGAGCACTATCCCATTCCCAAGCGCGAAGAGCTCATGTGAGATGGCTCGCGCCAAGTTCTTTACCAAGTTAGACGCCTCAAAGGGATTCTGGCAGATCCAGCTCGACAAATCCAGCACAAAACTCTGCACATTCAATACCGCCTTTGGAAGATATTGCTACAACAGGATGCCGTTTGGGATCATCTCTGCGTCAGATGTGTTCCATAGGATTATGGAACAGATGATGGAAGGTATTGAAAGTGTTCACGTCTATGTGGACGACATAATCATCTTGTCCACCACCCCGCAGGAGCACGTTAATCGCCTCCAGCGCGTCTTCAGATGGATACATGAGCATGGCCTCCGCCTCAACAGGGCCAAATGCTCCTTTGGTCAACAAAAAATCAAATTCCTCAGAGACCACATCTCCCAGTTCGGTGTGCAGCCGGATGCGGATAAGGTAGCTGCCATTAAGGCCATGAAGACACCGGAGGACAAGAAGGCGGTCCTCCGCTTTTTGGGCATGGTCAACTTCTTAGGGAAATTCATCCCTAACCTCGCCTCTCACACCACGGCTCTCAGGAACCTGGTCAGGAAGATGACAGATTTCCAATGGCTCCCTGCCCACGAACACGAATGGAGGGAACTCAAGGCGAAGCTGACCACGGCCCCGGTCTTAGCATTATTTGACCCAGCTAAGGAGACCAAAATTTCCACAGAGCCAGTCAATCCGGCATTGGAGCGGTGCTCCTTCAATGTGATGAAGCCTCATCATGGACCCCCGTTGCATACGTGTCGCGTGCGATGACCCCCACTGAACAGCGTTAGGCGCAGATTGAAAAGGAGTGCCTGGGCCTTCTGACCGGAGTCGTTAAATTCCATGATTATGTCTATGGACTCCCTCAGTTCACCCTCGAGACAGACCATAGACCGCTGGTCAACATCATACAAAAAGACCTGAACGACATGACACCTCGCCTCCAGCGCATTCTTCTCAAGCTCAGGCGATAAAACTTCCAGCTGGTATGCACCCCGGGCAAGGAGCTCATCGTTGCTGATGCTCCCTCCCGGTCTGTCACCACTCCATGTGACCCAGAGGGATTTGTCTGCCAGGTTGATGCCCATGTGGCATTTGCTGCCTCCAATCTATCTGCATCGTCCAAATTCGCCGCGAGACGGCTGCCGACCCCTTGCTCCAGCGTGTCATGCGCCACCTAACGGACGGGTGGCTCAAGGGCCAGTGCCCTCAATTCTATAATGTCAGAGATTATTTAGCGGTAGTAGACGGGGTTCTTCTAAAACTGGACCACATTGTCATCCCACACAACATGCGCCAGCTTGTCCTGGAACAGCTACATGAGGGCCACCTGGGAGTGGAGAAGTGCCGCCGACGGGCCCGAGAGACAGTGTACTGGCCTGGAATTAACGAGGACATAGCTAACACCGTGCTCAACTGCCCAACATGTCAGCGATTCCAGCCGGCACAACCACGGGAAACCCTGCAGCCCCATGAGTTGGTCACGTCACCCTGGACCAAGGTGGGCATCGACCTGTTCCATGCGCTTGGTCGAGACTACGTCCTAATCGTGGACTACTTCTCGAATTACCCGGAAGTGATAAGGTTGCACAACCTCACCTCAGCTGCAGTCATTCGTGCATGTAAGGAAACCTTTGCTCGACATGGCATCCCGCTCACGGTCATGTCTGACAATGGCCCCTGCTTCGCCAGCCAAGAGTGGTCCAACTTTGCCAGGCGATACAATTTTGCACATGTCACGTCCAGTCCCCTGTACCCCCAATCCAACAGCAAAGCGGAAAAGGGAGTACATATCATCAAACGGCTCCTATGCAAGGCAGCCGATGCTGGTTCTGATTTTTACCTTGCCTTGCTGGCCTGCCGCTCTGCCCCCCTGTCCACTGGCCTGTCGCCAGCCCAACTACTCATGAATCACACCCAGAGGACAACGGTGCCGTCCATCCATGTCTCAGACCTCGACCACGTTCCGGTCCTTCACCGGATGCAGCTGTCTCGTGCCCAGCACAAAGTGGCCAATAACTCCCGTACAACTGATCTCATGCTCTGGCTCCCGATGACAACGTCCGCGTCCATCTTCCAGATGGTGGCTGGTCTGCCACCGCTGTTGTCCTCTGACAAGTGGCCCCCCGCTCGTTCCTGGTTCATCTACCGGGTGGCTCTCTTCTGCGACATAATCATGGTGCACTTCGTCTCATCCCGCCCTCGCCACGTGATCTTCAGGTCCTGCCTCGCCATCATGATGACCCCGCCGTGGACTTTGCAAAGCTCCCTGTCGCTCTGCTACCCTCTGACTCTGACAGTCCAGCACGTTCCTGAACCGGTGGCTCTCGACCCACCCTTGAGGCGGTCAACCAGAATTCGTCGCCCACCTCAGAGACTGAGTTTATGAACTTTTCAAATTTATGGACTCTCTGAATTGTTTCGTTGCTTTGTTTGATCAATTCACTGGTTTGTATATAATGTTGCTCTAGTTACTATTTTGTTGCATACTTTTCATCTGCACTAGACACCTTCCTATGTAAATAGCTTAGTTTTTATGTACATAGTCTTGTAAATATGCCTTCCCACTCCACACGTAGTTAGGAACATTCTCACCACACATTATTTATTACCACAACCACACATTTGTTTTATAAAAGGGGATGTCATAATATACACATCAGTATATCATGGTGCAGACACACACTTATTGACACACTGCATGACCAATCAACACACACAACACCGCAGCCAATCACCAGTTAGAGCACACTCACTATAAAGACAGAGGGCATTAGTTTTCCCGCTCATTCGGGATGCAGCCTCTAAGAAGGACAGAGCTCACAGCTTGCAGCACAGATCTTTACTATGTGCTGATAGTATAGACTGGTTAAGATAGGCATAGGTCTTCAGTTTAATCTAACTGAGTGTCGACCCACAGTGAAAGTATGTTCAACAGTTTCTAGCTTAATAAAATAGTGTTGTACTATTTCAAGTGTTGGTAGCCTGTATGTCTTACTGCTGAAGTAAATGCAGTCTCCACAGATCCAGAGTACCCAACACATCAAGATATAAATTAGGGCAGATCCGGTGATCCTCAGAAGATTGTAAGACATACATGAGGACAGTCGTGCATAGGGGTAGTTCCAGGGAAGTTGAAAGAAACGCCATGATAACTTGCTCTGTATCTGATCGTTACCTCACCATGTGTGCATCAATAAAAATCCTGGTTTGGACAAGTCACCAACAGTTCAGTAGATTCCTTGCTCAACAATGAACACCGAACACAACATAGTGTAGGTTGAGAAGATTCTTAATTAAGGCTCGGAAAGATAAGGATCTTTGCATTATTTAACTGGGCAGAGAGAGTAAGTGATGTGGGTCAAGGTGCAGATATATTTGTTGGGAATTTGACACGTTATATTTACAGAATGTCAATGTTGCATCAGGAATGCACAGGGTACTGTTTAACAACTTCTGCTGTGCTAGCCATTGAACTCGAGTAGGATCCAATTTCGATGTTACAATCACTGTTTTTCTCCGATCAAAATTGAAAAAGTTGTATGTTGTGTTTCCACTGCACTTTACGGCAGCGGAGCAGGGCCATCAAAGAAATTCCTGGTCTCAGATTTCTCTCCCACTTTTAAAACACACTTTTAAAACCCATCTTTCTGGCCAAGCCGTTGGTCACTTGCCGCAATATCTCCTTCTGGTGCGAGATCAAATGTTGTTTGCTTATGCTGTTGTAAAGCTCCTTGGAATATATTTCACTATGTTGAAGGTGCTTTAAAAATATGCAAGATAAATATATAAAATACTTACATAGTTCCATTGGTAGCACTTTCACCTCTGAGTTAAAAGGTTCAAACCGACTTCAGGTCTTCAGCACAAAAATCAAGTCTGACACTCCAATGTAGCGCAAAGCGAGTCTGGATGATGTTTCTCAGATAAGACAGTAAACTGAGGCACCACTGCCCTCTTAAGTGATATAAAAGCTTTTCTGGCACTCTGTCAAAGAAAAGCCTGAACAATATTTGTCCCTCAATCAACAGACTATTTAGTCATTCTTACAATGTGGTATTTTGTTGGACATTGTGGTACAATGGGGTATATTTTTTAAAAACGCATTTTATTCAAACTTGTATCAAAGTAGGTTACAGCAAATAAACACCTCAGGAAACATTCTTTCCAACAATCAACGATACAGTTTGTACAGATTTTTCTCCTTTTTCACCCCCTCCCCTCCCCATCACCCCCCCCCCCCCCCCCCCAACCCCCTTGCGATGAACAGCTCCTCAACCACGGTCAAAAACATCCCCCATCTTTTCTCAAACTCCCCTGCTGAGCCCCTTAACTCATACTTTATCTTCTCTAACTGCAGTAAGTCATACAGGTCACCCGACCAAGCTGCTACCCCCGGTGGCGATACCGACTGCCACTCCAGCAAATTCGGCGCCGTGCAATCAGAGAGGCCAAGGCCAAGACATCGGCCTGCCTCCTCTCCATGTGCACCGGCTTCTCTGAAACCCCAAATCACCACCAAAGGGTATGGGTCCACTATCTCCTCCACTATCCTGGCTCAGACCGCGAACACTCCCGCCCAGAATCTTCCCAATTTTCCACAACCCCAAAACATGTGCACATGATTCGCTGGCCCCCGCCCACACCTCTCACACTCATCTGCTACCCACTGAAAGAACCCACTCATTCTCACCCGAGTCATATGCACTCTCTGCACCACCTTAAACTGTATCCGGCTCAACCTTGCACAAGGAGGTCCCGTTTACTCTTCACAGTGCCTCACTCCATACTCCCCAATTGATCTCTGTTCCCAATTCCACTTCCCATTTCTCCTTGATCTTCACCACCCGCTCGCCTCCCTGCTCCCCCAGCCACTTATATATATCCCCAATCCTTCCCTCCCCTTCCACATCCGGAAGCAGCAGTCGCTCCATCAGGGTGTATCCCGACAATCGAGGGAACCCCTTCCAGACCTTTCCTGCAAAGTCCCTAACCTGTAGACACCTGAACTCACTACCCCTCGGCAGCTCTACCCTCTCCCTTAGCTCCTCCAGACTGGCGAACCCTTAGTCCAAATACAAATCCCTCACCTTGACCAGTCCCACCTCTCTCCACTTTCTGTATACATTATCCATCCTCACCGCCTCAAACCCATGATTCTCGCACAGCGGCATTAGCACCGACATCCCTTCCACACTAAAATGCCTCCTCAGCTGATTCCATTTCTTCACCATGGACTGCACCACTGGGCACCCTGAATACCTACTCGGAGCCATTGGCAATGCTGCCGTCTCCATAGCCCTTAAACTAGACCCCTTACAAGAGTCTTCCTCCATCCTAACCCACTCTAGCCCTTCTCCTTCCCACCTCCGCCGCATCTTGTCCACATTCGACGCCCAATAATAATGAAGCAAGTTCAGCCACGCCAACCCTCCCTGCTGCCTCTGCCTCTGTAGCAGGGTCCTCCCCACCCTAGGCATCTTCCCCGCCCATAAAAAGTCAGAGATGATTGTGTCCAATTTCTGAAAAAAGGCCTCTGGTATAAAGATCGGGAGAGCCTGAAAGATAAACAAGAACCTCGGCAGAATATTCATTTTCACCACTTGGATCCTCCCCGCCAACGTTAAGTGCAGTGTATCCCACCTCTTAAGATCCTCCCTGGTCTCCTCTACCAGCTTCGTTAAGCTCCACTTACGGAGCCCCGTCCATTCCCTCGCTACCTGAATTCTCAAGTACCTAAACCTATCTCTCGCTTCCGTAAATGGCATCCCCCCTAAATTAGCCCGATGTGCCAGCTCATTCACCGGGAATACGTCGCTTTTCCCTACATTCAGCTTGTATCCCGAGAACCCTCCAAACCTCTCCAACAGGCCCTTAATCCTTTACTATGTGGTATTTTGTTGTACATTGTTATTACACTGTGATATTGGTTGCTCAGTTTCCTCCATTACAACAGTAACTGCGCTTTAAAATGTTATTCATTAAAGCACTTCAGGTCATCCTGTGCTGGTGAAATGTGCTATCTAAACGCAAGATATTTTTGCTTGAATGTTTAAAAGTTACCCATAAGGATATGACAAATTTTCTAACTTTTTAATACATTTTTTTGTGCAAGCATCACACGGGGCCAGCGTTTGTTGCAAAATGGTAGCAGATTGCGTAACATTGTGAAAACAAACTGCATGAACAGTACGAACGATTTTTCTCTAGGCGCCAGCAAGATCTCCCAAAATTCATCGATGCACAGTACTATCATGTTGTTTATTTTCTGTCACACAAGAAAGACGAAATGAGCAATAACTCTTTTTGAAAACGGCACGATTTCTGATACTTAACAAACAAGCAACAGTACATGCTCTTTCAGTAAATGGTGGATGGCACCATTTCTCCAGCTCTGAGAACCAGCTGTTGTGCTGAAAACTAAAAAGACAGAAACACAAGGGGGGGTGAGGAACCATTCATTATCATTGCTATTGAACGGCTTGGTTTCCAAGAGCTTACGTACTGTTTTGAAAGCAAAAACGTTAAAATGCTTTCTGATAAATCAGCTGTTTTTCAGCTGGCACCTGCTTGCAAAGCAGATGGTTTTTATTAAGGGACTAATGTATTTCACGAAATCACAGCATACACAGGTAGGTCCTGCTTCCACAAGTCTGGATTAGCGAGTTGTTGCAGCTTTTAACTGTCTTTTGTCTGCCAACTTTTATTTGTTGTTATTTTTGTGCTTCCTGCTCAAGAGCACACCTGCATCAAGGAGATTAGGAGGCAGGCACAGTGTTTGTGGGATGGCATTATTTGTGTATTAGTATTGTACTTCTTGCTGTGACCTTCTGTATTGGTTTCAGGACTGACATCAAAATAAATCTCATCAACTTTCTCCAATTTTTATCTTCCTCACTTGAAGATGGTGGGCCAGAGTTTTTAATGAGCAGTAGTTTAGGAAGGATGGAGGTTGGCCAGAAGGGAATTTGAGTAGTCTTGTGCAGAGATGGCGAAGGCTTAGATCAGGGCTTCAGTGGCTGATGGTCTGAGGTGGCAGGGAAGACAATGTTACAGATATGAAAATAAGCATTACTTATGACGGAGAGAATATGGAGTCAGAAGCTCAGTCTTGGGACAAATTGGATTATACCATTGCGAATATTACAGTTCAGCTCAAGAGACTTGCCCAATGTTTCAGGAGACAGGCGGGATGGAGGCAGTAGTGAATGTACAGGTTTTTGATGAAGTTTGAAGACAATGCGCGGGATTCTCCATTTCTGAGACTAAGTGTTGACACCAACGAAGAACCTGTGGACTTCAACGACAGAAAAACCGGTGCCGCACCAGGACTGATTCCACTACCTTTGAGGGACTGGGACTGGTGCCGCGTGGAACACAACCAATTCCAATGAAAAATGGTGCAGGATACGCCGGGTCCGTGATTGATACTCAGGTGGCTGACAAACTGCAGCCGTACATACACATTACAATCCCCATACACACTAATTCCAGCCAACAAGATGGCACTAGTTGTGCTGGAGCGTGCCCATACAGCTGATGGGTCAGCTGGGGCCAGAGGGCACATGGGGGGTGTCCTGGGAGGATACCTATATGGCCCGTGGCGCTAAGTTCAAAGTGGGCTGTTAGCAGTGTGCGCAGCTGCATGTATGCCTTGCAGACTGCAGCAATGGTGTTCCGTGCCCATCCACCCTTACCCCACAGCCCACCTCCCTTCCACACCCCCTCCACCCCCCGGCTCTGGCAGAAGCCCCGCAAACAGTGGCGTAACTGTCAGCAAACTATGCCGATGTTGGACACTTTCCATACCCCCTCTCTCTCCCTTAGCAGCCGCCACGCCGGTTTCAGGATTTTAAAAGCATAAGTGAACCACGCTGTCGGGCACTCGGCCCATCGGAGGCAGAGAATCGCGAAGGCCATGGAGAATAGCGGGTAGGGCCTGCTAATGACATGCAAACGGTGTCTACTGTATGTGCAATCCGGAAACGCGTTAACGCTGGTGTCGAGGTGATGGAGCATTTCGATTTGGCGTCAAATCGCGCCCGCCTCAATTTTGGCGTTGGATCCAATTCTCCGCCTAATCGCCTTTCCTGATTTCAGAGTCGGCCAACGGAGAATCCCGCCCAATAGCTTTCACTTCCTAATGTTTAGCTGAAGAAAAATAGGCAATCATCCAAGTTTTGATATTAAGTGAACAGTTTGATGGCACAGTAGCAGGGGACACCCTGCTGGAGTTTCCAGTTTGAAACTTAAAAGGTACAATTCACCTTGAAGGCATTGGTCCAATTAATTGTCCAGGTAAAAATATTTGAAATCGCAGAATAATAGAAATTAAAAGGAAAAAAAAAATAACATTTAGGGATTAACAGGAAGACCCTTGCACCTGTTAAATCACCACCCATGCACTACCTCACACAAAAAACGGAACTCCACACTTAACCAAAATCGCCCACATACTCAAAAAAAAAGAATCTTTGGGGTTATGATGGTTCTGTGATTGCAGTGGAGAGTTGGAATGGGAAGTGAAATCGTTGCAAAAGCTGCTCCAAATATTCAATATTTCATGGAGGAATCAAGAAAGGACAGTTCAACTAATCTGGGAGACAGATGAAAGGCACACATGGAAAATGGTTGTGAATGCTACCAAAGCTCCAGACAGGTCAAGGAGGATGACAAGTGATTTTTTGTGATTATGGTGTTGACATCAATTTTGAAAGGAATGAGTATGGTGTCCAAGAAGATCAGTGTTGGTTGAATCAGATCAGTTGAATTAGGGATGGCAATAAATGCTGGCCTAACCAGTGACGCTCACATGATTTAAATTAATTTTTTAAAAACATACAGATCAGAAGGGTAATCAACAGTTGATTATGAATGGAGTTAAGGAAGTAGAAGGTTGCTCCCATGGGCCAGGTGAGCTTGGAAAAACCCTGGGAGAAATGGGAACAAAACTCAAGAGAATGAGCTGCAGAGCAGTGGGGATAGTGATGTGGTATGGTGGGCAAGGTTAACTGCAGTTGAGCTGTAGAGGCAGCTGAAATAAAGTTGCCCACCTCAGTGACAAACAAATCCATGAGCTCCATACACTTTCTGTTAAGGTTCAGGGAGAAGGGGGCAGAAGTGAAGGGTTTAGGGAGACTGTTGATGGCAGAAACAAAATAATCCAAGGTTATCTTTTGCTCTGGGATAATCCTAAAGTAGTGAAAAACCTGGTAGAGGAGTAAAGGAAGAATCGGATGTTGCTCAGCCAACTCCAATTATGGAAGGTTAAGCCAGTTGTCAAATATGCTCAAGTTGCATCCCTTGAACTAGAGGGAGTAAAGATGGGGCTATGCAAAGGGAATTACAGTGAAAGCATACTGGTAATCAGGCTAAAGGTGGAGGGAGCAGTTGAACAAATCAACAATTTGGAATGAAGAGCTTATCATATGAGGAACGGTTGAGACTCTGGGTCTGTACTCATTGGGGTTTAGAAGGATGAGGGGGGATTTTATTGTAACTTACAAGATACTGCGAGGCCTGGATGGAGTGGGGCGTGGAGCAGATGTTTCCACTTGTCGGAAAAACTAGAAGCAGAGGACACAATCTTAGACTAAAGGGACAATCCTTTAAAACAGAGATGAGGAAGAATTTCTTCAGCCAGAGGTGGCGAATCTGTGGGACTCTTTGTCGCCGTGTCGCGTCTTTTCGTCCGACGTCACTTCGTCCAACGACACTTCGTCCACGTCTTTTGGTCCAACGTCTTTTTGTCCACACGTCTTTTGGTCCAACGTCTTTTTGTCCAATTACAAATAAACTCCGTAAAAAACCAGGTATAATATCTTCAATGAGAATTTAATTGATAAAATGCAAGTAAAATACAGCAAGTAAATCTAAAAGTTTACTATGAGAATTTAATTGATAAAATGCAAGTAAAATACAGCAAGTAAATCTAAAAGTTTACTAATTACTTAAAATTCCCGAAAGATATCATATCACTTAGAAAATACAGTTGAAAAATGTAGTTAAAAAATCTAAAAGTTTACTAATTACTTAAAATTCCAGAAAGATATCATATCACTTAGAAAATACAGTTGAAAAATGTAGTTAAAAAATCTAAAAGTTTACTAATTACTTAAAATTGATGCAAATTATATGCAACATTCCTCAAAAAATCAATTTTTGTTGTAGAATTATATTCAGCGACCAATCTTTTGAGGCGTTCAGTTATTTTCTTATATCGCGTACATGAAGTCGACTGATTTCCCCGAAGAATTTGAGCCTTTTTGCCTATTATGAACCCTTCCTCTTCCTTCAGAGTTTTGATTAACCTCCAAATATTCAAATGAGCTCCACCCGCCGAACGCTTTATCGCAGAATGAAACCCCACAGCAGCATTATTTGTTCTCGGTAGATCTTGTAGAACACGCTGATTAACATTCCATACAGCTGTCGGGAATGTAGGTGGTTCTCTCCTTCGTCTAGCACCACGTCCTCTCACAATGCCTATGTAAGTCAAGTCGAAGTAAACGACGAATTCAGCAGGTATTTCTTCATCGTCTATTAAATCTTCATAAGCCTCTTCGACATCTTCAACGGGGAGGAAAGCTAATGCTGAAAAACACCGAATTTTAAGACAGAATTCAGAGTCTGTATTGTATTTTTCTTTGAGGCCTAAATCTGTAATTTTTCGAAACACTGATTGGCTCAAATGAAACAAACATGCCACGACAGATGAATTAAGGAATGATGAATTAATTGCCTTGTGAACTGCAACTTCGAAATCTGCCATGATATCAATCGGATCTGCATTAGGTTGCATAATTTTCAATTGGTCAAAAAATAATTCGTATGTCTGCTTTCTTTTATTCGGCAGTAATGCAAAGACCCGTGGAAAACTGCTACCTTTAACTTGTACATGAATGCAGAACAGTTGAAACCACTGTTGTGGCACAATCTTGAATGTTCCATCACATGCCCAATGACGATATGATGCTAAATCCTGAAGAGCACTTTCTGATGCGAATACTAGTAAGCGCTGTTGATCCTCGGCGCCCGAATCGTATCTCAGAAACTGTTCGCCATTGTCAAGTTTACAATATTCGTCAGGTATTTCAAAACCGTGTCTAGCCGCTGGATTAGCGGGAAATCCAGAATTTTTTTTCGGCACCTTTGAATAGTCCTTGAGACGACGGGAAACCTAGGAAGTTGAGAACAGGTATTTTCTGATAGCTGCGTAAACTTGGCCGCTAGTATGCTACGCGAACTTGCTGCTATGTTTTCCACTGCTTCATGCTTTATTTCTGCAACTGCTTTTCTAGCATTTAACGAATCAACATCAGCTGGATGAAGGTGCTCATTAGAAAAATAAGTAGTTTTCGGCTCATTGTTTTCCGTTATCGTGTGAATCCGCACTGAACACAGCTTTCTTTTCTCACATCTCCAGTATTCTTTTCCTAGGTTTGTACTGCTTGAATGAAAATCGTAGATGTAGTTACTTTCATCAGCTACCTTCCTTTTGCTCTTCGTCGACACAATGAACTTTGCCATTTCGGGATGGGCGAATTAAGAAAGAGAATGATAATAACTATCCTTTAACAAGGCTCGTTAAAGGAAAGAGAACGATAATAACTATCCTTTAACGAGGCTCGTTAAAGGAAAGAGACCGGTAATAAAAATCCTTTATTACATATTATACCTTGCTATTTGCATTAGAGAAGATATTATACCTTGATTTCTATTTACAAAAAGTCAAGTTACAAAAAGTCTTTGACAAAAAAAATCATCGGACAAAAAGACGTAACAAGTTACAAAAAGTCTTTGACGAAAAAAATCATCGGACAAAAAGATTTAGGACCAAAAGACGTGCGGACAAAAAGACGTTGAACCAAAAGACGTGGACGAAGTGTCGTTGGACGAAGTGACGTCGGACGAAAAGACATAGCACCCTTTGTCGCAGAAGGCTGTGGAGGCCAAATCACTGAGTGTCTTTAAGACAGAGATAGATAGGTTCATGATTAATAAGGGGATCAGGGGTTATGGGGAGACGGCAGGAGAATGGGAATGAGAAAAATATCAGTCATGATTGAATGGCGGAGCAGACTCGATGGGCCGAGTGGCCTAATTCTGCTCCTCTGTCTTATGGTCTTAATAGGTGCAGAGATATCGAGACTTCCGGTGGCGGCAATGATCAGCTAAGCCGCACGTTCGGCGGCTCCCGCGGTAAACGGACTTTGGGGCTCTTTTCAGGGCCTCCAACAGAGCTGCAGTGGCGATTCCCAACGGGGGAAGAAGACAGGAGGCGACCCCAACGGTCCCATGGTCAGGACCAGGAGCGGGGCAGGAAAAAAAACCAAGGAAAGTGCCTCTGAAAAAACGGGGGCAGGAAGAAAAAATGGCGGCCGGCGAAGGCCTCGAGGAGCTGAGGAAGTGGGTCCAGGAGCAGCAGACGATTCTGCTGCGCTGATTCCAGGAGCTGAAGTTGGAGCTGCTGGAGTCCCTGAAGGTAACCAACAGGGAACTTATGGAGGCCCAGACAGCCCAGGGGGCTGCGATCCGGGAGCTGCAGCAGCAGGCCTCCGAAAGGGAGTACGAGGTCGTGGCCGTGGCGGGGAAGGTGGAGATGCACGAGGCGCTCCATAAAAGATGGCAGGAGCGGTTCGAGGAGCTGGACAACCGGTCGAGGAGGAAGAATTTGCGGTTCCTGGGCCTCACGGAGGGGCTGGAGGGGTCGGACCTAGCGGCCTACGTGGTGATCATGTTAAACTCGCTGATGGGGGCTGGGTCCTTCCAGGGGCCCCTGGAGTTAGAGGGGGCCCACAGAATTCTGGCTAGGAGGCCCAAGCCGAACGAGTCGCCGCGGGCAGTGTTGGTGAGGTTTCATCGGTTCGTGGATCGTGAATGTGTGCTCCGGTGGGCCAAGAAGGAGCAGAGCAGCAAGTGGGAGAGCACGGAGGTGCGGATCTTCCAGGACTGGAGTGCGGAGGTGGCAAGGCGGAGGGCCGGGTTTAACCGGACAAAGGCGGTGCTCCACAGACGGAGTGTGAAGTTCAGCATGTTGCAGCCGGCGCGTCTGTGGGTCACCTATAAGGATCGGCACCACTATTTTGAGTCCCCAGAGGAGGCGTGGGCCTTTGTGCAAGCCGAGAAATTGGACTCAAACTGAGGGTCTGGGATGGGGGATGTTGTATAATATTGTATTTGCATTTGCTTGGTTTAGTGTAAGAATGTCGTACTGTTTTTTCTATAGGGGTTATTAAGCAGGGGCCGGGTGCACGGCTTCGGGCAGAGGGGTAAACGGGGAGTTCGGGGAGCTGGTGGGGGGGACTGACAATGGGAGTGGCCCTGGAGGAGGCAGGGCCCGGCAGGGCGAAAGCGCGGGCTTTCTGCGGGCTTCCCGCGCTGTGAGATGGTGGGGGCAGGGCCGGGGCTGAGAAGCGCGGGTCGTTGTTGGTTGTTTTCTTTTCCCGCACAAGAGCGGGGGGAGGGTGGACCCGTTGACGGGCACAATGGAGGAGGGGCAGTCCCACGTTGGGAGGAGCCGATGGTAGGGCGGGAGTCGCCGGGGTCAGCAGAAGTTAGCTGGCTCACGGGAGTGCTGTGGAGGGGCGTGGCTAGGAGGGGTCCTAGCCTGGGAGGGGGGGGGGGGGGGCGGAGGGGGGAACCGGGTTGCTGCTGAAACGGTCAGGAAGGAGCTGGAGGACGCAGGGGGTGCTGGAGGGGGGGGAGTTGCCGCCGTGGGAAACTGGCAGAGAGGGGGACGCTGGCCGGGGGTGGGCAAGGGATGGGGTATGGCTAATCGGCAGGGGAGGGGGGCAGGGAGCCCTCGGATCCAGCTGATAACCTGGAATGTGAGGGGGCTGAATGGGCCGGTCAAACGGGCCCGGGTATTTGCGTACCTGAAGGCGGATGTGGCCATGCTCCAGGAGACACACCTGAGAGTGGTGGACCAGGTTCGGCTGAGGAAGGCATGGGTGGGCCAAGTATTCCACTCAGGGCTGGATGAGAAGAGTAAGAGGGTGGCGATCCTTGTGGGGAAGAAGGTGTCGTTTGAGGCGTTAAATGTGGTGGCTGACAGTGGCGGGAGATATGTGATGGTGAGTGGTAAGCCACAGGGGGAGCGGGTGGTGTTGGTGAATGTTTATGCCCCAAATTGGGACGATGCGGGGTTTATGCGGCGTATGTTGGGCCGCATTCCGGACCTGGAGGTGGGGGGCCTGATCATAGGGGGGGACTTCAACACAGTACTGGATCCCCCATTGGATCGATCCAAGTCCCGGACGGGTAGGAGGCCGGCGGCGGCCAAGGTGCTGAGGGGTTTCATGGACCAGATGGGGGGGGTGGATCCCTGGAGGTTTGCGAGGCCAAGGGCCAGGGAATACTCGTTTTTCTCCCACGTACATAAGGCCTACTCAGGGATTGATTTTTTTTGTCCTGAGCAGGGGGTTGGTGGCGAGGGTGGAAGAAGTGGAATACTCTGCCGTTGCTATTTTAGATCATGCCCCGCACTGGGTGGACCTCGGGCTGGGGGAAGAGAGGGATCCAACGTCTGCTCTGGCGCTTGGAGGTGGGGCTGTTGGCAGATGAGGAGGTGGCTGGGAGGGTTCGGGGGTGTATCGAGAGGTACCTTGAGGCTAATGATAACGGGGAGGTTCGAGGGGGGACGGTCTGGGAGGCATTGAAGGCGGTGATGAGGGGGGAATTGATCTCCATCCGAACCCATAGGGAGAGGGGGGAGCAGAGGGAGAGGGAGAGACTGATAGGGGAAATGGTGCAGGTGGATAGAAGATATGCGTAGGCTCCAGAGGAGGGATTGCTGGGGAGAGGCGTAGCCTTCAGGCCAGATTCGACCTATTGACTACCAGAAAGGCGGAAGCTCAGTGGAGGAAAGCACAGGGGGCGGTGTATGAATACGGGGAGAAGGCGAGCAAGATGCTGGCGCACCAGCTCCGGAAGTGAGATGCGGCCAGGGAGATTGGGGGAGTGATGGATGGAGCTGGGAAGGTGGTGCGGAGGGTGGTAGATGTTAATGGGGTCTTCAGGGACTTCTATGGGGAACTGTACCGGTCTGAACCCCCGGTGGATGGGGGTGGAATGGGGCGCTTCTTGGACAAGCTGCGATTCCCGAGGGTGGAGGAGGAGCAGGTGGAGGGACTAGGGGCGCCGATCGAGCTGGAGGAGGTGGTCAAAGGGATAGGGAGCATGCAGTCGGGGAAGGCGCCGGGGCCGGACGGGTTTCCGGCGGAATTCTACAAAAGGTATGTGGACCTGTTGGGCCCCCTGTTGGTCCGGACCTTTAACAAGGCAAGGGAGGGGGGGCTTTGCCCCCAACTATGTCACGGGCGCTGATTTCCTTGATCCTGAAGCGGGACAAGGACCCTCTGCAGTGCAGATCATATAGGCCGATTTCGCTGCTGAACGCCAAAGCTAAACTGCTAGCAAAGATCCTGGCCACTAGAATAGAGGATTGCGTGCCCGGGGTAATTCACGAGGACCAGACGGGGTTTGTGAAGGGAAGGCAGCTGAACACAAACGTACGAAGGCTCCTCAATGTTATTATGATGCCGGCTGTGGAAGGGGAGGCGGAGATAGTGGTGGCATTAGATGCGGAGAAGGCCTTCGATAGGGTTGAGTGGGAGTATTTGTGGGAGGTGTTGGAGAGGTTTGGGTTTGGGGAGGGGTTTATCCGGTGGGTGAGGCTGCTCTACAAGGCCCCGATGGTGAGTGCAGCCACAAATAGGAGGAGGTCGGAGTACTTTCGGCTGTACCGGGGGACGAGACAGGGGTGCCCCCTGTCCCCCTTGCTCTTCGCGCTGGCAATTGAGCCCCTGGCCATGACACTGAGGGAGTCAGGGAACTGGAGGGGCCTGGTGCGGGGTGGGGAGGAGCATCGAGTATCGTTGTATGCGGACGACCTGTTGCTGTATGTGGCGGACCCGGTGGGGGGGATGCCGGAGGTGATGAGGATTCTTAGTGAATTTGGGGGTTTCTCGGGGTACAAGTTGAACCTGGGCAAGAGTGAGGTGTTTGTGGTTCATCCGGGGGATCAAGAGGAGGGGATTGGTAGGCTCCTATTGAAGCAGGCAGGGAAGAGCTTCAGGTACCTAGGGGGCCAGGTGGCAGGGAGTTGGGGGGCCCTGCACAAGCTCAACCTCACAGGGTTGGTGGAGCAAATGGAGGAGGAGTTTAAGAGGTGGGATATGTTACCGCTGTCACTGGCGGGGAGGGTGCAGTCCGTTAAGATGACGGTGCTCCTGAGGTTTTTGTTCCTGTTCCAGTGCCTTCCCATCCTTATCCCGAAGGCCTTTTTTAGGAGGGTCAACAGGAGTATCACGGGATTTGTGTGGGCGCATGAGACTCTGAGGGTTAGAAGAGTTTCCTGGAAGAAAGTGCTTCACAGCCAATGGATTATCGCTGGAATGTGGTCAGTAATGTTTTGAAGTGAAATATTGACAGGTACAATTGACAGACATTGAGAACAATGTCCAGTTAGTCTCTTTTTTTAAATGGTGTTGGTTGATAGATTAATATTGGTCGGGACACAGGAAATCATGGCCGGAATTCTCTGGCCATTCACTGGCGGCAGGATTCTCTGCCCCCACCAGCAGTAGCCCCTCCCCCACGGGTTTCCAGGTGGAACGGGTGGCTTCAATGGGAATTCCCATAAACAGAAGAGCGAACAGAGAATCTCACCACCTCCGCCTTCTGCTCCTGGAGAATCCCACCCTTTAAAAAGGGCCACGGGTTCTTAGCTGTACCCTTGCATCTGAGTTCACAGATAGGGCCTTGAGTAACATCACATCAGAAAGACCACACCATAACCCTGCAGCAATTACTCAGCGCTGCACCCAAGTATCAATCTACATTTTGTGCTCAGGTCCTGAAGTGGGGCTCAAAACCACAATAATTTATTCAGAGGCAATTGTTCCTCCATTGAGCCAACTAATTTTAGCGATAGGAGGCATCTCTCATCTGCTTTCCATGTGTCTAAATACAGGATTGCTCCTCACATTCCTTCTCCCTAGGATAAGGACATAAATGAAGTGAAGAAATAAGTTGATTCCAGTCAAGATCATGCCAGCTTTGAAGCTGGCTGTTCAACATGAAAACATCCTTGATGTTGAACTCACAATTATCCTGTTATTCAATCTTTCCTATGAAAAGCAGCTTTTCAACTCCACCTTTGGTGTTGGTGCACATTCAGATACCATCCTGATGGCACAAATGTAATAGAAACAGGCACATACTCACTAGTACGTGGGACCACACATTGATTGTAAATATGTGGACAGTTTCAAATTCCCATCTTAGAAATGTTTAACAAAGGTAAACTCTGGTGGATAGTACATCAGGGATGTTTTTATGTTGAACTGTGCCTCGGAGTCAAAATATAGTGGTTTCCAGCCCAAGTGCAGGATCTGAGCTCACAATCGAAGTTGATTGACGAGTGCGGTGATGAGGCACTGCCGTATTGTTTTAGCGTGGTTTCATTCTTTCAAAAATGGTCAGGGTTTTTAAGCAGAGCTGCGAGCATTTGACTACATACCAACAGGGCACTGCCTGCACCTGCGTTAGAGTCCAAGATGAGGGAATAAAACCATGGCTCTCTGTACATACTCAGACGAGAAACATGGTCAACTTCCCTGCGAAATGGCTGCCATGCCACTCAGTTGCATTAAACCACAATGAAACAGTCCAATAAGAATAAAACTGGATAAAGCACACAGCATTGATCATGAGAAAGTCACACACATCCTAGTGTGTAAAATTCTCCTCTTTAACATAGAACATAGAACATAGAACAGTACAGCACAGGACAGGCCCTTCGGCCCTCGATGTTGTGCCGAGCAATGATCACCCTACTCAAACCCACGTATCCACCCTATACCCGTAACCCAACACCCCCCCCCCCCTCCCCCCCCCAACCTTACTTTTTAGGACACTACGGGCAATTTAGCATGGCCAATCCACCTAACCCGCACATCTTTGGACTGTGGGAGGAAACCCACGCACACACGGGGAGGACGTGCAGACTCCGCACAGACAGTGACCCAGCCGGGAATCGAACCTGGGACCCTGGAGCTGTGAAGCATTTATGCTAACCACCATGCTACCGTGCTGCCCCGAAATCTGGACATCTGGACCAAAACTGGGAGCGCTGTCCCACATTCTGGTGCCTGGAGGAAGAATTCAGAATGTCCAAATTATCAAATAGCATGTCTTTCAGGGCTTGACGGAGGAAACCGGAGAACCCGGAGGAAACCCACGCTGACACGGGGAGAACGTGCAGACTCCGTACAGACAGTGACCCAAGCCGGGAATCGAACCTGGGACCCTGACGCTGTGAAGCCATAGTGCTAACCATTATGCTACCATGCAGCCCCGAAAGAGATAACGTCTCATTTTCAAATTGATAACTTCCATCATATTTTGTGGCATCACCACCACACTAATGGGTTGCATTCAGAATACAAATAGCATCTCAAAACTGTGAAGAAGGTTCCATGAACATTTCCATCGGTTGGGGTAAGAACAAGAGAGTCAGCGGGGAAAACAAGCAGAGGAAACAGAAATCACCTGTGTTCACTGGCTTACACTGGTTCCTGGTTAGGCAATGCCTTGAACTTAAAAATTCTGTTCTTAGTTTCCAAATCCCTCCAGCAGCTCTCCTCTTCGCCATCTCTAATTTCCTTCAGCCCTACAACTGTCTGAGATATCTGTACTCCTATTATTCTGAACATTTCCTATTTTAATCGTTGGCTCATGGCTGTGCCCTCAGTTGCCTAGGCTCCAAGCTCTGGAATTCGCCAGTAAAGCTTTTGCCACATGCAAGACCCTTAATTTCTGCCTTTAAAATGTTCCTCAAGCTTATGGTCCTTCCTGCGGTATCAACTTTAGTTGCTCCATGGCAAATTTTGCTTTAAAATGTTCCTGTGAAGCATCTTTAGATATTGTGTGACATTAAAGATAGGAGCGAGAGAGAGGAGGGAGAAAAGCGTGACAGGGAGAAAAAGAGAAAATAGGAAGAAAAAGATAACACTTAAATATAAGGACATATTTCTACAGTCTTGAGTTATGAACTTCTTTACATGGGAGTTACATGAGGGGAATTTTACCAGGGCATTGGAGCCAGCTTGAGGAGAGAGGACTGGTATACAATCATTGTTTTATGCCTCCTTAACTTCCCCACAGGTCAGTGTGCATTGTCAGCAAACCATGCAGCAGACGGACAGCAATTAGACTCATTAAGGAGCCAATTAACAGCCATTTTCCCACGGCAATGGTTCTTTACCAGCACAGGTAACATACAGCATCTGTAACTGAGTAAGTTAGAGGCAGCAAGTTCAAATTGTAGTTATTGTGGGAGAAACTGACAAATACTGACTTACGTAGATACATAGAAGATAGGAACAGGAGGAGGCCTTTTGGCCCTTCGAGCCTGCTCCGCTATTCATCACGATCATGGCTGATCATCCAACACAATAGCTTAATCCTGCTTTCTCCCCATAGCCTTTGATCCCATTCTCCCCAAGTGCTATATCTAGCCACCTCTTGAATATATTCAATGTTGACTTCGGTGGCGGCTATGAGGGAGTAAGTCGCACATTTGGTGGCTCTCGCTTCGGTCAGACGTTAAGACCTTTTTCCCTGACTTTTTTGAACTTTTGAGCGCTGGAGTGAAAAGCAATAACACTCTAGATCTGAATCCATACAGAGGCGTATGGACTTAAGGAGCAGAAGGGAGCGAAAACAGGCGAAGAAGGGGCTGAACAAAGGTGGTGTGGAAGCTCAAGTCGGAGGAAAGATGACCGATGAACGGAAAGGACGGTCCAGACAGCACTGGACAACATGCTGCAGGTCATGAAAGAGAGCTTCGCAGCACTGAAGCGGGATAATTTGGAACCGCTCCAGAAAGCGGTGGAGAGATTTGACCAGAGGCTGGATGCTCAGGATAAGAAGGTCCAGGCACTGGAAAAGACAGTGGAAGAGCAGGCTGATTTCCAAACGGTAGCGGACGTGGAAATTAGTAAGTTGAAGGAGCAGCAATCAAGGCTGATGGACAAGCTGGTGGACCTGGAAAACAGGTCTCGCCGGAAGAATCTGAGAATCATTGGACTCCCGGAGGGGGCCAAGGGAGTGGATGCCACGGCGTATGTGGCAGACGTGCTGCAGAAGCTGGTGGGGGATGATTTCTTCCCACGTCCGTTGGAGCTGGACAGGGCACAGAGTGCAGGCGAGGCAGCCACGAAGGGGGGGGGGGGGGGGGGGGGGGGGGGGGGGGGCGATGGTGGTCAGGTTCCATAGGTTCGTGGACAAGGAGCGGGTTCTGCAGTGGGCCAAGAGCACGAAGAGCTGCTCATGGAACAACAGTGTCCTGCGCATCTACCAGGATCTGAGCCAGGAGGTGGCCAGAAGGAGGGCAGCCTTCAGACAAATTAAAGAGATCCTGTTTAAAAAGGTCAAGTTCGGGCTACTTTTCCCGGCGCGGCTTTGGGTCACATACCGGGAAAAGCAACATTATTTTGACGACCCGGAGGAAGCGATGGACTTCGCTAAGGGGTATGGACTGGTGCCGAACTGAGGACCCATGGACTTATGTTAGACTGTATTAAGAGATGTTTGCATTTGTTCGCAGATTGCCCTTCGTGTCAGCGGTGTCGTTCGGCATGCTCTTTTACTTAAAATTGGGGGTGTTCTTGTATTTGTGTTTGCCTGTTTGAAAGTTTTAAAGTTAAAGCCAAAGTTATAGTTAAAGTTTAAGTTGTTGGGTGCTGGGGGGCTGTTCGGGTTCTTTGTGCTTTTTTTCTGGGAATGTTGGGAAGGGGAGTGGGTGGTAGCACCGACCTCATTACACAGTTTGAATTGCACTATGGTGGGGGCGAGCTTTGTTCTTTGTTTGTTTTCTCTCTGTCTCGGTCCCAGAGCGATTGCTCGAACAGGGCTATTCTGGGGAGGTGGCGTTGATGGGCGGGGGGGGGGGGGAGCGGGGGGACAATAGGTGGGAGACATGGTGGCACCGGAGTTGAGAGCCACCAAGCTAGCTGCTTTAAGCTAGTCAACGGGAGTGAGGGGGGGGGGGGGGGGGGGGGGGTGTATACAGCCAGTATATAGCAGGGGTTGTTGCTGGGGGAGGGGGGTAGATGATCTGCTGACGAGGGAGGGAACTGAACCAGGTAACAGGGAAGGGGTCGGGGGTGGGAGCTGCCAAGAGGCGGACCAGGGGAGGCGCAGCACATGGGCGGGGGGGGGGGGGGGGGGGGGCAGGGTGCCCTCCAACCAGGCTGCTCACCTGGAATGTTAGAGGGTTAAACGGGCTGGTCAAGAGGGCACGTGTGTTCGCGCACTTATAGGCTCTGAAGGTGGATGTAATGTTGCTGCAGGAGACACATTTGAAAGTGGCGGACCAGATTAGATTACGGAAGGGCTGGGTTAGCCAGGTCTTCCACTCGGGGCTTGACGGTAAGACCAGAGGGGTCGCGATCATGATTAACAAACGGGTTAAATTTGAGGCTGACAGCCCAGTTTCGGATGGGGGTGGTAGATTTTTTATGGTCCGGGGCAAGCTTGAGGGGGTGAAGGTGGTCCTAGTGAATGTTTACGCTCCAAACTGGGATGATGTAGATTTCATCAAAAGGCTGCTGGGGAAAATCCCCCACTTGGATTTGCACAAGTTGATTATGGGCGGGGACTTTAATACAGTCCTCGATCCCGACCTGGGGTAGTCGTGCTCCAGAACGGGCAGGGTCCCGGCAATGGCAAGAGAACTGAGAGGGTGGAACAAATGGGGGGGGGGGTAGACCCCTGGAGAATCAGCCGGCCGACGGGGAAGGAGTTCTCATTATATTCACATGTTCACAAGGGTTATTCTCGTATTGACTTCTTTATTATGAGTAGGGACTTTTTGGAGGGGGTGAGGGATACAGAATACTCGGCGATCACTATTTCGGACCATGCTCCACATTGGGTCGACCTGCAGGTCTGCAAAGAAAGTTACCAGCGGCCACAATGGAGGTTAGAGGTGGGATTGTTGGCAGAGGAGAGGGTGTGTAAGAGAGTGGGAAAATGCATGCAGGACTACCTGCAGGTCAACGATACAGGGGAAGTCTCAGCAGCGGTGCTCTGGGAGGCGCTGAAGGCGGTGGTGAGATGGGAACTGATCTCAATCCGAGCCCATAGGGACAGAACGGATAGGGCAGAGATGGACAGACTGATGGCAGAAGATGATACAGACGGATAGGGAATATGCAGAGTCCCCGAGGGCAGAGCTACTGAGGGAACGACGGAGACTGCAGGCGGAGCTGGGAGCGCTATCCACTGGGAAGGCTGTAGAGCAGCTCAGAAAGGCCAGGGGTGCGGTGTATGAGTATGGGGAGAAAGCCAGCAGAATGCTTGCACAGCAACTTTGGAAGAGGGAGGTGGCCAGGGAAATAGGGACGGTAGTGGACGGGGCAGGGAACCGGGTGGGAGACCTGGCAGGATTGAACAGGGTATTCAGGGACTTTTACAGTAAGCTGCATACCTCGGAACCCCCCACAGGGCTGGAGGGGATGAGGCGCTTCTTAGATGGGTTGACCTTCCCAAAGGTGGGCAGGGGGATGGTAGAGGGGCTGGGGGCCCCGATTAGAGCTGAAGAAGCAATGGGGGGCCTGAAGGTCATGCAGTCGGGTAAAGCCCCGGGGCCGGACGGGTATCCAGTGGAGTTCTACAAAAGGTTTGCGGGTATACTCGGGCCGGTGCTGGTTAGGGTGTTTAACGAGGTGAGGACAATGGGATGCTACACCCGACGATGTCGCAAGCCACCATCTCGCTGATATTAAAACGGGATAAGGATCCGGAAGTTTGTGGGTCCTATAGGCCCATCTCCCTGATTAATGTGGACGCTAAACTGCTTGCCAAGATCCTAGCGTCCAGAATCAAAGACTGTGTACCGGACATGATTGTGGAGGACCAAACGGGGTTTGTTAAGGGCAGGCAGCTGGTAGCCAATCTAAGAAGGCTACTCAATGTGATTATGATGTCCCCGGAGGGCAGAGAGGTGGAGGTAGTGGTGGCAATGGATGCCGAAAAGGCTTTTGACCGGGTGGAGTGGGACTATTAATGGGAGGTGCTGGGACGGTTTGGGTTTGGAGAAGGCTTTGTGGACTGGGTTAAACTGCTATATCAGGATCCGGAGGCTAGCGTAAGGACGAACAGGACAACATCTGAGTATTTTAGACTACACCGCAGGGCAAGACAGGGATACCCCCTCTCTCCACTGCTGTTACGTTGGCCATAGAACCGCTGGCAATTGCTCTGAGAGCGGCAAGGGGATGGAAGGGAATGGTCAGGAGGGGGATAGAACACAAGGTCTCGCTATACGCGGATGACCTGCTTTTGTATGTGTCAGATCCAGCGGCAGGGATGGACGGGATTTTGGAAATCCTAGGGGAATTTGGCCGGTTTTCGGGCTACAAGTTGAACATGGCAAAAAGCGAGATGTTTGTGGTGCAGGCGAGGGGGCAGGAGAATAGGCTGAGGGAGCTACCATTTAGGCTGGTTGGGGAAAGTTTTAGGTATTTAGGGATACAAGTGGCGCGTGACTGGGGTAAGATGCATAAGTTGAACTTGTCTAGGCTGGTGGAGCAAATGTGGAGCGAGTTTCTGAGGTGGGATGCGCTCCCGCTGTCACTAGCGGGGAGAGTACAGACGGTGAAGATGACGATCCTCCCGAGATTCCTGTTTATTTTTCAGTGTCTCCCTATTTTCATTCCGCGGTCCTTCTTTAAAAGAATCAATAAAATCATCCTGGGATTTGTTTGGGCGGGGAAGTCCCCGCAGGTAAAGAGGGGGATGCTGGAACGGGACCGTAGCGAGGGGGGGCTAGCGTTGCCGAACCTCAGCAACTACTACTAGGCGGCTAGCATAGCCATGATAAGGAAATGGATGGTGGGTACGGGGTCGGTTTGGGAGCGGGTGGAGGCTGCTTCATGCAGGGGCACCAGCTTGGCAGCCCTGGTCACGGCTCCCCTGCCGCTCCCGCCGGCCAGGTACTCCACCAGCCCTGTAGTGGTGGCGGCTCTGAGGATTTGGGGCCAATGGAGGAAGCACGCGAGGGAAGAGGGAGCGTCGGTCTGGTCCCCAATATGTGACAACCACCGATTTATCCCGGGGAAGATGGATGGTGGGTTTCGAGCGTGGCGGAGGGCGGGGGTGGGAAGGATGGGTGACTTATTCCTAGAAGGGAGCTTCGCGAACATGAGGGTGCTGGAGGAGAAGCTCGGGCTGGCGAGGGGGAATGACTTTTGGTACTTGCAGGTGCGAGATTTCGTACGTAGACAGGTCTCGACCTTTCCACGCCTTCCACCAAGGGGGATCCAGGACAGGGTAGTTTCCAGGGGGGAGGTAGGAGAGGGGGGGAGTCTCGGATATTTATAAGGAGCTGACGGGAGCGGAGGACACAGGGACCGAGGAACTGAAACTCAAGTGGGAGTAGGAGCTTGGTGGGGAGTTGGAGGGAGGTGTATGGGCAGACACTCTGAGGAGGGTAAATGCAACCGCAACATGTGCCAGGCTCGGCCTGATTCAGTTCAAGGTGGTTCACCGGGCCCACATGACGGTGGCTTTGGGCTGGAGGACAAGTGTGCTAGATGTGGGGGAGGACCAGCGAACCATGTCCACATGTTGTGGGCGTGTCTAAAACTCAGGGGATACTGGCAGGGATTTGCGGACGTCATATCCCAGGTACTGAAAACAAGGGTGGCGATGAGTCCAGAGGTGGCGATTTTTGGGGTGTCGGAAGACCCGGGAGTCCAGGAGGGGATAGAGGCCGACGTTGTGGCCTTTGCTTCCCTGATAGCCCGGCGACAAATACTGTTGGCCTGGAGGGACTCAAAGCCCCCAAAGACCGAAGGATAGCTGTCGGACATGGCAAGCTTTCTCAGCTTGTAAAAAATCAAGTTCGCCTTACGAGGATCACTATCGGGGTTCGCCCGGAGGTGGCAACCATTCATCGACTTCTTCGAGGGGAACTACGTCAGTAGGCCCGGGGTAGGGGGGGGTGTAGAATAGTGTAGAGTAGGGGGGAAGAATAGGCAGGTCTATTTGCGAGAGTGGTACTGTTATTTGCACAATTTTTTTTGCAATTGGTATCTGCACACTAATGTATATTGTTACTGTTTACAATGCCAAAAATACCTCAATAAAATTGTCTGTTAAAAAAATATATATATTCAATGTTTTCGCATCAACCACTTCCTGTGGTAATGAATTCCACAGGCTCACCACTCTTTGGGTGAAGAAATGTCTCCTTATATCTGTCCAAAATGTTTTACCCATAACCCTCAGATGGTGACCCCTGGTTCTGGACACCCCCATCATTGGTAACATCTTCCCTGCATCTACCCTGTCTAGTCCCGTTAAAATGTTATAAGTCTCTATGAGATTCAGCCCTCATTCTTCTGAACTCCAGCGAGAACAATCACAGCCTGGCATTCTCTCCTCATATGACAGTCCCACCATCCCTGGAATCAGTCTGGTAAACGTTCGCTGCACTTCCTCGAGAGAAAGAACATCCTTCCTCAGAGATGGAGACCAAAACTGCACACAATATTCTAGATGTGGCCTCACCAAGGCCCTGTATAATTGCAGTAACATATCCCTGCTTAGATACTCGAAACCTCTTGCAATGAAGGCCAACATGCCATTAGCCTTCTATACCACCTGCTGTACCTGCATGCTTACCTTCAGCGACTGGTGCACAAGGACACCCAGGTCCCGCGGCACACTTCCCTCTTCCAATTTACAACCATTCAGATAGTACTTAAAAGTATAAGGGGGGGGGGGGGGGGGGGGGGATGTGACAAGCCTGAGATCGGCCATAAGCAGAGGTTTGCCTTCCAACAATTACAATCGCGTGGTTTGTAGATTTAAACAATTAACTTTTTACTGACAGTAACTATAATTAAATAGGCAACAAATATAAGTGGTTAATTATTATCTAATTTATAACCCCTCTCTTTTAACTCACCCCACCTTCTACAAACACAGACAAACTAACACAGAGGGGAAAGCGGGGTGTAAAATAATAAAAGTAAAAGGGTAAGAGTATTTATTTCAGAAGGACATCTTCCAGTTTGTTTCTTCTTTCACTCTCGGCTATCAGATGGATATTATCTTTTCTTTCAGCTTGTACTGTTTTTCACTGCTCGAGGGCACATGACAGCTTCTTCTTTCAGGGTCTAGAAGCTTCTGTCTTCATACGGTAGACAGCAGAGCAGAAAGAGTTTCTTCTACCTTGAGGGTCCAGTGACTTCTCTTGGATCCTCTCTGAAAACTCTCACATGACAGAAACCAATCATTGTTTGTTACCAGGAAGAATACCATCCCTGGCCAATCCATTGACCACCAGCGAACCAATCGAAACAAACCCCTTCAATCTCTGGAGTGCTGTTAAAGTCTGGATTTTTCTTGCAAAATACAAAACTTTGTAACAGTGTGTAATATTTTGCCACTTTGGGTTCCTTACTTCCCCTGTTCGATTTACAGGTATATCTCCATTAATGATCCATGCACCAAAAATGATAAAGACAAAATAATAGAGATAGGAACTAAGGGAATCACAGCAAAGGCCCGAACACACTCATCCACTGTGCAACAATATGCAACTACTGCAAATAGATCCTGCAAGCATGTGGAAGGTTTTTGGGCAGCTGCCATGACACATTCATCCGGATGTCTCAAAACACTTCAGCCCATGCACAGCCTCCCTGATGGTTCTTGGGTATAAAGCTGAGGAGTATCCACTGGAAGCACAAGGGAACTTTTATATGATGGCCAGAGCAGTCATTGAACAGAGTTTTTACATAGAATTTACAGTGCAGAAGGAGGCCATTCGGCCCATCGAGTCTGCACCGGCTCCTGGAAAGAGCACCCTACCCAAGGTTAACACCTCCACCCTATCCCAATAACCCAGTAACCCCACCCAACACTAAGGGCAATTTTGGACACTAAGGGCAATTTATCATGGCCAATCCACCTAACCTGCACATCTTTGGACTGTGGGAGGAAACCGGAGCACCCGGAGGAAACCCACGCACAAATGGGGAGGATGTGCAGACTCCGCACAGACAGTGACCCAAGCCGGAATCGAACCTGGGACCCTGGAGCTGTGAAGCGATTGTGCTATCCACAATGCTACCGTACTGCCCCTATTTTGGCTTGCTTAAAGTACATTACGTGGAGAAGGATGACAATCTGACAGCAGGGCATGTCCATGCAGAGGTACAACTGGTGCCTATGCCAATTGACCTGGATGCTCGGGAAGTGCATCACACACTCACCCAGCGAGATTCACATGACAGCAGAGTATACAGTACTTCATTACTGGCGCCTGTATTCTTGTGGCAGTATGGCTTCAGGCCAAACTTTATTCCAACAAATAAATAGATCCAATCAAACCAATACCCCTCAAATTCTTAGCACTTTGATCGATCATAAGATAGAGATAGATAGGTTCTTGAATAATAAGGGAATCAGGGGTTATAGGGAGAAGGCAGGAGAATGGGGGATGAGAAACATAAGTGCCATGATTGAATGACAGAGCAGACTCGATGGGCTGATTGGCCTAATTCTGCTCCCATGTCTCATGGTCTTATATTTATTCAGCTGACAGGTAAAATTTAACAGGTAGACAAAGACAAATTTAATTGCAATAAAGTCACTCACTATGATATTGACAATAATGAAGATATCTAATGAAACCCTGTGCAATGGTACAGCTTCTGTGGCTGTGGGTAGATTTCCTTACGTGTTCTTGGGATGTGGGCGTCGCTGGCTGGATGAGCATTCGTTACCCATCTCCCTAATTGCCCTTAAACTAAGTGGCTTGTTAGGCCATTTCAGAGGGGGCAGTTAAGAATCAACCGCATTACTGTGTGGGCCTGGAGTCACACCTAGGCCAGACCAGGAAGGATGGCAGATTTCCTTCCTGAAGGACATTAGTGAACCAGATGAGTTTTTAGGATAATCGGCAATGGTTTCATGGTCAGCATTATACTTTTAATTCCAGAATGTTATTGAATTCGAATTTTACCATCTGCCATGGTGGGATTTGAACCCAGGACGCTAAAGCATTACTCTGGGTCTCTGAATTACTAGCCTAATGACAATACCGCTACGCCAGCAGTGTCGGCGGTTTACAGGGCTATTTTGGAAGAGGAGAAGGCACCACTGAAAGCGATCAAAACAAAGTGGGAGGAAGTTGGGAGAGGTTATGGAGGAGGGGTTCTAGTGTGAGGTGCTCTGGAGAGTGAACGCCTCCACCTCGTGCGTGAGGTTGGAGCTGATACAGCTGAAGGTGGCATATAGAGCACACCTCACAAGAGCGAGGAGGGGGAGAATATGTGTGTGAACGTTGCCGGGGGGGGGGGGGGGGGATCACAATCATATGTTTTGGTCCTGTCCAAAGCTGGCGGATTACTGGAAGGAGGTTTTAAGGATAATCTCTAAAGTAGTGCATGTGAAACTGGACCCGGGCCCTAGGGAGGCCATATTCAGGGTGTCGGACCGTCCGAGGTTGGAAACGGGTGCTGTTATGGGCCAGGGTTTAGAGAACCCCAAATTATATCATGGAGTTCACCTGACCCGCAACTTTCAATAGATTGTGGTATGGGGAGCATACGGCCCACTCTACAGGTGTCGTGCAGCAGAAATGGAAAAGGTATTTTTTAAAGCAATGTTTATTCAATGAACTCATCAACCTTTTTAAAACATAGTGAACATCTCAGCAACCATTAATTCAAATACAACCCCCAAAGAATACAACACTAAGTAATCTGTAAGCTTTCCTTTTAACATCCACAAAACTTTAAAAAAAACATTTAAACAGAAGCACATCAGGTTAAAGTCACTACTGAGAGCAGTAATTAGATTTAAATCACCAAAGGATCTGTCATAATATACACACATGATGGTGCACAGACAGGCAGTGATTGACACACAGGATGACCAATGAAAACACAGAACACAGCAGCCAATCACCAGACAGGACACAACCACTATAAAGCCAAAGGGCACTAGTTTTCCCGCTCTCTTGGGATCCAGCCTCTGAGACACTCAGAGCCCATGAGCAACAACTAGAACACACACCATGTGGTAGTAAGATAGTCTGGTCAAGTTAGCCTCAGGTCTCCAGTCAAGTCAGCATAGTGTCAACCCACAGTTAAGGCATGTATAATACTTAATAGTTCAATAAAATCGAGTTGCATTTCTTCAAGTGTTGGAAGTCTGTCTCTCTCACTGCTGCAGTCAACGCAGTCCTCGCAGACACAGCTTACCCAACACATCAGGATCGATTTACAGTTTCTAAATTACAGAGAGACTCTGCAACTTCTGGCTGTGACTGCAGCTATCCAACTCTGTAAATGAAACTAAAACACACCCTACAGCAAACAGCCTAAAACGATAGTAAAAAGTTGACAGACAGCCCAGCTCCACCCACACTCTGACATCCCTGGTAAACACACCTTAAAGATACTCTCACATGACACCCCCCCCCCCCCAAGAAAAATAAAATAAACCATCAACTTCAAGATGGTTTCATTTTTCTCCATTTCACTATCCTTCAAGAAATGCACACAGTAAATATACGTTTTTGTTTTAAAAAAAACAACTCACGCAAACAGGTATAATAATATAGTCCATTTTTTTTTCGTTCTTCGACCTCCAACTGAAATCCTTCTCGATTGACAGTCTCTGTGAACAAGAAGGTCCTTGCATGATCTGTCCATTTCTCTACACCTCGGCATTTCTCTTCAAAGTCAGATACTTTAGTTCAATCTGATCACAGTCCCTTGTACTTCTCTAACACAGGAGCATTGATTATCACAGCTTTCAGAGAGTCAAATGCCTGTTGAAACTCCGCTGTCCACTAAAATTTTCGACATTTCTTCAGCAAGTCCATCAGTGGGGCAACCACGCTACAAAGATTTTTCACCAATGTTCTATCAATCCACTCATACCAAGAAATCACGTTATTTCCCTTCATCTCAAGGGTATCGGAAACTCCTCAAGAAAAGTGACTTGGACTTTTCCAATTTCACTTTTGGCTAGGTTTATCACAAAACCTGCCTCCTGAAGTCGATCAAATAATTCCATCAGATGTTTCAAATGTTCTTTCCATGTTTGGCTGAAAATTACCAGATCGCCGATCAATTGGGTAATCCTGAAACGATTTTGTTAGTTAACCGTTGAAATGTGGCTGGGGCATAACTTTGAATTGGTATATACCATCTGGAGTCACAAAAGCTGAAATCTCCTTCGCCCTTTCGGATAAAGGTACCTGCCAGTAACCTTTAAGTAAATCCAGTTTGGAAATAAAAGCTGATTGTCCCACTTGCTTAATGCAATCCTCCAAACGTCGGACAGGATAAGAGTCCATTCTTGTAACTGCATTCACCTTTCTACAATCGTTGGGTACCGTCTGGTTTAGGTACTATCGCCATGGGTGAGCTCCATTGGCTGAAACCCACTTCAATTACACCATTTTTAAGCATACTCTCAATCTCTTGTCCACTACACATTTCATCACATTTGTGCAACTTTTAAATGTTGTCTAGTCAATTCACCTGCTCTATTTAATCATTCCCTAAAATTTGACATGTAATCCAATAGTGTAATTTCCGATTTCTCACTCACCAATTTTTCCTTAATCAGTTTAAGTGGTCCTCTTACCTCATGACCAAAAATTAGTTCAAAGGGACTGAATTTGGTTGACTCATTAGGTGCATCCCTAATTGCTAACAGTACAAATGGAATTCCTTTATCCCAATTTTCTGGATAATCTTGACAATAAGCCCTCAACATTGTCTTTGATGTCTGATGCCACCTTTCTTACGCTCCCTGCGATTCTGGATGGTACGAAGTTGATTTAAATTGTTTTATCCCGAAGATATCCATAACTTCGTTGAATAACTTTGAGGTAAAATTTGATCCTTGATCCGATTGTACTTCTGTGGGTATCCATATCTAGTAAAGAATTTAAGTAATTCCTCCACAATCTTTTTAGCTGTAATATTACGTACTGGAATGGCATCTGGAAACATAGTAGACACATCCATTATAGTCAAAACATATTGATTCCCACTTTTTGTTTTAGGAAGCGGTCCCACGCAATCCATTAGGACCCTTGTAAAAGGTTCCTCAAATGCTGGAATGAGTATTAAGGGCACTGGTTTTATCACTCCTTGAGGTTTCCCCATCACTTGACATGTGTGACATGATTGACAAAATTTAACTACATCTTTATGTAGTCCATGCCAATAAAAATGTTTCTGGATTTTAGCTTGAGTTTTCCTTATTCCCAAATGACCTCCCACTGGTACCTCCTGTGCAACTCGCAACACCTCCTTTCTATACCCTACCGGCAATACTACTTGATGAACGTCTGCCCACTTTTCATCTGCCTGCATGTGTAAAGGTCTCCATTTTCTCATCAAGACATCACTTTTACGATAATAACACTCTGTTATACACTCCAATTCCTCTTCTGTGTATGCTTTCTGATACATCCGTTATATTTCTACATCTTTCTGTTGTAACTCCGCTAATTTTCCTGAACTAAAAATATCTGCCTCATCCTCCACCTGTTCTTTTCCAACCATCTGATCAAAAATCATTTCTGATAATCGCACTTCAACTTCATCTTCACTCTTTGATTTCTCCTCTTGTCTTAACCTGTGACCTTGCGACCTTGTTACTATACAATCTGGAAAAATCTCAGGATCTTCCTCCTTCAACGCTTCAGTTGTCTGATTTTCAATTGGCTTGTCAACCACAGTAGGCATCACTCCCACCTGCGATCTAGCTATATTATTATCCAAGATAAACTGTATTCCTGGACAAGATAGCTTCTCTATTACTCTGACTACCACTTCACCACTCTTCACTGGACTTTCCAACATTACCTTATATAATGGAACACTACTGCTCTCACCCTGAATTCCACATATTACCACCTTTTCTGGCAACATTCTTCCCAAACTACATAACTCCTCATCTCTTACTATCAAAGATTGACTAGTTCCTGTATCTCTTAAAATTGTGACTTTTTTACCTGCTCCCCCTGATACACATGAGCAAACTTTACCCACACAAGTACATTCTTTAAAGAGATTTGCCACGTTCTTATCAATCACCTCTTGATCAGGCTGTACAATATTTTGCACCTTCTTCACTTGACTTGGGCTTTCCTTTACCACTTTAACAAAAAAGCCCACTGTCTTATTCAGTTTTACCACATCAGCCTTCCCAGTGCTTTTCTACATCCACCAACACTGTGACTTTACATGGCCTAGTTTATTACAGTGAAAACATTTAATACTTTTCATGTCTCATTCACCCTTCGGGATTTATTTTTGAGTCTGAGGTACACTCTCCTTATCATCTCCCACCAGATCACCTTTATCTTTACCACTTGAGTATTTCTCATGTCGCCAGTTTCTGGGCGCAATTCTCCCAACGGGAGTCTAAGTGCCGACGCCGGAATGAAAACGGGAGTGTTTCACTCCAACGTCAGAGCCCGCTCCCAGACCCCTATTCTCCCACCCCCCTGGGGCTAGGAGCGGCGTCACATCATTTACGTGCGCTGGGCCTTGGCGCTTCATAAAAAGCGGCGCCGCATAAATGAGTCACCTACGCATGCCCAGTAGCCGTCCTCCCTGAGTCCGCCCCGCAAGAAGATGGCGGATGGATCTTGCTGGGCGGCGGAGGAAAGGAGGTCCTCCTTAGAGAGGCCGGCCCGCCGATCAGTGGGTACCGATCGCAGGCCAGACCTTATCGGAGGCCCCTCCCAGTGCAAGAACCCCCCTCCACAGGCCGCCCACCCCCCCAGCGATCCCGCGCAGTTCCCGCCGGCAGCGGCCAGGTGTGGACAGCGCCGGCGGGAACCTGTCGTGTTGGGGTGGCCACTCGGACTATCTGGGCGGCGAATCACCGCTCGCCTTTTGCAAACAGCGAGCGTCGATTCTCTCAGCGGCCAGCCGTGATTCTCGCCGCGCTGGCTTGGGGGGGGGTGGGAGAATTGCGGCAGGTGCCGGGGCGGCGTGGCGGGACTCACGCGGTGCCCCGGCGATCCTCCCACCCGGCGTGGGGGGGGGGGGGGGGGGAGAATTCCGCCCTCTATCCCTCACAGGCGGAAACTGATGTTGGAAATCAACCTTTGATTTATGAACTAATTCATAATCATCTGCCATTTCTGCTGCCAATCTCACAGTTTTAACCCTCTGCTCTTCCACATGCATTCTCACTACATCAGGAATTGAATTTTTGAACTCCTCCAAAAGCATAATTTCTCAGAGAGCTTCATACGTTTGGTCTATTTTCAAAGCCCTTATCCACCAATCAAAATTACTCTGTTTGATCCTTTCAAACTCCATGTAAGTTTTGACCAAATTCTTTCCTTAAATTTCTAAACCTTTCTCTGTAGGCTTCAGGCACTAGTTCATATGCACCTTAGATGGATTTTTCACCTCCTCATACAACCTAGGTACCACCTCCGGTCGTGATGCAAACACTTCACTAGCCCTACCTACCAGCTTTGTTTGAATCAGTAATACCCACATGTCCTGTGGCCATTTCATTTGTTTAGCTACCTTCTCAAATCAAATGAAAAAGGCTTCTACCTCCTTCTCATCAAACCTTGGCAATGCTTGGACATATTTAAATAGATCCCCACCAAGCCTTCAACTATGCTGCTCTTTCGCACTATCCTCATCACTATCATCCAACTACGTTTCCCTTTACGCCTGCCAATTTTAACTGACTTGTCATGTTTCATGACCATTTTCTGAAGTTCAAACTCTCTCTCTTTATCTTTTTCCCTGATCTGTATCTCCCTTTCTCTTTCTTTTTGTTCTGCTCGGGCTATTCATTCTGATTTCCTTTCTTCTTTCTCTTTTTCCTCTCTCTCTTTCTCTTACTCTTTCTTTTTCCTCTCGCTCTCTTTCATAGTCAAGCTGCTGTAATTCTTTCTCATGTTCCATTTGTTTAATTTGTAACTGAATTTTTGCCATTTCCAATGAGTCAAACTGTATATCAGGCAACTTTAAAATGCTTAGCCACCGCCATAATTACCTCAGCTTTTCACATTTTGTCAGGTAATGTTAACTGCAATGTTTTTGCAAATCTAACAGTCTGCTTTTAGTCTCTGTCCGTAAGGTACTGCGTGTGACCGTCTCCACCCCCAAAAACTTCAGAGCCTCTGAAAGAGTCATTGTCCACAACACACTCCCCACTTAAATTAGAATACCACACCTGAAAAGCAACCACAATATGCTCACTCCTCACTGTCTTTAAGTTCACTAAGCCAATCCAATAGATAGACTTTTATCCCGGACGAACCTCCAATTTGTTATGGGCCAGGGTCTAGAGAACCCCAAAGTATATCATGGAGTTCACCTGACCCACAACGTTTAATAGATTGTGGTATGGGGAGCACACGACCCACTCTACAGGTGTGGTACAGCAGTAATGGAAAAGTATTTTTTGAAGCAAAACAATATTTATTCTATGAACTCAAGTTAACCTTTTTAAAACATACAGTGAACATCTTCACAACCATTAATTCAAATACAACCCCCAAAGAATACAACACTAAGTAATCCGTAAGCTGGCATTTTAACATCCAGAAGACTTTAAAAAAAAACTTTAAACAGAAGCACATCAGGTTAAAGTCACTACTGAGAGCAGTTATTATTTTTCAATCACCAAAGGATCAATTTACAGTTTTTAAATTACAGAGAGAGACTCATACATGTTGTGGCTTTGACTGCAGCTGTCCAGCTCTGAAAACGAAACTGAAACACACCCTGCAGCAAACAGCCTAAAACGATGGTAAAAAGCTGACAGACAGCCCAGCTCCACCCACGCTCTGACATCACTGATAAGCACCCATTTCTTAACGGTACATTTCTTAAACACCCATTTCTTAAAGGTGCTCTCACATGACAGTGCGGAGGCAAATGTTGTAGCTTTCGCCTCGTTGATCGCCTGAAGGTGGATACTGTTGGGATGGAGGACAACCTCTCTACCCTGTGCCCTCATGTGGCAGAGGGGCCTGTTGAAATCCTTGACTCTTGGGAAGGTTTAAGTTCGAACTGAGGGGAAGGATGGAGGGGTCCTACAATTCATGGACATTATTCATCATGCACTTTCTAGAATTGGATAACATGGAACATTAGTTGGGGGGTGGGTTAGGAGGGTTGGGGGAGGGGGACTGTATGCGTTAATGGTGACTATGGGTGATTCCCAATTCCGTTTTGTTCTGTATTTATGTTAACATGTGGGCAGTTGTTTAGGGGTTGGTGGGAGAATGGGATTGTTGTTGTTGGTATGGGAATTGACATTCATTACTGCTTATTGTTTCTTGTTGGTGGGTGCAAAGTTGGGAGAAAATGTGAAAAAGGAGAATAAAAATATTTTATTTTTTAAAATACCACTACGCCAGTGCCTCCCCTAGATGTAGACTATCTACCTGTTTCTCTGCTCAGACAAATGAGATGCCAGTGGCAAGTGTCCGCTGGATTGTATTGCCAACAACAGCCCAGTGGCATAATATAATAATAATCGTTATTAGTGTCACAAGTAGACTTACATTACCACTGCAATTAAGTTACTGTTAAAATCCCCTCATTGCTACACTCCACCACCTGTTTGGGTACACAGAGGGAGAATTCAGAATATCCAATTCACCTAACAACTCACCTTTTGGGACTTGTGAGAGGAAACTGGAGCACCCAGAGGAAACCCACACAGTCAATGGGACAATTTGCAGACTCTGCACAGTGACCCAAGCAGGAATTGGACCCAGGACCCTGGTCCTGTGAAGCAACAGTGCTAACCACTGTGCTGTGTCAAGACAGCCTCGAACGTGGGGGCAGGATACAACATTTGTAGCTCTGCCAAAGGGTCAATGAAAGATGAGGGAGGTGATTGAGGTGAGCGTCACTGTCTTCACAACCTGCTTATGCTGCCCTCCTTCAGGCCACCTGTCTGAAACGGAGGCTCCGCCCAGGCAATGTGGAATTGGAACAGCATTTACTGTCCATCCCTATTTGCTCTCTCCTTCATTGTTAGAGGTACAGAATATAAAAGTAAGGATAGAATGTTGGAATTCTATAAAACACTGGTGAAGTTACAACTGGAATATTGTGGGCAGTTTTGGTCACCACATTACAGGAAGGACATAACTGCTCTGGGGAGAGTGCAGAGGAGGTTTACAAGAATGTAGGCAGGGCTAGAAAAATCTACCCACAAGGAGAGATTGGACAGGTTAGGATTATTTTTCTTGGAACAAAGAAGGCTGAAGAGTGATTTAATTGATGTGAACAAAATTATGAAGGGATACGATAGAGTGGACAGGATGATATTGTTTCCCTTGGTGGAGAATTCTAGAACCGGGGGCATAGATTCAAGGTAAGTGGCAGAAGGTGTAGAGGGGACATAAGAAGAACTTTCTTATGCAGTGGGTAGTGGGATTCCGGAATTCGCTGCGCGAGTTGGTGGTGGAGGCAAAGACCCTAAACCCTTTTTAAATTTACCTGGATCTGCACTGTAAGTAATGGAAGCTACAGGGCTCTGAACCACTTGAGGGAAGGCAAGATTAGAAAGGCCACCTGGGTGTCATTTGGCTGGTATGGACAAGATGGACTAAATGGCCTCCTTCTGTGCTGTAGTTTTTCCATGATTCGGTGGTGAGTCTCCTTCTTCAACTGTTGCAGTCCATGTGGTGTTAGGAATGGAATTCCAGGATTTCAGCAAGCAACAGAGAAGGAACTATAATATAGTTCCAAGTCAGGATGTTTTGTGACTTGGAAGGAAACTTGCAGATGGTGGTATTCCGATGAGTCAGCCACCTTGGTTTTTCTGGATAGTATTCAGAAGGTGCTGTCAAAATGACACTTGGCAAGTTGCTGCAGTGCAACACAGCAGATGTTGATGGGGCACACAGCTGCCATTGGAAGGAGTGCATGTTTAAGCTGGTGGATGTCATGCGAATCAAGAGCACTGTTTGTTCCTGCATGGTGTTTAGTTTCTTGAGTGTTGTTGGAACAGCACTCATCGAAGCCAGTGGGAATATTCCATCATACCCTTGACACAGGCATTAGTGAGTCAAGAAATTAGTTCCCAAAATTCAATAGCAAAATTCACAAATTCTGATCTAATTTGCAAACATGGTATTAACATGGCTGGTCCAGTAACTTTCTGGTCAATGGTATCCCAGGATTTAAAAATATATATATATTTTATTCCAAATACAGTCGACAAATCAGACAATCAACAAAAGGTAGTTTGTCATTTCCCCCTTACTAACATCCCCCACCCCCGAGGGAACCACCACCGCCCCACCGCACCCACCCACTTGTGAAAAACAGATCTTTGAATAGAGACAGAAACAGCCTCCACCTTACATAAAATCCTTCTTTTGGTCCTCTAAAGAGCAAACTTAATCTTTTCCAGCTCTAGGAACTCTGCTACACCCCAACCACACCAACAACCCCCATCCCAATAGGATTTGCCGCTGGGAAATCAGAGTGACAACAGTCACAACATCAGTCCCCCTCCCCTTCTGTTGCTCCGGAAGCTCCAAAACACTGAAAATTGCCACCAATGGACACGGCGCTATCCTTACCCCCATAATCTGACAATATCTCGAAAATCAATCTCCAGAATCCGCCTGACTTTGGGCAAGACCAGAACATATGTAATTAATCCACAGGCCCACTTGCGCACCTCTGGCATTTGTCCTCAACCTCGGGGAAGGACCCACGCATTGAGCCAGAGTCATATGGGCCCGTGCACCACTGTATCAGGATCATCCTGGCACAGGATGATGTTGAATGTCAAATTCATCCGGTGCATAATTGCACACCAGGCACCCCCGATCCCCAAGCTCTATCCCCAGCTCCACCTCCAATTTCAGTCTTATCGCCTCCACTAGAGTCTTCACCGTTGCTAATAACCACCCATAAATATCCGCAATCTTCCCTTCCCCAGCTCATTCCGAGTTAGCAATTTATCCAGTAGAGAATAAAGCAGCTGAGGGGGCGAGGAGAACTCCTTATGTACGAAGTCCCACACATAAACCCAAATTCACTCCCCCACGGCAGCTGGAATTTCTCCTGCAACTCTTCCAGCCTCGTGAACCTGGTTTCTATGAACAGATTCCTTGCCTGCTCTACCCCATCCCTATGCCAACTCCTGTACCTTGCGTCTAACCCTGCTGGTAAAAACCTATGATTGCTGCCTGTTGGGGCCAGTATCGACATACCCCTCCACTCTAAATGCCGCCTCAGCTGTTTCCATATCTTGAGGGATGACACCATGACCAGCCTATTAGTTTACCTACCTGGGGAGAGCAGGAGGGGGCGCTGTCGCCAGGGTCCTTAAGCCCACCCCCACACAACAGGCCTCTTCCACCTGGACCAATTCTGACACCCCCGATCTCCATCACCACAGTCACACCTTCTCCACATTTAATGCCCAATTACAGTAACCCCCTCCCCTCCATCTCCCCCGCCACCCCCCACCTCCCACCCACCCCACCTCCACCCCCCTCCTCCACGTTAGCCCAATTGGGCACAAAGACATTCACTAACAAAACCGGCACCCCGCCAAGACTCCACCAACCATCATGTACCTCCCTCATGGATCTGCATCACACTGGCCACCGCAAACACCATCCTTTTGCTGAACAGAATCACAACACCCCCCCTTCCCCCAGGTCAAACCCCGAATGGAACGTCTGCTTCATCCACCCTTTCTTAACAGCGTTTGGTCCATCACCCATGGGTGTATTTCTTGAAGGAAAACTGCATCTGCCTCTAAACCTTTCAAACGTGCGAAGGTGCGAGACCGGTTAAATAGAATTTACAGCCCTTGCACATTCAACATCACTATCCTCATGGGTGAGGATTCATTTTCAAAATAAACCAGAGACATTGGTCCGTCAGACATGATAAATTTCTGTTTCCCTTTTCTTGATTATAAGAATGTTCATTTCAGTTGCATCTTAATAGGCACCAGCATTTCTAACCCCCCGACCACCATCAAGGTCCGCCATCCCAATCTGACCCGAAACTCTCCCCACCTCCAAGCTTCCCTCTTGTCCGGTCCCAACCAAAATGGCTGCCCCCTCCGTTCTCTTCTACTCTCAGCCACAGGTCACCTACGTCACCAGTACATCCCCCCCTACCTCCAAACCACTCCTTCCTCTCCTCTAAGCACAACCACTCCAACCAACTCCCTTCCTACCTACCTGCTCACCCCCCTCCCAGCTACCGGCTGCAGCCCCTTCTTCCACACTGCTTCTTTCACAAACATTTCTGCTAGCATGAAAACTCCCACCTGGAGATCTACACAAAGAATCGCACCCATACCACCCCTCCTCCCACCATCACCCTTTGAAAAGCCCTTCCCCATCCCCCAGCACTCCCTCCCCTCATCTCACCATTGCCCTTTGGAAAGCTCCTACCCATCCTCCAGCAGCCCCCCCCCCCCCCACTACCCCCTGCAGGCCCCTCCTACACACTGCTTCTGTTTACAAACCACCTGGATCTCCCACCTGGAGATCTACACAAAGAACTCCACCCATACCACCCCTCCCCCCACCTTCGCCCTTTGGAAAGCCCCTACCCATCGCTCAGCAACGCTGCACCTCCGCCAGAGTCCCTTCCCTCCCTCTCTCCAGCAGAGGAAATTCAGGATACGGAATGATCCCCCATCAAACCCAAAAGAAAGCAAGGCCAACATGGGCAAAACATACACACAAAACTTGTATATGCCTATCAAAACCTAAAAGTTCCCACCATTAGCCCTCCCCCAACCCATGCTTCTTTACAAAGTCATTCGCTTTCTCCAGCGTCTGAAAATAATGTCCTTTGCCTTTAAAAGTCACCCAATGTTTGGCTGGGTACAACACCCCACACTAGATCTTGCTCCGAAAGAGTGCCGCATTGGCCCTGTTAAAACGTGCTTGCCGTTAGGTCAGGTTCACCCTGTGGCCATCTAAAATAGCCGCCCACAGAGGCTAATGGGAATTGTGGTCAGGTCGGGACACAGACAGTACACAGCCTCTGTGTATTGGGCAAAGGAAAACCAGACCGAACTGAAACTTGTACCTGTTAAAGGTCAATCACCGATATCCCCAGGACAATAGACTCAAATTCAGGAATAGCAACAGTAGCAGACTCACGGGCACCGCCTCCCCTTATTTGGAAAGACACGCACTTGGGACAACGGTAACTAGGACACGCCCAGTCAGAGGTACCCGCCCCTAATTGGCCAGTATCGATTACGGTGAACGAGACCCTATCAATCCAGTGGATCCTGAGTTAGTACCGCCCAAATGGGTGCAGAAAAGGAGAAGGATAAGAGGCCGTACGCAGTAGGGATCGGTCCGTTTTGGGACCAGCCTGTGCCCACACCAACTGCAGCATAATGACCAGCCAAGTTCAAGACCCACAATCGCTACCCGAGAGAGACGTGCCGCAGCCGAGACGAACCTGACAACTTCCAGCCGACACACCTGGGGACTCAGATAAAGGCCTTATCTACCTGCACAGAGCCGTCATCTAGAAGTTAGGTAAACGTCATATTAGTTGATAGGTGTAGTTTAATGCGTAGCTGCGTGTATCATTGCACACAGAGATAAGTTGCGTGTTTAATAATTAACTGTCTTTTGAACTAACATACGGGTTGTGTGGTCATTTGGTCAATACACAAAACAATACTTGCGGCTTGTGGTTTGTAAATCAAGTGGCAACAAACCCAAATCTGCTGACCCTCCCAGCTCAGTTTCATGTTGACTTCGCCCACCTTCGAATCCTCTCTTTTTCCTGAAATTTGTGCATCTGGACATTCACCATCCACGGTAACTTCCCAGCTCTTTGCCTCCGTCACAGTGACCTGTGGGCCCGATCCATCTCCGGGGCCTTAACAAAGATGCCCCTCCTCAATCAGTTTTGCAAACACCCTCAACACATAGTCTGTGGCACTCGGTCCCTCCACGCCCTCCGGCAGCCCCACAATTCTTACGTTCTGCCGCCTGGACCAATTCTACTAATCGTCCACCTTTGCATTCAACACCTTGCAGGCCGCTCCCAGCATCACCACCACCTCCTCCAATGACACAATGGCTGGTGTGGTCAGATCCCGCCTTTTCCACCTCTAGATTTGTCACACTTTGCAACTCCAAACGCTTCTCCCCCCATTCCAAAGACCGATGAAGAGGGGCTACTGCTCCCTCAATCTCCTTGGCCCAGTCCTCTTTTATCACTTGCCGATGCTGCCTAAACTCACCCTTGATAAATTCCATCAACTATTCCACCGGCAGTGGGGTACACATGATGGCGCTCCTTACTCCTCCATGTTCTCAGTTGTTGTGCAATGCAGGTCTTCTACCTTTTGAGCCTGGGCTTTACTTGACTTTTTGCCGGGTGTTTTAACCTGCTGACATTCCACTTGGGAGGAACCAACTCCCTCCAATTATTTTGCATCTTTTACAAACAAAGCATCCATTAACCGGGTAGAAAGAGCCAAAACCAAAGCCTTCAAACACGAGTCACCATGTGTGCGACTGATCAGCTCATGGCTGCCACCGGAAATCGCAATCCAGGATGTTGCTGGTGAGGGATTCAGTGTTAGTGAATAATGTATCTAACTCATGTGGCAATGATTCCTCACATAGCTGCTGCTCCTCTCCCTCCAAGGTCAGTGCTCCCGCCACAAGATCATGTGGTTCCTACTGCACCTCCGGCAGTACCCATACAAGAGACACGGTCTCAATTGATGAAAATCATTGAAGATTGGCAACAATGGTTACAGACCTTCACATGCTGATCACAAATTTTATTTTCATGAATTCAAATGGCAAATTGTAGAAGCAGTTCTAATTCATTTCCATTATTACAACAATGCTTTCACCTGCAACCTCAGGATTTGCTAGTAATGGAGCTCCACCGCTATTTAGACACGCACCTGGACGTTATTCATTATCTTCCCCTGAAATGAGAAAACAAACACAGTGCAGCCATTGGTCTCTAAATCTTGTGCCAAGGTACAGTCGTGACTTTGCATCCTGCCCACCATTCCTAATTGGACTGTAATCTTAGATAAGAGTTCCAAATTGGGTGCCTGATCTAAAATTGCACCAAATTCCTGCCTAGCATGTGTCCAGGTTATCAACCTGGAAGTGACCCCACTACCTCTGAATAAAAACAAAGTCAGCAAGATTTTATCCATAGAATGTATAGCACAGAACAAGTCATCTGGCCCAACTAATGCAAATATTTACAGTCCACATGAGCTTCCTTCATTCCTTTTCATCTGTGAGCTTATCTTCACTTCTTTTCTGCTCTTGTATGGAGTTAGTATTGTTGCTCGTTCTGGTGAGTGTGCTTTACACTCAATTGGCTCTGTTTTATTACTTAGCTCTAGTGACGCCAGGTATCCTTATGATACCACCACGAGGGTTCAAGTTCAAATCAATGACTCAATACACCAATTAGTAAGGTTCAAAACAAGACACGTTTATTAATACACAGTTATTCGCTACTCATGCATAATACTAAAAGACTAAACTATTCCTACCACTAATAGGCCAATACTTATCTGGATAAGGGAACCCGCCGGATCAGGGAACAATGGCCTCTTGCTCTGTACTGGATCTGCAGGCTTCAAGCTGGTATGGCCTAAGGGGTCAGGAGTGTCTATCCCGTAGCATGCATTGCATGACACTTACTTGGTGGTGCAGCAATTGGCCAGGCCTCTCCTTCTTACGGTCAAGTTCTTCGAGAGCTGCTAAGGTGTTCAGCTGGGAGGGCCGGCTAAGAGAGTGAACTGAACTTGGGACCTGTCTTTTATAGGTCCCAGGGGCTTTGCGCCCTTTTGGGCGGACCCCGAGCGTACTTTCAATCGATTGGATCCCATACCAATCGATTGGTTTGAATTCCCCAATACTGGGGCCGTTTCTCGATCACTGGGCGGTTCTCCCTGGCTTGTTTGTCTCCTTTGTTTCAGACTCCCGTTGGTGCCGAGAAGTCTGACTTGCTATAGAATGTCCCAAATGTAGCTAATCGTTGTATCCATTGTTCCCGGGATCGCTCATTAATATGCAAACTGCTGGTTTCAGTGCTGTCTGCTTTCTTTGCAGGCAGAATACACAGGAACTCTGCAAAACTGCTTGTTTCTCTAGTATTGTCCAATTTTCCCATGGTCTTTGTGTTTCTCCATTTTGTGTGGGGAAGTGGCCAACCCAGGTGGCTACACTCCCTCCTTGTGATCCTAACACGAAGCGTGAAGGATCACATAACTATGTCGCCTTCATTCCCTGACCTCAGTGAGTTCCATGGCCTCTACACTGTCCTCAACTATGCAGAAAAATCTTACCTAACAATTCCTAAGTGGCGCTATGTCATAAAAGGACATGCATTACCAAATCACAACAGAACCTCTAACTATCCTTAATAAACTATACTCAACTTACATTCAATCATTCTAACTTCCTATCAGTACAACAATAATGGCAGCATTCATGGTTCATTTCTCTGGCTCGGCAGTCGAGCTCAGAGGTACATAAGCATTCAAAAGCACATTTCTTTATTTACAGTACAACAACAACGAAAAAAATCCTTTATTACATTTCAAGGTGTTCGGGGGACTGGTGGAAACCGAAGATAGGGGATCTCATCCTATATACCGCCGAGGTACGGGAGCGGTAGGCTCTCCTTCGTCATTTCCTCATTCGAAAGGTCTGCACTAAGATGCAGATTATTGCTAATGCCAAAAGTGATTCAACTATGTAGGACAAGGAGTACCAAGTCATAAATCTGGCACACCAGGTCGGGGTACTGTTACTGGTTACTGGGCTCTGGGTGTACTGTGGAAGGGAAACATTAACGGCTAGTGTAGTGGGGGAAAGGGGGATCGCGTCCGCGCGCAACCACATGGATTCCATAATCCATGATACAAAAATGAAAAACATTTTCATATTTTTCTTCTCTTCTCTTCCGGTGTCTTCTCTGGATCTTCTAGGAATCTGTGGGATCAAGCATATTTTCTGTTACTATCTTGTTTAACATCTCGGATCTTACAGTCTGTCTGTCCTGTACTGCCAAATACCCTTTATAAATGGTCACTCCATGTGACTCCCTTATTTTTTTTTCAAAAATCGAATTTCAGGACTGAACAAACTTACAAATATCAAACCAGTGCGAGCCGTCTCGCAGGCTTTGTGTTTACCATCCAAATGTTCTTGGATGTAAATAGCAGGGGGGATGGCAACCGAAGGGTCACCTGAAACCAAAATAAGCAAAATCAAATTTTGAAACCAAAAGAGCCAAAATGAGGTGCGTATGGGCCGCGACGGGTAAGATTTGTGTGGAATCCCCGGGTAGGGCGTGCTGTGCTGTACCCGAGCTTAGCTGACCGGGGGGGGGGGTTGTCCTCAGACAGGGCGGGTCCTCAATGCCGTGTCTCCACTGCCTGAGTGATCTGAAACGAACGGGCAAGAGTGTAGTCATCATGGTGGTTGCGGGGCTGCCTCTTCTATCCTCCAAACAGAAGAGCAGTTACGAAACGGAAACTAGCAAGCTCCCAGAGGTTTCGGCCGAGAAGCGTGCTGGCAAATTCTCATAGGTATAGAATTTACAGTGCAGAAGGAGGCCATTCGGCCCATCGAGTCTGCACCAGCTCTTGGAAAGAGCACCCTCCCCAAGGTCAATACCTCCACCCTATCCGCATAACCCAGTAACCCCACCCAACACTAAGGGCAATTTTGGACACTAAGGGCAATTTAGCATGGCCAATCCACCTAACCTGCACATCTTTGGACTGTGGGAGGAAACCGGAGCACCCGGAGGAAACCCACGCACACACGGGGAGGATGTGCAGACTCTGCACAGACAGTGACCCAAGCCGGGATCGAACCTGGGACCCTGGAGCTGTGAAGCAATTGTGCTATCCACAATGCTACCGTGCTGCCCCACAAACTTGGCGTCTGGCCGCAGAGCTTTCTGAACGGTAACAAAGAACGTACAAAACAAAGCAAACAAACATGCAACAATATAGTGCAGGTTCCATCAGAAAGGACACCGTTTCTCTCAAGCGGTTCCTTTTAATCATCATCTGGACACCTCATTCGTCTTCTGCGAACAGGGTCGCAAAGGGGTTGCCATGTCGGGAGTCAGACGTAATGTCATCCTCTTCTCCCGGATCCCAAACCCTTGTAAGGCTGCATTGTGTGACCGTGGGTCCAGCTCGTCATTCCGGACGAGTCTGTACGAGTTGTCTCGGTGCCAAATGGTGGTATCTAAGTTCGTATGAACGTTGTCGGGGTCGTCAGAGTTGGGTGGTGGGTCTGGGTGTGGGTTTGGTGTTTTAATGTAGGTGATCTCCAAAGGATCACTGGAGTCGGGGTCGTAGTCGCAGTGTGTGTGGGTTGTGGTTTCGGGGCAGTAGAGAGGAGTGCTGTGGCTGTCGTCCGAGTCACAGTCGCTGTCGTGCTGTAGCTGCTTGTGGGCGTTGGGGCGGAGTCTAAAGTCAATGGGCGGAGTCGAGGTCGAGTCCGTGGAGGTGCTGGTCTGTGAGGGTGGAAATGCGTCTCTTGTGGTGGGGCGGGGTGTGCTGCGTCAAGCATGACGTGGTGTGCGTGGTTAGACTGCGAGCCAGAGGCCTTTAGCTGGTTTATGTGGAACCACGCAGTCTTTCCATTGGGATACTTTATTTTATAAACGGAAGGGCTAACTTTGTCCGCAATGGAATACGGACCCGAATATTTTGGTGACAGAAATGTGCTGGGGTTGTAGACAGACAGCATGACCTGCTATCCTACCTGAAACTGAGTCGCATGTACCGTTTTGTCGAAACAGGCCCTGCTCTGTTTCTTTCTTGTCCCTAACTTTACCGCGGCTGCGAGCTGAGCCGATTTAATGTTCTCTATCATTTGTTTGACTGCCTTCTCGTGTGTGAGGGCCGTCACTTCTGGGCTGGTCAAATCTATTCCCAATAAATACTCAGTGTCTTTCATGGGGCGTCCGGTCATGAGCGTGTGTGGTGTGTAACCTGTAGAAGTCGAAACAGTATTCCTTAAAAACATCAACGCGAATGGGAGGACCGAATCCCAAGTCGTGTTATTTTCCTGGACCATTTTACGGAGGGTGGATTTTAGGGTCCAATTCATGCGCTCCACGATACCACTCGACTGAGGGTGGTATGCAATATGGAATTTTTGGGTTATGCCAAAAATCGTGAGGATGTTCTTCATGACACATCCCGTAAAATGAGAGCCTTGGTCAGATTATATGCTGCGGGGGAGTCCCCATCTCGTAAAGATGTGGTGTGTCAAAATCTTTGCAGTGGTTTTTGCTGTATTCGTCCGTGATGGGAAGGCTTCAACCCATTTTGTGAAGGTGTCTATCACAACCAACGCATATTTATAACCATTCCTGCAAGGGGGCAATGGTCCAATAAAATCAATATGGAGATTCGTCCAGGGGCTGTTAACGAGGCGAGTGTGGCCAAGCTGTGCTTTCCTTGTGTATCTGTCCGGATTATTCTGGGCACAGATAAGGCAATTCTCAATGTAGTGAGTGACATCTTCTTTTAAACTCGGCCACCAACAGAGCTGTCTGAGGTGGGCAGTAGTGGGGTCTATTCCCTGGTGTCCATGACCATCATGGAATAAACAAATTAGCTGATTCCTGTCCTGTTCAGGAACCACATACAAAGTGTCTTTTAAAACAACATCCTCATGGGTGGTCAGTGATCTTTTAAATCTTTCGAACGGGGCTGGGTACTTTCCTTTAACAATCTCCCTGAGGTTGCTACAGGTATCCTGTTTTTGGGCTGCGACTAAATCCTCAATAATAGTCTGTGATATCTGTACTGCACTAACTGGTGCGCTTTCTGGGGCGCATTCGGGGGAGTTCCAAAAGTAACCATGTCTGGAACCTGCTTTCGCCAATGCGTCTGCTTTCACGTTCCCGGGTGGGGAAGAACGGTGGTGACTTCTAACTTTTATTATCCCAAAAGTCCTGTCCTTTGCCTTCTCTAAAATATGTCGGAGTAATGGGGCTGCTGGGAGAGGCTTACCGTCTGCGGAAACAAAACCTCTTGTCTTCCACAGGGGTAGGAACTCAGTTAAACTGTTGCAGACATATAGACTAACCGTATATCTGCCGGGCTGGGGAACGAATCTGGGTGGTCCACTATATATGCGATTGCAGCTAGTTCTGCTGCCTGCGCGCCTAAGTGACCTGGAAGTTGCAATGCGATCTCTTCAAGGGCGCGGCCCTGCATGTCCTCCACGTATATACCGCATCCAGTAATAAGTTTGCCATCTAAAACGGTGGATGAACCATCCACATAAATCCTCAAAGGTGCGCACGTGTCTGTGTGCTGGGGGCTCTGGGGTGAACTTCCTATCTTCCTGGGGGGTGTCTTCGCAATAAAGGGTCCTGTATTGTGAAGAGGGGATATTATCTCACACTCATGGGGTGTTCCTGGGTACTGGAGGTTGTCGGCTAAAAACGTGTGTGTCTTTGTCCGTTTCACTGTGATGTCCCGTCCTTGCAATAGAAGGGTCCACCTAGCTGCTCTGATTTGACTAACTGAACCGTCCTTCAGTCGTCCGTCTAATAGAAGCTGTGTGGGTGTGTGTTCGGTCAGAATCGTGATGGGGTTCAATCCGGTAATGTAAGAGAAATACTGCACTGCCCAGAGAACTGCGAGCAGGTGCCTTTCGCAGGCTGAAAATTCTTGCTCTACTGGGGTTAAAAGTCTGGAGGCGTAAGCCACTGGTCTCAACTGTTCGTGCCGTTCCTGAAGGAGCACGGCCGAAAGGGTCTGATCTGTACTTGCTACCTCAACAGCATAGGATGAAACTGGGTCTGGAACATGGAGTGCGGGGGCTCCAATAAGGGCTTGCTTAAGTGCGTCCACAGCATCCGTATGCTGCGGAAGCCATTCCCAGGTGGCTCCTTTCTTTAGGAGGTCTGAGAGGGGGGCTGCTTTTGTCACGAAACCATCAACGTGGTTCCGACAATACCCAACCAGTCCTAAAAATGACCGGACGGCTGAAACATTTTGGGGAAGGGGCAATTTAACAATCGAGTCAATCCTTTTGTACTCGATCTCGCGTTTGCCATGTGTGATGGTCGTACCAAATACATCACTTTACTCTCCAAAATTTGGGCTTTCTTGGGGTTAACCTTACATCCAATTTACTGTAGTATTTCCAGGAGTTCAGACAGGAGCGTGATGTGCTCTGCCTTGGTATCTGTCTGCAGTAGTAGATCGTCCACATACTGGACCAGACATTCGGGTCAGGAAAATTTTGATAATCCATTTGCCAGCTGTCGGTGGAAAATGGAGGGGGAATTGTGGAATCCTTGTGGAAGGCATGTCCACGTGTACTACTGACCTTTAAAAGTGAATGTGAATTTGTACTGGCATGCCTTCGCCAATGGGATGGACCAGAAGCCGTTGCTAATGTCCAAAACAGTAAACAATCGTGAATTGAGTCCCTGCTTGAGCATGGTCTCGGGACTTGTTGCTACCGTGGGGGCTGCGGCTGGGGTAACTTTATTGAGTTCTCGATAATCAATGGTCAGACGCCATGATCCGTCGGGCTTCCTCACTGGCCAAATTGGGGCATTATTAGTTGAGGCTACTGTCCTAAGTACGCCCTGATCTAATAAGCTCTCTAACACTTTCGCGATTTCTCCCTCTGCTTCCTGGGGAAATCCATATTGCCATTGGGGTCTTGCGTCAGGTCCTGTAATTTGAACCAGTCCAGATATTCTGCCGCAGTCGTGCCTGTGACTGGCAAATGCTGATCTGTTCTTTTGCAAAACTGCCCTAACCTGTTTGTCCGTGCTGAGCGTGGTCGGATCAAAACAATACTCTCCGACTGCGCTAATCCTGTTTTCGTACTCACCTACTTTGAGTGTTGCGGGGGCTCTTTCTGACCTTGCCACCCGCCAGACACATCGGTTCACTGGATCAAATGACAGGCTGTGTATTTTCATAAAATCTATGCCTAGAATGTGTTCTGCTGTGTGGGGCAGATCTACTAAAACAATGGGGTGTTTGGTGGTAATGTTCCCTAGCTGAATGGGTACAGGGGCTGTAATGTGTCCCTGCTGTGAGTAGCCTGTAAAGCCGCTGAGGGTGATTGTGGCTGTAGTGGGCCACGTGTCCTTTTGATACATATTGGAGGAATTTATGGTCATGCGGGACCCTCCTGTGTCCCAGAGTAATTCTATGGGCTGTCCCCGTATCTTTGCTGTGACTACCGGTCGTCCGGACCTGTCCCAAAGGGTGTCACAGACACAAGTGGGGGAGCCCGAACACCGTCAGTCCGTTCCGTCCACGTCTGTCTGTTCTGAACGAGTACCTACCCTATGAATGGGCTTTGTCCTATTTCTGTTCAGAGTGCATGTCTGTTGGCCTCTCTGAGATTTCTGCGGGGCGTTGCACTCTTGTGCAAAATGTCCTAACTGACCACAGTTGTAACATTCCTGTGGCTTCTGCGGGGGGTTGTTCTTTCCTTCATTCACCCAGGCGGGGTTTTGGTGCGCTCTGACTGCCTGAATATCAGCCTCTGCCTGCTGATCTTTGGGTTTCCTAACTGTGGGCTTACTTTGTACAGATTGCTCCCAAGCGCGGGACAACCATTTTAGTACCCATTTCTCATTGTGAGCGTCTTCTGATGGGTCATAATTCGAGCACGCTTTCTGTCCTGCCTCTGTGGCATGGGAGATAAGGGTGCAGGTCCATTTGGCCATGTTGTCTGGGGTCAAATGGGCGCGATCTAAGTTTCCAAACACTGATGTGAAATGGATCCACAGCCTTCATGCAAACGCTGTGGGGTGCTCAGTTTTCTTTTGCCTGCACTTGTTCAGGTCTTCTACGGGGTCACCTCTATTATATCCGATCGCATCGAGGATCGATGTGTGCATCTCTTCTAGGGTGCCTCCTCCAACGTTCTGTGGGTCTGGAAGGGCTGCTACTACTGAAGGGTCTAAACTTAAAACGGTGAGCTTCACCTGCTCATGCTTATCCAGGCCGCCTGTTGCTTTACTCTCGTGAAGAATTGGTGGGGGTCTGAGGTGGGGAGGAACAGTGTGATTTTGTCGCACGCGTCCCGTAATTGGGTCACGGTTAAGGGGGTGGTATAAGTGAAATCTGGTGCGCCGTCTGTGGATGCTTTGCGTTGGGTGGTTACTGGATTCATGGGTGCTGGTGCTATCTGTTCTGTGGGGGGTTGGGGTGCTTTCCTCTTCTGCGGTTTCTATTGCGAACATGTTCCCTGAACATATCTCTGTGCTGTTTTGTTTAATTCCTGCCAATCGGGGCCTTCTTCCTCATCTAATTGAGTCCCAAAGGTGCTTTGGAACTCATTCTGTACAGAAAGCAGAGATTGCAGTTCTGCAATCTGCTTCCGTATTTCGCGTGGTCCACTGAGCTTTGCCTCTGCTCTGTGGTGGCAGCATGGAGTGCTCTTAAAGCTGTCTTCAAGTCACTGAATTGCTTCTGCAATGCCTCTACCTGCCTCTTGGTTTCCTCTCTTATCAAGGCTGCGCGCTGCATATCCTGATAGGCCTTTTCGTACTGTGTTTGGGAGCTGCGAACGTGTGCCAGACAAGACTGGTGTGCCGTCTTGGCATCATCCACCTCTACATCTTTTGCTGCAAGCCTCCGTCTCAACTCTATATTCTCTCTTTCGACATCACTGACATCCACCTTACTCATCCTATTTCTTTCCTCTAACTCTGCGCGGAGCGTCCGAACGACCTCTTCTGTGCCTCGCAATTGTGCCAAACAGGATACGATTGCCATCGGCTTACGAACTTTTCCTAAACTCTTCTTGTGTATTTCGCTCAGGTTCTCCCACCAAGTATGTCCTATACTCCCAGGACCTGTTTCCTCATTTGAACAGAATTCGCTCCAAAGGGGCCATCCTTTCCCTTTGAGGTACTTTCTGATCTCGACTTCCCAAACGGGACACTGTCCTACTCTGCTGCTGGTCGCTGCGACCACGAACTCTTGAGGGTTCATGAGGCGTTCCATTGCCTGCATGGCCATCTTTCCTATCTGTGCTCTCTTTAAGTTTAGAACGAGGGATACTAAGGCGGTGCTATAGACTCGGGTACGGCTTTCGATAATTTCCGAAGTATAAACTCCCGACAGTTTTTCGCAACAAAATCTATCAGTTTTACCTTCTAACCCTGTTAGTTACGCATGCAAAAACACACTTCCGAATTATGAGGATTGATCAGAACTGCTTGAACTCTTGTGATTGTTTCTGTTCCCAATTGGATATCTAATTCAAATTGCTGGGTTCTCTCGGAGTGGGGGTGCCACTTTTAGTCGAGTCCCGGCGGAGTCGCCAGTAAATATTGCTCGTTATGGTGAGTGTGCTTTACACTCAATTGGCTCTGTTTTATTACTTAGCTCTAGAGTTGCCAGGTATCCTTATGATACCATCACGAGGTTCAAATTCAAGTTCAGATCAATGACTCAATACACCAATTAGTAAGGTTCAAAACAAGACACGTTTATTAATACACAGTTATTCGCTACTCATGCATATAATACTAAAAGACTAAACTATTCCTACCACTAATAGGCCAATACTTATCTGGATAAGGGAACCCGCCGGATCAGGGAACCATGGCCTCTTGCTCTGTACTGGATCTGTAAGCTTCCAGCTGGTATGGACTAAGGGGTCAGGAGTGTCTATCTCATTGTGTGCGTTGTATGACACTTACTTGGTGGTGCAGCAATTGGCCAGGCCTCCTTCTTACGGTCAAGTTCTTCGAGAGATGCTAAGGTGTTCTGCTGGGAGGGCCGGCTAAGAGAGTGAACTGAACTTGGGACCTGTCTTTTTTTTAATAAATTTAGATTGCCCAATTATTTTTTCCAATTAAGGGGCAATTTAGCATGGCCAATCCACCTACTCTGCACATTTTTGGGTTGTGGGGGTGAATGTGCAAACTCCACACGGATAGTGACCCAGAGCCGGGATCGAACCTGGGACCTCAGCGCTGTGAGGCAGCTGTGCTAACCACTAGGCCACCGTGCTGCCCTGGGACCTGTCTTTTATAGGTCCCAGGGGCTTTGCGCCCTTTTGGGCGGACCCCGAGCGTACTTTCAATCGATTGGATCCCATACCAATCGATTGGTTTGAATTCCCCAATACTGGGGCCGGTTCCCGATCACTTGGCGGTTCTCCCTGCCTTGTTTGTCTCCTTTGTTTCAGACTCCCGTTGGCGCCGAGAAGTCTGACCTGCTATAGACTGTCCCAAATGTAGTTAATCGTTGTATCCATTGTTCCCGGGGATCGCTCATTAATATGCAAACTGCTGGTTTCGGTGCTGTCTGTTTTCTTTGCAGGCAGAATACACTCTGCAAAACTGCTTGTTTCTCTAGTATTGTCCAATTTTCCCTGCTGTTTCTCCGTTTTGTGTGGGGAGGTGGCCAACTCAGGTGGCTACAGTATCTCCTTAAATACATCTATGGTATTCACCTATTTAACTCGTCCCTGTTATGATGCGTTTCACTTCTTACCAATATTTAGGCAAAGAACTATCTGCTAAATTCCCTCTTGGATATTAGAGACAATCTGACATTTATGGTCCTTTATGCTCCATCTTTCACTGGAACAGTTGCTGTCCTTGGTTCTGTCTGAAAATCCATGAGCCATAAAGATGCAGTCTGATTCAGTGCTGACCCCCGGAGTTTGTAAATTGGAATTCATTGCAAATGTTATTATGCAGTGTTACCTAATTTACACTCTTCTGTTAAACATGTGACAGTGTAATTTTTCACTAATTCCATCACACAATGTCTGATATTCTTACTATTAGAACTCAATATGTAACTGTCAATTAAAGTACTTCCGTTGATCACAAATCTCCTTGGGAACAGCTACAATGGCGAGATCCTGCCAATTAAAATTCTTTTGATTTCCATTTCCCTAATGTGTTCTGACTAATTGTGCACATTATTAAAAAGACTTCCAATATATATTTTATCATCTTGTGTCTCAGGGACTTATATATACACAAACATATAAGTTAGGAGCAGGAAGGCAGTCATTTGGCCCCTCGGGTTTTATTTTTATTAAGTCTGGTCTGACCATTCAATAGGAGTATGGCTGATCTGATTGTGACCTCAACTCCATATTCCCTGATAACCTTTGACTCCATACTGGTCAAGAATCTGTCTTTAAAATAGTCACTGTCCCTGCCTCCACCACTCTCGGAGGAAGAAGGTTCCAAAGAATCACAACCCTCAAATAAAAAAATTCTCATCTCCACCTTAAATGGAAGACCCCTTATTTTTAAGCTGCATCCCCAGTTTCCAATCTCTCTTGCAAGGGGAAACATCCTTTCAGCATCTACCCTATCTAGTCCCCTCAGGATCTTATATGTTTCAATAAGATCACCTCTCAATCTTCTGAACTCCAACGGATACAGGTCGAACCTGGTCAAACTTTCCACTCCCTGCCCCCTAAACAGTACAATTGTAGTAAAACGTCCCTACTTTTATATCCCATTCCCCTGACAATAATTGGCAATAAATTTGTCAAACATTTCACTTATGACAAGCTACTTTTGAAGTGCAATTACGTATATTATGTAGGCAAATGCTCCACATTCTAATCATCGTTAGGATGCAGATGTTTCTTCTGAATTCAATATCACAATGTGTGTTGTGTATCAGCAACACACAAGAACACCAGAGAACCTCCATCAACAACGCATTTGCTGGATTCAATGGGAGGACCATCGAGCAAAAACTAATGTCCTTCTGGAAGCTAGCTCCACATGCAATTCAAGCAAAACTCCTGCAAAATCAACTACAACGGACTGGACACTGGCCAAAAAAAATCCCTCACCAGGTCCTATTCTCTCAACTCACAAAAGGTCAACTTTTCAAGGGAGACAAAAGAAAATATCAAAAACACTCATGAAGCTCTCATAAAGCTTCGCAGCATTGGCATTAATGATTGGGAGGAGCTTACTACCGATCATTCAAAATAACAACAACTCGTCCATCAAACTGCATTGCGCAATGAATCGCAATGCATTAATGATGAGGCACAGCATCAGCAAAGGTGAGAAAATGAGGCAAACTCTGCACTCTGGATCCCACTACCTCATGGGAAGTCCTGCCCCATTTGCCCAAAGATCTGTGGGTCAAGAATCTGTTCAGTCACATGAAGACCCATAGCAGAAACTCATGACCCTGAGTCGACATCATCCTCGAATCGATAGTGCTTGGGTAACTAAGTCATCATGTATTTGTCACCAACTGCAGAATCCAGGGTCTTGCTTACAAGATGCATATTGATAAAGTTCTTCAAATTTATTTCAAGCTAATAGTATGTTGGCACTGAAACACCAAACTTATATTTCCAACCAGTTTTCAAATCATATGTTCTTACTCCCCTCTTGTGGCCATTTAGTGGCACTGCAGAATCAACCTGTTTTTATGGTGTTCATACATTGAGTTAATTTGTACAAATATTGTGACTCAAAGAGATCTTAGGTTTGATCACTCATGCTGCTGATCAAAACTAGCTGTTAAACAACAGCTTCAAGATGGTCACTAATAGATCTGATAGTGAATTTAAGAGAAACATCTGCATCCTGACAATGATTAGAATGTGGAGCTTACAAGCCTCAGGAGTGCTCGAGGTGAAAAGCATAGATACATTTAAGGGAAGCTAGAGAAACACACAAGGCAGAAATGCTGATACGGTAGGGAGGGATATACGCCAGCATGGACCAGCATGGCTAAATAGCCCCTCTGCTATAAAAAGGATGACATCAAAAAAATGGCATAGACAGGCCATTCGGCCCAACCAGTCACGCTAGCATTTGTGCTCCATTCCAGCCACCTCCCACATTTCCTCACCTAAATCTATTATAACCCTATGTTCCCTTTTCTTTCATTTGCTTATTTAGCTTCTGTTTAAATACATTTATTTGTTTCAACCACTACCTGTGATGGTGAGTTCCAAATTCTCAGCATTCGTTGGACACAGAAGTTTCTTCTGAATTCCTTATATGATTTGTTGGTGACTTTCTCATATTGATGGTCTCTTGTTCCACTCTTCCTCACAAGGGGAAACTTTCTCTCTCTTTCCACTCTATCCAAACCTTGCATATTTTAAAACATCTCTATTAGGTCACCCATCAACCTTCTTTTTGGATGAGAATGGAGAGCCAGCTTGTTCATCCTTTCCTGATATAGATACCCAATGCATTTCTGGTCTCATCCTTATAAAGCTTCTCTTCACCCTCTCCAGTGTCTTTTTATTCTTTTGGCAGTCTGTCATCAGGAGAATGGAACCAATGGATAAAAGAGCACAAGAAAGAATGAGACTGAGGGCAGTGCCGGGACATAAAAGAGCTCAAGAAAGAGGACCCAGAGCAGGGTTAGGACAATAGAAGAATGCAAGATAGAACAAAGCTGGAGCAGAGCCGGTACGATAAGTGCAAGGCAGAGCGAGACTGAGAGCGGAGCCAGTAGGATAAAAGAACATGAGAAAGAGCAAGACTCAGAGTGGAGCCAGGGAGTTTGAATTTCAGAAAAGAATACTAACAGTAGAGAAGTACAACAAAATGAAAGCAAATTGAAGTAATAAAGTAAACAAAGCAAGATAAAGTTTGAATATGTGCAGTAAAGTGAAATTACTAGTAATTTATTTTACTCATTCCACTTACGCTAAGTGGATTATATGTAGTTGTTCTATGAAATGGCAGGTCAACTTTACAAAGTAGAGTGAACAACCTGTGATATTTGTGAAGTCGTGGATGCTTCATGTGTCCCAAACACATCTGTAGAAGTGTCACCAGCTGCACAAGCTTAGCAGTGGCAGTTGCAGTCACTGCTAATCACACCACAGGTTAGAAATGTACAACCAGAGGGGAAATGGGTGGCCACAAGGCAATCTAGGACTATCAGGCAGGTGGCAGGAGAGGCGGCAGAGTCCATCTTGCTTTCAAATCAGTTTTCAATTTTGGAAGTTGGTGAGCACGACGGCTCTTCAGGGGAGTGCAGCCTTAGCCAAGCCTATGTCACCACGGTCAGCTCAGCTGTACGGGGAAGAAGAAGAATGGAAAAGCAACAGTAAAAGGGGATCAGGCTAGTATTGCTATGGTAATAAATGTAGCTCCAAGGTGATGTGTTGCGTCCCTAGTGCCAGGGCCAAGGGTGTCATGGAGCGGATGCAGGACATCCTTCAGGAGAAGGGGGTTTACTAGAAGCCACAGTCCACATAGGTAGGAGGTGGGGATAAGGTCTAGAAAGCAGATTTCAGGAAGTTAGGAAGGACATTAAAAAGCAGGAGCAAAAATCTCAGGATTATTCCACGTGCCTGTGAGCATAGGAATAGGATGATTGATCGATTAAGTCCGTAGCTGGAGAAATGGTGTAGGAGGGAGGTCATCAGATTTTTGAAGCATTGGGACTGGTTCTGGGACAGGTGGGACCTGTACAAGCTGGACGGGTTACATCTCAACATGCCTGGTACTGATATACTCACAGGGAGATTTCCTGATGCTGTTGGGGTGGATTTAAACTAGCTTGCCTGGGGGGATGAGAACCTGAGCTGCGGCCTAAATTGGAAGGCAGTAAAGTTGGTAACAGGAAGTCGTGGGACTAGAAGGCAGGAGCAAAAAAGACAAAGCACTGAGTATGTGTCCAAAGTTTAGGGCATTTTTTTTATAAATTTAGAGTGCCCAATTTAGCATGGCCAATCCACCTACCCTGCACATCTTTGGGTTGTGGGGGTGAAACCCACACGAACACGGGGAGAATTTGCAAACTCCACACAGACAATGGCCCAGAGCAGGGATCGAACCTGGGACTTCGGCGCCACCGTGCTGCCCTAGTTTAGGGCACTCTAATTGAATGCATGCAGCATTTCAAAAAGGTAGCTGATCTAAAGACACAAATAGAGGTAAATAGTATGATAGAATTGCCATTATGGAAACATGATGACTAAGACTGGGAACTGAATATTCAACGATATTTGACATTTAGGAAGGACAGATAGGAAAGAAAAGAAGATAGAATTGTGCTGATAATAAAGGATGGGACCAGTGCATTAGTAAGAGAGGATCTCAAACTGGAAGAAAATAGTGTGGAATCCGTTTGGATGGAGCTAAGAAACAGCATTGGGCAGAGGGCATTGGTTGGGCTTGTTTATAGACCACCTAATAGTAATGATAATGTGGGGCATGGTATTAATAAGATGAGAGCAGGATGTAGCATGTGCAATACAGTAATCATGGGTGACTTCAATCTGCCAAGGTCATTATCACGTTGGCAGGCTGTGGCTCATGGGGTGCCGCAAAGATCAGGGGTTGGATTCTCCACTCCGCCGCGACATATTTCTGTTTCAGCCCGCCAGCAGGATACTCCATTACGCCGGCTGATCAATGGAGTTTCCCATTGTGGGGCAGCCCCACGCTGTCGGAAAACTCCCTGGGCTTGTGATGTTGCACGAAGTAAATAATGGCATGATGGGAAAACTGGTCACCTACTGGGTACAATGTAAGAAAAGATGACTTTGCATGACCTAAAGCCTGAATAAAATCAGAGAAGGTCAATCTGATCCGAAAATGCCTGGGCTCCGCAAATTCGGATAAGACTAACTCGTCATAACCCAAAGCAGTCTAAATACGACAAGATAAGGTCAGGAGGGAACAAGTCTCCTCCGACTGTTAAACATTCCATCAAAGGACAAAATAATGGTCTGAGTGATGGGACAAAGAGTCCTGAAAGGTCAGCAAGGTGACGACTGTTTTATGATATTGCTTATGTTTGTACTTCTGATCGAATTCCTGACCAAGCTGTAGTCATGTAATCCTGATTCTGATAACGTATAAATACTGAGCTGATTCTCTGTGAAAGCGCGGACTTGAGTAGGAATCAGCAGTGACACGCCCTGCTCTCCGACCTCAATTTTTAGCCAAAACTGCATGCAGTCTGTTTGAAAATAAAGTCTTGTTATTTTTCCATAACGAGCATTGTTGAATCTTTCTACCACAGTCCAGAAGCGGGAAAAATATTTACTTCTACAGGCTGCCGGCAAAACGAAGCATCCCGCCGGCGGAGAATCCAGCCCCAGCACTTGGGTCCGAGCTATTCACAACATATGTCAATGACTTGAATGTGGGGCCAAATGTAATATTTCTGAGTTTGCGGATGATACAAAACTAGGCGGAAATGTGGGTTGTGAGGAAGATATCAAGCAACTTGATATAGGAAGATTTGGACAGACTTTGTGAGTGGACTAGAACATGGCAAATTAAATATTTGGTGGAAGGAACAGATGAGCAGGGAATTAAGAAATTAAAAAGTGTAGATGTACAAAGGGACCCAGCTGTCCTTGTCCACAGGTCACTGGAGGCTAGCATGCAGGTGTAGCAAGCTATTAGGAAGGCAAATGGAATGTTAGCCTTTATCGCAAGAGGATTTAAGTACATTAGTGAGGTCTTGCTTCAATTGTATAGATGCTTCCTTAGACTACACCTGGAGTACTGTTTGTAGTTTATGGAGAGATTGGGCAACTGGGCCTGAATACTCCAAGAGTTTCAAAGAATGAGAGGTAATCTTATTGAAACCTACAAAATACTTAAAGGAATAGGCAGGGTAGATGCAGGCAAGTTATTTTCCTTGGTTGGGGAGTCTAGAACCAGGGGCACAATTTTAAAATAATTAGGACTGAGATAAGGAGAAATTTCTTTACTCAGAGGATTGTGAATCTTACTCCAGAGGGTCGTGGAAGCTCAATTATTGTGTATGTTTAAGGTAGATAGATTTCTGATTAACAATAACATTAAGGGTTATGGGGACAGTGTATGTAAAAGGCAGTAACATGTCCAATCAGCCTTTAATCATATTGAATGGTGGAGTAGGCTCAAATGGGCTGAATAGTCTACTCTTGTTCCGATGGCAATGTTGCAGATTTCTAGTGGCATCAGAAAACAGAGTTCGGTCATTGACATTTTTGGAAAGTCTGACTTCTGAAATTCACTTACCTTCCAATTATTTGACCTGCGTTTCATCCATTTGAAAGTAAAGGAGAGCTGCTAAATTGACCAGGAATTGAAATCTTCATTTCTGCAATCTGCGAAAGAGAAAAAGCAAGGATCAGAATGAAAGCTGAGAGATATCAGGCTGTGTACTGGTCCAGCATCAGGCAACCTATATCTACAGGTAACCACTTCACAATGCCTGTCAATCCAGATACTCCAATCCAAACATGAAAAGGAGAGCAATGCATCAATGAGCTTCTTGTCTTGGAGGGTAGGAGAGTGTAATCAAGCTATGTGAGCTATGTGTCCCACACTTGGAAAGGAGCTCAACTCAAGCCACTATACTAGCAAGAGCAGTTTTGTTTTTAAAAAAATCACAGGACACTCGGTTTTATACGCCACAGATTCCTTTCAAGCAGCAAAGAACATGTGGCATCTTAGCCATCAGCTGCCACCACTGCACAATGAATTTTACGGGTGCTCTCTATCGGTAAGCTGCAGAGTTTTATCAACTGTGAGGCACGAGTTTGCAATCCATTCTCTGCAAAACTTCATGTGACGTTAAGTGTTACGGGTCAGGGTTTAGAGAACACCAAAGTATATCATGGAGTTCACCTGACCCACAGCTTTAAATAGATTTTGGTTATGGAGAGCACAAGGGCCCACTTTACAGGTGTGATGCAACAAAGAACTAAAGTATGTTTAAAACAAAACAATGTTTATTCTATGAATCCAGTTAACATTTTATGAACACACAGTAAACAGTTTATCAACTACCAATCCTGACCACCCCACAAAAGATACAGTACTAGATAACCCTTGATAACTTTCCTAAATACAATATCCACAAGTTAAACCCTTTTTAAATAAAGACAGCAGGTTTACATTCTCTACAGAAACAGGTATTACTTTGAAATCATCAAGTGATCTTTAGATTACAGAGAGAGATCATAACATCTTCTTGCTGTGAATGCAGCTCTTCAACTCTGAAAATGAAACCAAACACACTGCAGCTGCCAGCTCAAAATGAAAGTGAAAGACAGACAGCCCAGCTCCACCCACACTCTGACATCAGTGCAGCTATTTGATAAAGGTATTTCTTAAAGGTACTTCCATCTGAAATAAGTGTCATCCCACTATTGGGGCTGGGGATGCATAGAACCAAGAGAATGTGAAAGACAACTTCAGCTAACGCTGTTAGCCCACTCTCCTTCCATCTTCCTAAAGCTACTTCATAAGAAGCATTAGGGGAACTCAGAGCCAAAATTCACCACCTTCTGTTCTGCATGATATCTAGGGCTTGGAAAGATATGGATCAAATTAGATGAAAGAAGTGGAGCTAGAAAGGTTAGCTAAAGAACAATTCTGTTTCGCCAGGTGCACAGCCAACTCTCCCAGACTCAAACCGTTCAATCTCCCTTCCATCATTGTGCTTCACCGGTACAGAAACATCAATAACTAGCTGTAAATGGGAGGCACAGTACAGTTCATTGGTAAACTGGACATAGTTCAGTTTAAATGGTTAAGTCATTAAGTCACGTAATGAATCATCAAGGCAGATCTAATATAGTTGTTTCTGTATAACTGGCCAAAAGTGAGAAGAGCATTCTTTCACGAAGGCAGACAGCTGGGAGAATATAGGGAGAATTTAGTGGCTGTGCCCTGCCCATGGTTTGGATTAGCAACTGGTAAATTAATACAGCTAGTACGCTTGGAAGAGAACCCCGCCAATATGGCTGGACACACTCCTACTTTCGCCAGTGTGAGAGACACAATGTGCATTGCTGAGAAAATCAAGCTCCACATGGCTTATGGTACTTTTTTATTTTTGAAAGGAGCTGAGACAGCACAAACTCCAAGAACCAAACTTGATGCTTACATTTTTTAAACATTCTGATCGGCACTTTTAGAAAGATCAAATATGCAAGACCAAAGATCAGCCCTTCACATATCTCAATATCCTCATGCAAATGGCACCATGTTTTCATGATGAGGCTGCTGATGAGAGCGAAATCTGCATGTTATCAGTTGAATACTTGTGCAAGAAATGGCAGTTTGGCACTATTTGGAGTTACACAAGCAGTAGGATTTTTGTATTGTTTTCTTGGCCCCCTTTAAGGTTATGCAATCTTGAAATCTTACAGCAATATACAAGTTCTCAGGTGGTGAGCTCCCAAATCAGGGCCAGTAATACGGCAGATACCTTGTCAAGATTATTACGATAAAACAGACTACATAAATGCTGGAAAGTTGACTCACTGAGTTCAAGCATATACAAAGCATATACAAATAGCATGCCAGCATTATTTCATCTGAGATGCCACCCAAGCAAATATTCCTAGGGGTTATTATTTGCTTTGTTATTTTTAGCACTTGTAAATATCTATTTACATTTTCGTTTACAGAGATATTAGTCTGGTTATTTTAAGCAATCAGAGACAGATGTGGATTAAATCTCACCAGCGAAGCAGGACCTGTTTTGCGCAGGTTGGGTTGTTATGCTGCCTTTTTCTCATTAATTTTGAACTCAACAATGCTTTGGAAGATTTATTAACTTTCTTTTGTTCTTAAATTTAGTTGGTGACATGAAGGTTTAGATTCTGTAAAATTGCCAAATTTATTCAGGAGACCTGGCTTCCAGCCCATCTCCCAGTTATTCCACTGGACTGAGTGCACTGGGGTTCAAATCACCTTGGATAGCACTGGACAGCTACTGTACTGGTGATTCAGGCATGGTTAAGAAAGCTGGAATTGTGAAATCAAGAAGCCATTCCATGGCGCAGTTCCCTCAGGGTTTAGTGGACACGAAGCGCCAGCTTTCATAAGTAATTTTTTATTAGTTACCCTTTCAATAAATCGGAAGAAGGGATGGATTTGAGATGCTCTGATGAACATTAAAGCACTGATCTGTGCTGCATTCTCAGATCTCAGCTGAAGCAGTGATGGGATGTCTACATCTAACCTCAGTTCCCAGAGCAGGGAAAAAAAGCAAAAAAAAAATCCAGTTCTCACTTGATATTTATACACCTGCACCTCCAAAGATACATAGAAAGTAGGAGCTGGAATAGGCCACTCAGCCCTTCAAGCCTGCCCCATCATTCAGTAGGATCATGGCAGATCCTTTATCTCAATGCCATACCCCACACTCTCCTCATACCCCTTGATGCACTTAGAATCTAGAAATCTATATTTCCCTTTTAAATATGTTCAGTGACTTGGCCTATACAGCCTTATGTGGTAGAGAATTCCACAGGTTCACCTCTGACTCCTTGTTCTAGTATCTCAGCCAGAGAAAACATCATCCCTGCATCCAATCTGTCCAGCCCTGTCAGAATGTGATCCATTTCAAAGAGATCCCCTCTCATTATTCCAAAATCCAGTGAATACAGACCTAGTTGATCTAATCTCTCCTCATACAACAATCATGCCATCCAGGAATTAGTCTGGTGAACTTTTGCTGCAATCCCTTCATGGCAAGTATACCCTTTCTTAGTAAGGGGATCAAAACTAAATATAGTATTCCAGGTGTGGCCTCATCAACGCTCTGTTCAGCTGCAGTAAGACACATTGTTTCTGTACTCAAGTCCTCTTGCAATGAAGACCAACATACCATTTGTGTTCCAAACTGCTTGCTATACCTGCATGCTTGCTTTCAGAGGTTTGGTGTTCTTCGTCACGCAGGTGTCTTTGTACTTCGACATTTCCCAATCTAACCATTTAAATAACACTTTGTCATTCTGTTCTCTGTCCAAAGTAGATTACTTCATATTTATCCACATTATACTTCATCTGCCTTGTATTTATCCACTCACTCAACTTATCTAAATCACCTTAAAGCCTCTTCACCACTCCACCAACCTTTGTGTCATAAGCAAACATTGATGTATATTTGGTTTCTCACTCCAAATTATTGATGTATATTGTGAATAGCTGTGGCCTAAGTAGTCATCCCTGCAGGACCCCACTAGAGAAAGACCCATTTATTGCTATTCTCTGGTTCTTATCCGCTAACCAGCTCTCCATGCCAATATATTACCCCAATCCCGTCTTTAATTTTGCACACTAATCTCTTATGCGGAACATTATCAAAAACTTTCTGAAAATCCCCTAGTCGCCACACTACGGCGCCTGTTCAGATACACCGAGGGATGAATTCAGAATATCCAATTCACCTAACAAGCACGTCTTTCGGGACTTGTGGGAGGAAACCGGAGCACCAGGAGGAAACCCACCGGACACAGGGAGAATGTGCAGACTCCGCACAGACAGTGACACAAGCCGGGAATTGAACCTGGGACCCTGGTGTTGTGAAGCAACAGTGCTAACCACTGTGCTCCCGTGCCAGCCAGTATGTATTAACATATGTAGCTTCCAGTACACACAAATGCGCTACACTTCGCGTCCAAAGTTCAGCATAATTTTTAGCATAATGAGGATTAAACAGACTTTTCCCAATCACTGAATCACATCTAATGTTGGACACTGTTTCGCATTTTGCAAGGACAGGATTTTTTTTTAAGTGTCAACTTCCTAACTGTTGCCTTTAAAGGCATTTTCTAGCATTTTGTACACTGGTGGATTTTTGCTAGCTCAATAGCACCACCTGCAGCAATATAATCAGCATTGTGGGGACTTTCACAGCTCACATCGCACTTGGACCCATTGCACACCCACAATGATACAGAGATCGTATTCCACAACTGCACCTTCAACACTAATGAAATATACATTGCGCAAAATTTATGTTATATGTGAGGCATTGGATCGTTGCCAGACACAGGGCTCCAGTTACAGGACTCCATTTCCATGGAAACACATTAAAATACAGTTCACTTTTGTGACCTGTCACATCATTGTGATCATAAATCTTACTTTGATCAAACGTAACGTTGAGATTGCGGATCAATACTCCCATAATGGCCAAGTGGCTAAATGCACCACCTGGTGTAGAACCAGAGACTGACAATGGAACGTGCCTCGCTGCAGCAAGGACCTTGATCAATGGGGGAGAGGGGGGTGCATACAGGTGACTGTGGTGTGGGGGCACCATTCAACGCCTGGTAGCTTTAGCCCATCGGCAGGAAATACAGAAAAACATCGGGTTCCAATTGGTGGGCTCCCCTTTAGAGTGGGAAAACAGTATGCCAAACAGGGAGAGGTGGTGGAGACTTAAAGCAGTTCAAATGGATTTCCTGATTGCCTGGTGTGACGTTTCTCAACTTGTGAAGCAGCAGGTTTCTGACGATCGGTCCGGCAGCCGGAGGCAAAGGAAGGTCGGCAACCTATTGGGATGCGAGCCTACAGCGCTTTTAGAGAGCTGAGACAGCGCTGGCCAAAGGTTGTTGAGAGCAGCAGGGTGATTCTCAACCTCCAGAGCAGGGCTGAGCAGGGGCGGGATCGGATCGAGCAACCAACCAGAAAACAGAAGCTGAGCCAGATAAAAACAGTAGCTCGGCAGCCAGCCAGTACACCCACGGTCATCAAGGCTCGAGGCCCGACAACCCAAGAGGTGAGCAGTCAGCAGGTGCGAAAGCCAGGCAAAAGTTGGCAGTATCTCAGAGCCAGAGACCGGGTTCAGAGTGAGAAGGCTGGTCAGCAACTGCACCAGCGAGGGCAAGTCCGAGAGCAGAGACCAGGGCAGACCAGATGAAGCCAGCAGCAGCCAGGCATCCAGCAGCACATGCGGTCATCAACACTCGAGGCCCAGTCACCCAAGCGAGAGGAGAGAACAGTCAGGGAGGCGCGAGAGACTTTGCAGGCACCTGCGTCGTGGTTTTCAGGGACCAGAGGCTAGGGATGAAAGTGAGAGGGCTGGGCAGCAACCAGACCAACGAGCACAGTTTCACACCTTACTTGAGGTCAGGCAGAGAGCTCATTGTGACAACTGCACCTGACCGAAATGCCCCGCCACCCACAATGCTTCCTCTGGACGTGCCCTACCACGAGGCCACCGATCTACCAGCAAACCTGCCGGCCCCTGCGACCACCGCATTTGCAGCGGTCCTGCCTATCCAAGCGCAGGCGGCCCCTGATCCACCCCTGTGCGATCAACAAGAATTCGTCGCCCGCCAGAAAGACTAAATTTATCGACTGAACTTTTGTACATCTTGTTACCTCATCGTTTTGACCTCTGTAAATATCGTTTTATCGTTTCATCTGCCCTATATCTGCACTAGCGATACCTTCCTAAGTATATAAGTTCATTTTAACACATTCTGTACATAGTCAGGCACATATACATATCCACATGCACACGCACCTTAATATGTATTATTTTAAAAAGGGGGGGGGAAGATGTCATAATATACATCTATGTATATAATGGAGTGCAGACAGGCAGTGATTGACACACAGGATGACCAGTAAGCACACAGAACAGAGCAGCCAATCACCAGACGGGACACTACCACTATAAAGCCAGAGGGCACCAGGTTTCCCACTCTCTCTGGACCCAGCCACTGAGACAGTCAGTTTGTGAGCTAGCCAGTGCAAACAACATGTGGTAGCTAGTAAGTCTGGTCAGGCTAGTACTAGGTCTCCAGTCAAGTCAGTATAGTGTCAACCCACAGCTGAACATGTATATTAGTTAAGACGTTAAATAAAATTGTGTTGCATCTTATCCAGTGTTAGAGGTCTGTCTCTTGCTACACTGCATCAAGTGCAGACCGCGTCGACCCAGCCTGCCTAACACATCACCTTCTATCTCTGTAACAGAGTCCTCTTATCCTTTGGCACCTTTCCTGCCCATACAAAGTATGAAATAATGGCATCCAGTTTTTGAAAGAAGGCTTCTGATACAAAGATCGAGTGTGTCTGGAATATGAACAGGAACCGCGGCAGAATGTTCACCGTCACCACTTGGACAACGTCAAGTGCAGCTTGTCCCACCTCTTCAGATCCTCCCTAACCTCCTCCACCAGTTTTGTTAAATTCCATTTGTGTAGCATCACCTATTCCCTCACTACCTGAATCCCCAGGTATCTAAACTGTCTCTGGCCACCTTAAATGGCATTTCATCACTCCCCCAGGCCCATCCCAGATTGGCGCGCCAACCAAACCTGTTCACCGGGAACACTTCATTTTTTCCTACATTCAAATTATATCTTGAGAATATACCAAACTTCCCCAACAAGCCAATGAATCTCTTCATGCCCTCCAGCGGGTCCGAAACATACAATAGTACGTTGTCTGCGTATAGGTTTCTCTATTTGCAGTCTGTCGCCATCTGACTCGACGTACAATCCTCCCTACCCACCCCCCACCACGATGTCCTCCTGGGGGAGGAGGGGGGGGGGGTGTTCCCCCTTCTCCTTGTTTTTCCCCTTTCCCCCCCTTTTTCTTTTCTCCTCCCCCCCCCCCCCCCCCTCCTCAGCTTTGGCCGTGTCCATCTTGTTTCTTTTGTCCCTCTCAGGCTCTCTCACTCTCTTCTTCCTCCCCCTCTCTTTCTCTACTCCATCCCCCCATCTTACTCTACTCCACCCCCTCCCTCTTTCTCTCCGCCCCCCCCCCCCGCTTTCTCTTCACCGCGCCCTCTCCCCCTGTCCATCTTGTTTCTCTTGTCCCTCTCAGGCTCTCTCTTCTTTCTCCCCCCTCTTTCTTCGGGTTTTGCGGCCCTGACGTTCCTCCTTGTCTTTCTTTTTAAACTTTCCAGTTTTCCCCCTCTGCTGGCTGTCGCTGGCCTCGAACAGGTTTTGGAACAGGCCGACAAATTACCTCCATGCAGTAAGGAAGCCTTACTCCGACCCGCGAATGGGGTATTTGATCTTCTCCAAGTGAAGAAATTCCGATCGGTCTGCAAGCCAGTCTGCAGCTGTGGGTGGTGCTGCTGATTGCCAGCCGAGCAGGATTCTCCGGCGTGCGATTAGGGAAGCGAAAGCTAGGGCCTCGGCCCCCTTCCCCATGTGTAGTTTTGGCTGCTCTGATAACCCGAAGATTGCCATATTTGGGCATGGCTTCTCCCCCACAACCTTGGACAGAGGCTGTCGAGAACCCAAGAAGTTTGGGACAAGCCCAGAACATGTGGGTGTGGTTGGCCGGGCCCCTCTGGCATCGTTCACATTTGTCCTCCACCTCTGGGAAGAACCTGCTCATTCAGGTTCTTGTCAGCTGTGCTCTGTGCACCACTTTGAACAGGCTGAACCTCGTGCAGGAGGAGGTGGAGTTGGTCCTGCTCAGTGCTTCGCTCCAGAGTCCCCTCATAGTGTGGTCTCCAGGGCCCAGGGGTATCCTACTGTCTCTTAGCGAAGGAACTGTTTTATTTACACGTGTCTCCAGCATGGCTGGAGGGAATTTGTGGTACCACAGATGGGGGCCATGGAGGACATCTTGGTCAGCCCGAAGTGCTGTCTTAATTGGCCCCACGTTTTTAGTGTGGCTGCTACCACTGGGCTGGATGTGTATCTTGTTGAGGGGGATGGGAGTGCTGCCTTGGCGATGGCCCAGAGTGTTGTTCCCTCACAGGAGGCCTCCTCCATCTGCACCCATTCCGAGTTGGGTTTGTGCACACATCCCCTCACTCTGGTTTGGTAATGCCAGGCCGCCCTGAATTTTCCTCCTTTGCAGTGTTGGTTTGGGGACTCTTGGATTCTTACACCTCCCCCCCCCCCCCCCCCCCACACACACACACACATAAATGCCATAATTAACCTGTCTACGTTTTGGAAGAAGGCCTTAGGGATGAAGATCGGTATGGATCCAAACAGGAAGAGAAACCTCAGCAGCACGTTCGGTTTGATCGTCTGTACTCACCCCGCTAGGGAGAGTGGGAGTGAGCCCCACCTTTGCAGGTCCTTTTTGACTTCCTTCACCAGGCTAGTCAGGTTCCACTTGTGGATCGGTGTCCAGTCTCTGGCTATTTGGATCCCCAGGTATCAGAATCTATTTGGGGCTATTTTAAATGGGGGCCCCTTCAGCTCTGTCCCTCCCCCGTTTGGGTTCACTGGGAATGCCTCATTTTTGCCCAGGTTGGGATTTGAACCGGAGAAGGTTCCTAACTCGGGATCTGCATGATTGGTTTGAGTCCTTCCTGTGGCTTTGAGACGTACAGGAGGTCATCCGCACAGAGTGAGAATCTGTGCTCTCCGTCTCCTCTTTGGATGACCCTCTAGCTTTTCGCTCCCGCAGGACTATCGCCAGGGGTTCGTTTGTTAGTGCAAATAGGAGTGGGTCAGCGGGCATCCCTGTCTTGTGCGTCTTTGTAGTTAGAGGTATTCACAGCTGGTGGTATTGGTTTGAACGCTCACCTTGGGAGCATTGTACAGGAGTTTCACCCAGGGGGCAAATCCTGCTCCTTACCCAAACCGCTCCAGTACCTCGAGGAGGTACTTCCATTAGACTGTCGAAGACCATTTCTGCATCCAGGGAGACAATCACCTCTGGTGTTCTCTCCCCGGGGTGGGGGGGTGATTATTACATTCAGCAGCCGCCTGATGTTCACAGTGAGCTGCCTACCCTTGACAAAAGCCCGTTTGGTCCTCGAGGAGGCAAAGGTGCCACTTGCCAGCGAGTTTGTGAACATGTCCCTTAGATGTGGGACCTGGGTCGGTGCAAATTTTTTATAGAAGGCTGCCGGGAACCCGTCCCCGACACCTTCCCCACCTGCATGGAGCTGATGCTCTCCACGATTTCTCCCAGATCTATTGGTGCATCTATTTCCCCACCCACCCCCGTCTGTCCTCCCCCACCACTGGTATTTCCAGTTGTCAAGGAACTGTTTCATCCCCGCATCCCCATCGGGGGTTTTGGAGGTGTGCACAGTCCTCGGTAGAAGGTCTCGAATGCTTGTTTGACCTATTTTTGTTCTGCTACCAGTATACCTCTGCTATCCTTTACCAGTGCTATTTCACTTGTGGCTGCATGCTTTCTCAGCTGGTGAGCCAGTAGGCGGCCAATCTTATTCCCATGTTCATAGAAGATCCCCCATGTCTGGCAGAGTTGGTACACTGCTTTCTGAGTGGACAGTAGGTTAAAGTCCATTTGCAGCGTTTTCCTCTCTGCCAGTGGCTCTATGGTCGGGGCCTCGGAGCACTTTCGGTCGACCTCCAAGTTGGAGTCGATCAGCTGTTACCTGGCTGCCCTCTCTTACCAGTCTCTAAGTGCCTTGTCGGCTATAATTTTACGACTGATCACAGCCTTCAATGTCTCCCAGAACGTGGAAGGTGTGACCTCCACCTTTCCGGTTTTAGTCATGTAGTCGCCTGCAATGTTTTCTGGCAGAAAGCCTCGTCAGCCAGGAGGTCCGTGTCCAGTCTCCATTTGGGGTGCTGGGCACAGCCTGCCTCCAACCTCACGGAGCGTGGTCGGAAATGACGATCACGGAATATTCCGCTCCTCCAGTTCCTGGAAGCACCAATTTTCCCACTACGGCGATTTCCCCACTAGAAAGAAGTCGATACAGGTGTATACCTTGCGCGCTTATGTAAAGAACGAGAATTCCTTTTCTCCTGGGTGCAGACACCTCCACGGGTACACCGCCCCATCTGCTCCATAAACGTTCCCAGTTCCTCAGCCATGCCTGTCTTTTTCCCCGCCCTGGGGTTCGATCAGTCGGTGAGTGGGTCTTGTACAGTTAAAATCACCTCCATAATCAGTTGGTATCTGTCAAAGTTGGGGATTTCCGCCATGATCTTTCTTATAAATTCTGTGTCGTCCCAGTTAGGAGCGTACACGTTCACCAATACCGCCGGTGCCCCTTCCAGGTGTTGCTCGTTTTACTGGAGTGTGATTAACACACCTCCGTTTAAAGGCCGTGTGCTTAACACTACTATGGCTCTGTATGTGTAATTATGCTCGGAGTCGCCAGGTATCGTATTGAGACACCGTCACAAGTATATCAAGGTCAGGTTCAAAGTAATAAATCCATACACCGATTAGTAAGTCCAAACGATTGGTGTTTATTATAACAAATATAATAAATACTCATGCATATGCTAAAGAGACTAACTTACTTCTAATACTAAACAACTAAATACTTATCTAGGCAGGAACAGGCAAGGTCAGGGAGCAAGGCCTTCGTCCCGTTCTTGGTCTGTAACTTTCTGATTGGCAAAGTTGTCAAGAGCTAGCAAGGTCTGGATCACGTAGCGATCGTTGTGTTGGCACTTACAGTTCGATGGCTGATGCTCAACGGCCGGTGATGAAACTGGAGTCAGGATGCGATGGAACAGTACTGGGCCGGAGTCTGGAAGCAACAGACCGAGTCATGTGTTGACCTTCTCTTTATTGGTCCTAGAAGTCCGTGCCCCTTGGGGCGGGCTCTTTCACCTGCTAGGTATCGATTGGGTCTTTCCCAATCGATATCTTTCAAACTCCCCAATCCTAGGGTCGTTTCTCGATGTTTGGGGCGGTCCCTACGGCTCTTTGTTTTAGTTGCTTTGGCGCCACTCTGTCTGGGCGTCTATGGAAAAGTATCCATCGACACTTAACTGTTTCTATTGTCCCTGGGCCTGGGCCGGGATCACCTCATTAATATGCAGATCTGTTTCCCATTTGCACCTTTGGTTGAAACTCTGCAACTCTTTGGAAACTGGTTTCTGTACGTGCAAAATGCAAAACAGTCTTTTGCAAGCTGTGTGTCCTCACTATGACTGTTTTTCCCTGCAGTCTTAGCAGTTCTCCATTTTGTAGCCCAGTGTCCATCTTAGATGGCTACATTCCCTCCTTGTGATCCTCACGAGAAATTGTGAAGGATCACCTATGCATGTTTCTTCGAGTGTCTTTGGGTGCCCTCTTTGGGTTCCCTGACCTTAGCAAGTTCCTGGGCGTCTACTCTGTCCTTAACTATGGCAAGAAAATTTTAACTCACATTTTCTACTTGGCGCTATGTCAAAGGGGACATGCCTTACCAATATTCGGGAACCTCTACCTATCCCAATCCTATCCTTATCTCATTTTAAACATTTTATTACAGTCTAAAAACCTTATCCATTCATACCACAGTACATATCACTTTCTGACTCGGCAGTCGAGTTCAGAACCATATAATACATTAGTATCTTCTTTATTCACATATTGCTTTATTCATTTCCTAGGCATCAAGGGGTTGGGGGATTGGTGAAAACCGAAAATAGGGGATTGAACTCCGTAAATGGTTGAGGGGCAGGAACGGGAGGCTCTCCTTTTCCATTTCCTCAACCTGAGGGTCTGTACTATGATGCAGAGAATTGCAATCACCAACAGTGATTCAATCACATACGACATTGAGTACCATGTCATGAATTTTGTGCACCAGGTCTGAACTTCGCTGATCAGTGCTGAGCACGGGGAAGTTGGTGTGAGGGAAACATTAACGGCGGGGGTTGTGGGGGAAACGTGATTTGCTTCCACATGTACAAATACAACAACGTTTAAAACTAATAGGTAGGCTTCCATCATGGTCTTCTCTTCGTTCTCTTTGTCCTCTTCCTTCTGTATGGCCGATCCTTGCCGTGAACCCTCCTTCGCCTTTCGAAAGATATGGGATCAAGCACAGTATCTGTCAATACACAGTTTAATATCTGTACTGTTAGTGTATCTGTCCTCTCATTCCAATTGACCCTTAAATGACTGGCCAAGTCACACCCTGTGACTCCCCTCATTTTTTTTTTCAAATGCGAATTTAGGAGCAGATATACACCTAACAACTTTACCTCTGCGAGCCGTCTCGCAGGCTTTGCAATTTACCATCCGAATGTTCCTGGATGTAAATAACATGTGGGATGGCTGCCGAAGGGCTACCTAAAGAAAAATGAAACAAAGTTTGGAACAAAAAGGTCGAATGAGTTGCGTATGGGCCGCTACGGGTAAGATTTGGATGGAATCCCCGGGTAAGGCGTGCTGTGCCGTACCCGAGCTTGGCTGACCAAAGGGGGGTTCTCAGACAGGGCGGGTCCTCAGTGCCGTTTCTCCACTGCCTGGGTAACCTGGAATGAACGGGCAAGAATGTGTTAACCGTGGGATTGCAGCCTCTATTCACCGAATAGAGGGGCACCTAAAAACAAGGGAGGAGCCAAGATGCTCTCCACTGCCTGAAAACAGAGGAATGAGTCGTACAACACAAAGTGCTTGCGAGGCGGTCACAAGCTTTTCAGCTGAAAAGACAGTGATCGATCTCCAACTGAACCATTAACATTAAAAGACAAACAAACGCAAACTTACAAACAAAACATACGTGCAGGTTCCATCAGAAAGGATATCGCTTCCCTCAAGCGGTTCCTATTTTACATCATCTGGACACCTCACTTTTCCTCTGCCTCTGTGAACAGGGTCACAAAGGGGTTGCCGTATCGGGAGTCAGACACCGTGTCGTCCTGCTCTCCCGGATCCCACACCCTTGTGTGGATCAGGCATGCAATCTTAGAGTTATGTGACCGGGGGTCACTTTCATCATTACGGACAAGTCTCCATGAATTGTCCCTGTGCCAAAGTGTGGGGTCTAAACTTGAAGGGGCATTGTCGGGGTCGTCGGGGTCGGGTGGTGGGTCTGGGTATTTAACGTAGGTGACCTCCATGGGGTCACTGGAGTCGGGGTCGTAGTCGCTACAGTGGGGGCTGTAGGGTTGTGTGCTGTGGCTGTCCTGAAAGTCAGTGTCAGTTTCGCTGTCTCTGCTGTGGCAGCTTGTGGGCGTTCCGGGGCGTGGTCTGTTGTGGTCAGTGGGCGGAGTCGTGGGCGAGTCCGATGATGAACTGGTCTGTGAGGGGGATGGTGGAAACGTGTCTCTAGTGGGCGGGGCGAGATGTTCTGCTGCGTCCAGTAAGACATGGTGTGCGTGGTTAGACTGTGTTCCATATGCCTTTAGCTGGTTGATATGAAACCACGCAGTCTTTCCATTGGGGTATTTTATCCTGTAAACTGAGGGGCTAATTTTGTCCGAAATTGTGTACGGGCCAGAATATTTTGGTGCCAAAAAACTGCTGGGGTTATACACAGATAGCATTACCTGTTGCCCAACCTGAAATTCTGTGGGGTGTACATTTTTGTTAAAACAAGCTGTGCTCTGTTTTCGTCATTTTCCCAGTTGAACTGCGGCTGCGATCTGTGCAGACCTCACAGTCTCAACTAGGTCTTTAACAGCTTTCTCATGCGTGAGGGCCGTCACTTCGGGGCTAGTCATGTCCAGTCCTAAAAGGAATTCTGTACCTTTCATAGGGCGTCCGGTCATGAGTGTGTGTGGGGTGAAACCTGTGGATGTTGAAACCGTGTTGCGGATAAACATGAGTGCGAATGGGAGTACTGAATCCCATGTTGAATTGTTTTCCTGAACCATTTTTCTGAGGGTCGATTTTAGGGTCCGATTCATGCACTCTACAATCCCGCTTGACTGTGGGTGATACGCAATGTGAAAATTTTGTTTAATGCCGAATATGGTCAGGACGTTCTTCATGACACGTCCTGTGAAGTGAGATCCCTGGTCTGAATCTATACTTCTGGGTAGACCCCATCTCGTGAAGATGTGGTGGGTCAGGATCTTCGCAGCTGTCTTAACTGTATTGGTTCTTGAGGGGAATGCCTCTACCCATTTGGTAAAGGTATCAATCACAACCAGCACGTATTTATAGCCATTCCTACAAGGGGGCAATGGTCCTCTAAAGTCGATCTGGAGGTTTGTCCAGGGGCCATTAACTGGTCGAGTATGCCGAAGCTGTGCCTTTTTGGAATACCTCTCCGGGTTATTCTGGGCGCAAATAAGGCAATTCTCGATGTAATGGGTAACATCGGTCCTTAAATTAGGCCACCAACAGAGTTGCCTGAGGTGCCTCGTGGTCGGGTCGATCCCTTGATGTCCATGACCGTCATGGAACAAGGCAATCATTTGATTTCTATCCTGTTGCGGGACCACATAAAGCTGGTCCTTGATGATCACACCCTCATGTGTGGTCAGAGCGTGTCGGAACTTATCGTACTGTGGCACAAAAGTCCCTTTAAAAATCTCCCTGAGATCTCCATCCTGCTTCTGTGCCTCAACTAAATCTTTAATGTCCGTCTGTGAGACTTGAACTGCATTCACAGGGGCGCTAGCTGGTGCGCTAGCTGGGGGTGTCCAAAAGTGTCCTCGCCTGGAACCTGCTTTTGCCAGTGCGTCGGCTTTTACATTTCCAGGGGGGGATGACCTATGGTGACTTCTAACTTTGATAATTCCAAAGGTCCTATCCTTCGCTTTGTCTAGGATGTGGCGGAGTAAAGGGGCTGATGGAAGGGGTTTCCCGTCTGCGGAGACAAAACCTCGTGTCCTCCACAGGGGTAGAAAATCCGTGAAACTGTTGCAGACATATAGACTGTCCGAATATATGTCTGCCGGGCTGGGGAAAGAATCAGGGTGGTCCACTATGTAAGCTATGGTCATGAGCTCTGCTGCCTGCGCGCCTAAGTGACCTGGCAATTTTAATGCAATCTCCTCTAAAGCGCGACCCTGCGCGTCCTCGACATAGATGCCGCATCCAGTGATACGCTCACCATCTCTTTATTTTACTTTTGCCCTGAACCGATTGTTCCCAAGCGCGGGACAATCTTTTCAGAACCCATTTCTCGTTATGGGCCTCTTCTGAGGGGGTCATAGTTATTGCAAGCACTCTGTCCTGCATCTGTGGCATGGGAGATTATGGTGCGCGTCCATTTGACCATATTGTCACGGTTCAAATGCGCTCTATCTAACTCGCCGAAAACTGCGGTGAAATGGATCCACAGCCTTCCTGCAAATGCTGTGGGATGCTCTGTCCTCTTTTGTCAGCACTTATTTAGTCCTTCGACTGGGTCTCCTCTATTGTATCCTATTGCATCTAAAATGGCGGTGTTCATTTCTTCTAGGGTGCCTCCGCCAACGTTCTGCGGGTCGGGAAGGGCTGCTACTACAGACGGGTCTAAGCTCAGAACCGTGAGCTTAATCTGCTCTCTCTCGTCCAGGCCGTACATGGTCGCCTGTTGTTTCACTTTCGCGAAAAATTGGTGGGGGTCTGCGGTGGGGAGAAACGGAGTGATTTTCTCACACGCGTCCCTGAGTTGGGTTACAGTTAAGGGGGTGGTGTAGGTGATATCGGGTGCGCCGTCTGTGGTCGCTTTCCTTTGGGTGGTGACTGGATTCATAGGTGCGGTAGCTATTTGATCTGTGGGGGGTTGGGGTGCTTTCCTTTTCTGCTGCGCTGCTGGCGCACATGTTCCTTGAACATAGCGCTGCGCTGTCTCACGTAATTCTTGCCAGTCTGGGGCATTCTCCTCATCTAGCTGTGTTCCAAAAGTACTTTGGAACCCATTCTGCACTGAAAGCAGAGATTGCAGCTCCACAATCTGCTTCCTATACTTGGCATGATCCACTGTGCTTTGTCTTTGCTCAGTAGTGGCAGCATGGAGTGCTCTTAACGCTGCCTTAAGGTCAGAGCATTGCCTCTGCAATGCCTCTACCTGCTTTTCCGATTCCTCTCTTATCAGGACGGCACGTTGCACGTCTTGATAGGCTTTTTCATACTGGGTCTGGGAACTGCTCAGATGGGCTAGACACGACTGATGTGCCCTCTTGGCATCATCCACCTCTCTACCCTTCTCTGCCAGCTTCCCTCTTAGTTCCATGTTTTCCTTTTCTATGTCCCTGACATCAACTTTGCTCATCCTATTTCTCTCTTCTAACTCTGCTCGGAGCGTCTGAACGACCTCCTCAGTGCCTCGCAACTGTGCCAAACAGGACACGATTGCCATCGGCTTGCGTGATTTACTAAGATTTTTCTTATGAATTTGAGAGAGGTTCTCCCACCAAGTATGTCCTATACTTCCGGGACCTGTCTCCTCATTCATACAGAACTCATTCCAAAGGGGCCATCCCTTTCCTTTCAGGTACTTGCGGAGTTCCAGCTCCCACACGGGACACTGACCTACTCGGCTACTGCTGGTCGCTGCGACCACAAACCGTTCTGGGTTCATGAGGCGTTCCATTGCCTGCACGGCCATTTTCTCTTTCTCTCGTAATTTAGGACAGGGGGTGTTGAGGTAATGTTTTACAAGACGGGTAAGGCTTTCGCTATGTTCCGCTCACAAAACTCCCAACAGTTTGTCGCAACAAAAAAAGCTCTCAGGTTAACCTTACAACCCTGTTAGTACGCATGCACAAAACACACTTCCGAATTATCTTTATTGGTTTGAACACCTTGATTACTTGTGAGTTTTCCTTTTTCTCAATTGGATTTCTAAATCAAATTTCTGGGTCCTCGACGGAGTGGGGGTGCCACTTGTAACCGCGTCCCGTCAGGATGTCGCCACTAAATGTTGCTCGTTTTACTGGAGTGTGATTAACACGCCTACGTTTAAAGGCCGTGTGCTTAACACTACTATGGCTCTGTATGTGTAATTATGCTCGGAGTCGCCAGGTGTCGTATTGAGACGCCGTCACAAGTATATCAAGGTCAGGTTCAAAGTAATAAATCCATACACCGATTAGTAAGTCCAAACGATTGGTGTTTATTATAACAAATATAATTAATACTCATGCATATGCTAAAGAGACTAACTTACTTCTAATACTAAACAACTAAATACTTATCTAGGCAGGAACAGGCAAGGTCAGGGAGCAAGGCCTTCGTCCCGTTCTTGGTCTGTAACTTTCTGATTGGCAAAGTTATCAAGAGCTAGCAAGGTCTGGATCATGTAGCGATCGTTGTGTTGGCACTTACAGTTCGATGGCTGATGCTCAACGGCCGGTGATGAAACTGGAGTCAGGATGCGATGGAACAGGTCTGGGCCGGAGTCTGGAAGCAACAGACCGAGTCATGTGCTTGACCTTCTCTTTATAGGTCCTAGAAGTCTGTGCCCCTTGGGGCGGGCTCTTTCACCTGCTAGGTATCGATTGGGTCTTTCCCAATCGATATCTTTCAAACTCCCCAATCCTAGGGTCATTTCTCGATGTTTGGGGCGGTCCCTACGGCTCTTTGTTTTGGTTGCTTTGGCGCCACTCTGTCTGGGCGTCTATGGAAAAGTATCCATCGATACTTAACTGTTTCTATTGTCCCTGGGCCTGGGCCGGGATCACCTCATTAATATGCAGATCTGTTTTCCATTTGCACCTTTGGCTGAAACTCTGCAACTCTTTGGAAACTGGTTTCTGTACGTGCAAAATGCAAAACAGTCTTTTGCAAGCTGTGTGTCCTCACTATGACTGTTTTTCCCTGCAGTCTTAGCAGTTCTCCATTTTGTAGCCCAGTGTCCATCTTAGATAGCTACACAGGACACCGCTGACCATGACATACCATCCCTCTGGGTCCATAACCATCCTAGTCTCTGTAAACCCCGTCCTCTTGCTGATCAGTATGGCTACTCTCCTAGCCCTTGTCCCGTAGCATGAATGGTACATCTGTCCCACCCAGCCCTTTCTTACCTGCAGTCGGTCCTTCTACCTCCGGTGTGTCTCCTGCAGGAAGATTATGTCAGCCTTCAGGCTTCTCAGGTGGGCGAAAATCAGGATTTTTGCACCGGGCCATTAAGTCCCCTTACATTCCAGGTGACTATCCTGATTGAGGGATTTCTGACGCTCCATTCCTGCGGGATCAACCATAGTTACCTGGTGGATGTGTCCCTGCACTCCAGGGTTTTCCTTTGTTAGGGGGCCGTCCAAAATGGCCGCGGTCGCCACTCTCACAATGAGGTCGGGCCCTTTAGCTCTGGGTTTTTCTTTGTCCAGTGGGCACCAAACATGGCCGCCAGCTAGGTGTACACCACATGGGTGCGCCCCTGCACTCCGGGGAATCCCTTTAGGGACCCTCCAAATTGGCTGCTTGTGGTGCCATCTTGGTTCCTCGGCCTGTTCCATGCCCACCGAGGCCTGTGTCTGTCTCGCTGCCAACCCTTTCCTATCTTTCTGTGAGTCCCCCCCCCCCCCATCCCCGTTCCCCCTTGCTGTCCCCTCCCCCCGTTTTCTTCCCCCTTCTGCCCTGCCAACCCTCCCCGCACCCCCCCCCCCCCCAACCTTGGCCAGATGCTCCCTCTCCCCTTTTAAGGGAAGGATGGAAACTACAGGCGAAGTTCGGTTTGCTAAACACAAGGAGGGGAGGGGGGGGGGCAGTGGAGGAGCTGAGAAAGGCGAGGGGGGCGATCTACGAGTATGGAGAGAAGGCCAGCAGAATGCTTGCACAGCAGCTTAGAATGAGGAAGACAGCCAGGGAGATAGGGAAAGTAAATGACGGAGTTGGGAACCTGGTTGGAGAATCAGCAGGGGTGAATAAGGAGTTTCGGGATCTCTACAGTTGACTGTACAGGTCGGAACCCCCTATGGGGCCGGAGGAGATGAGGCACTTCTTGGGGGTGCTGAATTTCCCAAAGGTGGACGGGGAGCTGGTAGAAGGGCTGGGGGCCCCGATCGGGTTCAAAGAGCTAGAGGAGGGTCTGAAGGCCATGCAGGTGGGTAAAGCCCCGGAGTCAGAAGGGTATCCACTGCAGTTTTATAAAACGTTCTTGGGGATATTGGGGCCGGTGTTGATGAGGATGTTCAATGAGGCAAGGGAAAGAGGGGTGCTGCCCCCGACAATGTCACAGGCCATGATTTCGCTGATTCTGAAGCAGGACAAGAACCCAGAGCTGTGTGGGCCCTACAGGATGACATCCCTGTTGAATGTGGACGCCAAACCTCTGGCCAAAATTTTGCACTCCAGGATTGCGGATCGTGTTCCGGACATTATTGGGGTGGACCAGACAGGGTTTGTTAAGGGTAGATAGTTGGTGGCCAATGTAACACGGTTGTTAAATGTGATCATGAATCCCCCGGAAGATAGGGAGGTGGAGGTAGTGATCTCAATGGATGTAGAAAAGGCTTTTGATCGGGTAGAATGGGATTATCTGTGGGAGGAACTGGGACGGTTCGGATTTGGGCGAGGCTTTATTGACTGGGTCAGGTTGCTGTATCAGGCTCCTGTGGCAAGTGTACGGACGAATAGGACACATCGGATGATTTCAGACTGCACTGGGTGACGAGACAGGGATGCCCCTTCTCCCCACTGTTCGCACTAGCTATAGAGCCGTTGCTGAGAGCCTCAAGGGGCTTGAAGAGGCTGGTCCGGGTTGGGGGGGGGGGGGGGGGGGGGGTGGAGCACAGAGTCTCGCTCTAGGCAGACGACCTGCTCTGTATGTATCGGACTCATAAGAGGGGATGGAAGAAATCATGAGGACTCTATGTAAATCTGGCTGGTTTTCGGGGTATAAGCTAAATATGGGGAAAAGTGAGATGTTTGCGGTCCAGGTGACAGGAGACAGAAGAGGCAATTGGGGGACCTGCCGTTTAGCTTAGTAGGGAGAAGCTTTAGGTACCTAGGCATTCAAGTGGTGCAGAAATAGGACTGGCTGCATTAATTAAATCTGGCCCGGCTAGTAGAACAAATGTAGGATGATTTTCGGAGATGGAACGCGCTCCCGTTGTCATTAGCTGCGAGGGTGCAGATGGTGAAGATGACGGTCCTCCCGAGATTCCTGTTCGTGTTTCAATGTCTCCCCATCTTTATTCTGCAGTCCTTTTTTAAACGGGTCAACAAAGTGATCTCTGGTTTTGTTTGGGCGGGCAAGACCCCGCGGGTAAGGAAGGTAATGCTTGAGCAGAGTTGGGGGGATGGCGGACTGGCGCTGCCAAATTTAAGTCACTATTACTGGGCAGCGAATATAGCCATGATCAGGAAGTGGGTGGTGGGGGAGAGCCGGCATGGGAGCATTTGGAGGCGGCTTCATGCAAGGACATAAGTTTGGGGGCATTGGTAACTACGTCTCTGCCATTCCTGCTGGCACGTTACTCCACCAGCCCCGTGGTGGTGGCGGCCCGGAGAGTCTGGGGGCAATGGAGGAGACATGTGGGAGCAGAGGGAGCGTCGGTCTGGTCCCTAATCTGTAATAATCACCGTTTGCCCCGGGAAGTATGGATGGGGGGGGTTCTGGACATGGCGGATATCAGGGATTGAGGGGATGGGGGATATGTATATAGAGGGGAGCTTTCTGAGTATGAGGGCTCTAGAGGAGAAGTTTGGGCTGGCGAGGGAAAACACATTCAGGTATCTACAGGTGCGAGACTTCCTACGTAAACAGGTGTCAACCTTCCCGCTCCTACCGCTAAGGGGGATTCAGACAGGGTGGTTTCCAGAGGGTGGGTAGGAGAAGGGAGCGTCTCGGACATTGACAAGGAACTTATGGGGTCAGCGGAGACGTAGACCGAGGAGCTGAAGCACAAGTGGGAGAGGAGCTGGGAGGAGAGATAGAGGATGGTCTATGGGCGGACGCGTTGAGTAGAGTCAACACATCCGCAACATGTGCCAGGCTCAGCCTGATGCAATTTAAGGTCATTCACCGGGCTCACATGACAGTGGCCCAGATGACCAGATTCCTTGGGGTGGAAGACAGGTGTGCAAAATGTGCGGGAGGACCAGCGAACCATGTCCACATGTTCTGGGCATGTCCAAACCTTAGGGGATTTCGGCAGGGGTATGCGGATGTCATGTCCATGGTTTTAAAAACAAGGGTGGTGCTGAGTCCAGAGGTGGTGATTTTCGAGGTGTCGGAAGACCCGGGAATCCAGGAGGAGAAAGAGGCAGACATTCTGGCCTTTACCTCCCTGGTAGCCGGAGACGGATACTATTAGCTTGGAGGGACTTAAAGCCCCCGAAGTCGGAGACCTGGCTATCGGACATGGCTAGCTTTCTCTGTTTGGAGAAAATTAAGTTTGCCATGAGAGGGTCACTGTTAGGATTCGCCCGGAGGTGGCAACTGTTCGTCGACTTCTTCGTGGAAAATTAATCGTCAGCAGAAAGGTTAGTTTAGCTTAGAGTAGGGGGTTAATAAAGTTGGGACCTGCGAGGGAGGGAGACGGCTTTTGCACTATATTTATAGTTTCATGTACATTGTTTATTGTATTGTTGTTATACCAAAAAATACCTCAATAAAATGTTTATTTAAAAAAAAGAGCTCTTTTTGTGCCTTCAAGCTGGAGCTGCCTTGTGTCCGACCACTCATACCACGGCCGCCATGAGAAGTCCGTGAGCCTACCAGGTTGCCCAGGCAGCAGGGTCACTGTCACTGCCGGGATGCCCCAGGTCCAGGTGGCGATCAACGGGACGCCAAGTCCCCCTACGGACACCGGCAGACGAGACTTGCATTTCAGGAACCTCAAGGGGTACTACTCCATGAACTTCCAGTTAGCACGTGACCACGAGATGCACATCATGCACGTCATCACATGATAGCCGGACAGCATGCACAACTCCATCCTGGCGCTTTCGATGCCACCCGACGTCTTCGAGGTGCTTGTGGTGATCGTAGATCTGAGTAGATGCAATACAACTGAGCAAGCACTTATTGGGCAACAGGGGGTTATCCGCTGCGGACATGGTTGGTGACGCCTATTCAGAGGCTACAGACCACTGCAGAGACCCGTTACAACTAAACCCATGTCACGACCAGAGATATGATGAGCAGTGCCTCAGGGTGCTGAAGATGTGGTTAAGGTGCCTGGACCACTCTGGAGGGGCCCTTTAGTATAGCCCCAGGAAAGTCTTGCACATCATGGTAGCCTGCTACATCCTCCACGACATTGCACAGAAGAGGGGTGACATGCTGAAGGAGGAGGAAGAACATCCAGCAACATCCGAGGAGGAGGATGGGGAGAAGGGCCAGGATGGGCAGGGCAAGGGGCCCTGTCAGGCATCGGGGGCTACACAACATGTGTGCAAGGGCTGCGCAAAGAGAGAGTTGAAAATAAATTAAATAAAATCGCCTACAGGTTTGACGACTAGGGGGCCTGGCTGGTGGCAGCTGGAATGTCCCGTCTCATCACCCCCCCTACGCCACCCAGTCATTCCCTGTCCACCCTCGCTGCATACCTCCCTCTATGCTTCCTACCTGCTTCACTGCAGGGTGCTGTCCCTGAGTTGGCAAACAGCAGACATCGTGACCCATGGGCGATAACATCGCACACAAGGCCTCCACTGCGGATGCCACCCGTGCACATGCATGGTCAGCACCGTGTCATCTCCTGCAGGCGGTTGGACTTCTCCTGCTGCACCTGCAGGTACTGGATGGATACCGTGGAGGGGAGGCGTAACATGCCCCAGGGTGGGAAAGAGGCTACCACCCGTGTATGTCAACTCCGTCTAGGCGCAGGTGGCAGAGACTTGGAGGTGCAGTGCTGGGTGTGGATGAGCAACACCCACTCCACGGCAGTCCGCATGCACCCCACACTGCATCACATGCTAACACCCACACCACCTACTGTGTTTTTGAGCTAACATACTGGTTGTGTGGTCATTTGGTCAATACAAGAAATAGCTTGTGGTTCACATAAAGGGTAAAAAGGCAACATTTATTGGCGACTCTGACGGGAATTCGATTAGAAGTGACTCTGTTACTCCGAGGGATCCCATAACTTTGAATTAAATTGGGGAAAGAGAACAAACCACAAGGGTAAGTTTCATATCGACCAAATAACCGGATTTCAGAAGTGTGCACTAACCGCATGCGTAACTAACAGGGAAGGGACAGGTAAACTCGTCAGACTTGCATGCAAATCCAGAGGGTTTGTGAACCAGAATATAGCCACAAGCCGTCCCCGTTGTTCGATCGCCTCCTTATTCCCCCCGTTCCAAATTTTAAGTAGGGAAGAGATGGCAGCGGAGATGATAGAGAGAATGATGAATTCTCAGCAGCAACCAGAAGTCGCAGTAGTCGACAAATCAGAGCAGTGCCCCACATGGGAGGATGTGTTGAGGTAGTATTTAAAGGGGAAAGGATGGCCCCTTTGGTCGAATCCTTGTGCAAATACATAGTCAGGTCCAGGAAAGATAGGACAAACTTGGTGGGATGATTTATGTGAGGTATAGAAGAAAAATGCAGTTAGGTTAAGGAAGCTAATGGCAATAGTGGCACAGTTGCGAGGCACCAAAGAGGTCATCGTAACACTCCGCAGACAGTTAGTAGAGAAGGAGGAAGAGAATGAGGGAAACAGTAAAGAAAGTGAGAACTCCGGGAGAAGTTGGCCGCTAAAGACAGGGAAATCGCCAATGTTAAATGGGCCCACCAGTCTTGCATAGTACACCTCAGCAGCTTCCAAACCCAGTACGACAAGGCCTATCAATTCTCACAGCGCACAGTCTTGATAAGAGAGGAGAGTGAACCAGGTCACCCAATTAAATAAGAAATGGGCCTATTTACAGGCAGCTTTAAGAGCGCTCCACTAGTCCACTAAAGAACAGAGGCAGAGCACCGTTGACCACATTAAATGCCAGCGGAAGATAGATAAGCTCCAGACGTTACTTTCAGTTCAGAATGGTTTTGTGTGTGCCTTCGGGACAAAGAAGACAGATGAGGAAGAGATGGCAGATTGGGAAGAGTTAACTGAAAGCGCTCAAATGTATGTTAAAGGAACAGAAAGTCAAAAGCAGCCGCCACGCATACAAAAGACAGGCACCGGCTGCACAGGTCACACCGGCCCCCACAGCTGCCCCAGCACCCATGAATCCGATAACCACAGAGAGAAGGATTAGAGACCAAGCAGGTCCAGATACCACCTACATCACCCCAGTTTCTGTAACCCAGTAAAGGGACGCTTGTGGTACAATTACTCCATTTCAGCCCACCGCAGACCCACATAGCTTCGAGAAGGTGCGTCGGCAAAAGGTCATGTACGGATTAGATGAGAGGGAGGAAGTTAAATTGATAGTAATGAGCCTCAGCCAGTCGGTAGGGTCAGCTTTGCCAGAACCCCAAAATGTAGGAGGAGGAACCCGAGAGGAAATGAAAGCCGCAATATTAGATGCTATCGGATAAAACAAAGGGAATCCGGTAGAGGGTTTGAACAAATGCAGGCAAAAGAAAGGGGAACTTCTGACCACCTTTGCTGGTCGCCTGTGGATACATTTCAAGGCAGTACATGGAAATTGAAACCGCGGTCAACTAGATGAGGAAGAAACCACAGGTTTTGCATGCCACGGAAGCAGGTAAAAGGGCTTGTGCAAATTATGACCCGGCAGATACCACACATAATGAGATTTGGGTACTCAGGCACCTATCCAGGTCATGGGAACAATCACTTCAGGATCAGATGGACCAAACCGGATTAGAAGCCACAATGTACCCAGTCTGAACTAGCTCTGAACCAGCATGGATAAATGAGGTCAGAAGAGAGGAACATTACCCCCGTGAACAGTACCCCAGAGCACAAGCCCCAGCCCACACACCACAAGGTTCATGTTACAATTGTGGACAAGGAAGACATTTTGTCTGCGATTGCAGATAAAACTCCCCCCACACCACCAACGACCCCAACAGCCCAACCCCCCACCCAGAAACAATATGTAAGACCACGATCGCCAGCCGTGACAGCTCAAAGGCAACGCTCGCTCCATGCATAACGTAAACGCCCAATCAGATAACCTCACTTATAACTCCCTAGATTGACGGTGTCCAGAGACTCCAACATGAGTCTGTGACATGTGCTGGGATATCGTCGGAAGACCGGTAGTCACAGGCACAGGCACAGTCCGGGGACAAGGAGTTGATTTTCTTTGGTACACAGGAGGATCCCAAACCACACTAAACTCCGCAAACCTATTCCAAAAGACACCCTGGCCCACCACAGATACCATCACACTCAGTGGATTCACAGGCCACATGCAAGAGGGATACATCACAGCCCCTATATCCGTCCAAATAGGAAACATAGCCATTACCCACCCCGTTGTTCTAGTAGATTTACCCCCGATTGCAGAACACATCCTAGGCATAGACTTTATGAACTCCCATAAGCTCTCCTTCAACCCTGTAAACAAGTGTGTCTGGCAAATGTCCAAGGCAGCTAGAGCCGCCACCACACTCTCAGTCGTAGATTACGAAAACAGGATTTGCTCAGTAGGGAACTATTGGTTTAACTCATCGGCAATTAGCACAGACCAAACCATTTGATGGGTATTAGCCACACACAAAGGTGCATTTGCCCAACACAAGCATGACTGCGGGCACATTCCAGGTACGATTATGATCTCAGGTCCCGACCCCAAACCACAGAAGCAGTATGGATTTCCACAGCAGGCTGAGGGCGAAATTTTTACGGTAATTAACAGTCTGTTAAAACAAGGAATGATTCAATCCGTAGCTTCCACTAATAATGCCCCGATTTGGCCCGTAAAGAAACCAGACAGTTCATGGCGACTCACCATTGATGACCGCAAACTAAACAAAGTTACCCCTTCAACAGCCCCCACCGTTGCCACGAGTCCCGCGAGCATGCTTAAGCAGGGAGTGCAAGCAAAGTATTTCACCATGCTGGATATCAGCAATGGGTTTTGGTCCATTCCCCCAGAATTCACTTTTCAAGGACAACAGTACAAGTGGACGTGTCTCCCCGAAGGCTTCCATAATTCCCCTTCCATTTTCCACAGACAGCTAGCTGCTGGTCTTTCCAAATTCTCCCACCCCGAATGCCTAATTCAGTATGTAGACGACCGGCTCCTGCTAACCAATACCAGGGAAGAGCACGTGGCTCTATTGGTCGAATTAATAACCCTGCTCCAGTAAATCGGATGCAAGGTAAACCCTGAAAAGGCACAGATATTGAGGGAAAAGGTACTTTATTTAAGCTCCACTATTATCCATGGCAAACATGAAATTGAATAAAAACACATTGACTCCATTGTGAAATTGCCCCAGCCTCTTAATGTAAATGCACTCCGCTCATTTTTAGGTTTAGTGGGATACTGCAGAAATTATATCAATAGTTTTGCCACCAAGGCCGCCCAGCTCTCAGAGCTTCTGAAAAAGAACACCCTATGGAATTGGCTTCCCCAACACAAAGACATCATAGACGATTTAAAACGCGTCCTAGGTACAGCTCCCACTTTATAAGTCCCTGACCCCAACTTGCCCTATGCCATAGAGGTAGCAACCCTCTCAGCAGTGTTCCTACAGGAACACCACGACTGATTAGGATCGGCAGCCTATGCCTCTTAGAGTTTTAGACTACTTAGCAAGGATTTTCTGCCTGTAAACGACACTTGCTTGCAGTCTTCTGGGCAGTCCAGTACTTTGGCTACATTACAGGCCTCAACCCAGTCACAATATTAACCGAGCACATCCCCACCCAAATGTTGTTAGACAGCAAACTAAAGGATGGTTCAGTTAGCCAGACCAGAGCAGCTCATTGGACACTCTTATTACAAGGCAGGGATATTTCTGTGAAATGCACCAAGACCCACACGTTCTTTGCAGACAATTTACAATACGCAGGGACCCCACACAAATGCCAGATAATTGAAGCCACACACCTCACAGGACCCTTTGTTCCCAAATCGCTACAACCATGTGTAAACGGTGAGAGACAAAGTTCCCAAGACACAGGGGATTCAGTAAAGATCTATGTAGATGGCTCCTCCACTGTTGAGGATGGAGTAAGAATCACAGGATGTGGAATTTACACTGGCTGTGCGGAGTCTGCACGTTCTTCCTGTGTCTGCATGGGTTTCCTCCAGGCATTCAGGTTTCCTCTCTCAAGGACCGAAAGATGTGCTGTTAGGTACTCTGGACATTCTGAATTCACAGGGCCGCCCTCCAGAAGAGGTATCTTACCCGGCCACTTGGGATCGCAGGCAACCGAACTGGCAGCCAGAGCTTATGTAATTGCTCACCCAGACTCATTTCCAACGCCTGCGAACATACACTCAAACTGTCTGAGTGTAACAGTTGAACCAAATTCCTTCCCTATGGGAATCTCAAGGTTTTGTACCTGCTGACAGAAACCCCCTACCCTTCGCCCCTCTCCTGAAACATATTCTTTAAAAAGCCACCGGCTGCATATACGGCAAAATTAAAGTAAAGAGCCATCACCGCACCTACCCCCCCCCCCCCCCCCCGGTAATCGCAAGCTGGATCATGCACTGGTCACCTTCTGGCAACACCCCCCCCCCCCTTCCCACTGTGAAAAGCGCCTTGTCACATGCCGGTGCCTGTTCGTATACACGACGGGAGAATTCAGAATGTCCAGAGTACCTAACAGCACGTCTTTCGGTCCTTGAGAGAGGGTGAAGAGAACTAGATGACGGAAAGGAGATATTGATTTTTTTTCAGAAACCTTGAAGACAGTCTGCTGTTCTGTTTGCAAAATGTTCCCTAACCCTAGTAAAGGGAAACAATCATTTGTCATGGATACTGTACTGCAGAATTGTCAGAAGAGATTTTGCTGAGCATGAAACTTCCAAAAATTATTTTAAGGCTGCGTGTACGTTCCTTCAAAGATGCAAATCATCTGGAAGGATTGGTTCTGCGTTATCGGCTCAGTTTGAAAAGAAGCGTTCTTACTGGAGGAAAGTGCTGAGACGTTTTATTGCTATCGAACAGTCGAACAGTCAAGGCAGTCTTCCTTGGGACATCCTTTAAGAGGACATGATGAGTCATTAGCATCATGTCAGAGGGGTAATTTATTTAGCCTCCCTTGAATATCTCAGTGAATTATCTCAGTGAATTTGTTGAGCTTCTCAAAGACCATTTGAAAAGCTATCAATATTGTGGCTGAGAGAAGACCAACTTTTTAAAACACACAACCTACAATAACTTAATCACTATAATGGCATAGTGGAACCAATTCACTAATGAAGTCAGAGATGCCAAATACTACTCCATATTAGTTGATTCAATGACATGTGTAGCAGTTAACATTAATTTTAAGATAGGTGACCAGCGATGTGAAGTTACAGAGCAATTCCTGCTTTGTCTGGCACAATCCCACATGGTGTGCCTGGAGATAACAATTTGGAAATCCTTTCAAATTTAGGTTTAGACATCAAAAGATGGCAGTGGACAGAGCTTTGATAATGCCGCATATAGGGCAGCACGGTGGTTAGCATAAATGCTTCACAGCTCCAGGGTCCCAGGTTCAGTTCCCGGCTGGGTCACTGTCTGTGTGGAGTCTGCTCGTCCTCCCCGTGTGTGCGTGGGTTTCCTCCGGGTGCTCCGGTTTCCTCCCACAGTCCAAAGATGTGCGGGTTAGGTGGATTGGCCATGCTAAATTGCCCGTAGTGTCCTAAAAGTAAGGTTAAGGGGAGGGGTTGGGTTACGGGTATAGGGTGGATACGTGGGTTTGAATAGGGTGATCATTGCTCGGCACAACATTGAGGGCCGAAGGGCCTGTTCTGTGCTGTACTGTTCTATGTTCTATATGGCAGGAAAATATTCAGGTCCACAAGCAAGACTGAACAATGCATGCCCCTGTGCATTATTCATCTCATGTTCCAGTCACTCCACAAATGTAACCTGCAATGCAGCAGCTGAATCAGGTGAGGCAGCCATTCATTCTTTCAACTTTGTTCAAAACTTGTATGCCTTCTTTATGGTTTCCACGTATCAATGGAATATGCTGCAATCATGCTTGGAGCAGGTAATTGGAAAACATTTGACGGTCAAAAGAACTTGTGACACTAGGTGGTCCACTCGTGCAGATGTTTTTGGCTTGGAGACTGGCTTTGTCAACATAAAGGAATTTTCATCAGACATGGTCACATCAAAATCAGAGAAACCACATGTAAAATCAGAAGCAAAATCCTTAACAGAGAAGTGTGAAAATATGATCTTGAAGTTTTTCCTGTCTTGTGGAACAGTTTACTTCAAAGAATTAATACCATCAGCAAATCACTGCAAAATATTCACACCACTTTACTGAACATTCCAATAGTTAGTCTCAGTTAGAAGTTTGGCCATGGGGGCAGCAAGGTGGTGCAGTGGTTAGCACTGGGACTGCAGTGCTGGGAATACCGGCCCTGGGTCACTGTCCACGTGGAGTTTGCACATTCTCCCCATGTCTGCGTGGGTTTCACACCCACACCCAAAAGATGTGCAGGTGAGGTGTATTGGCCACGCTAAATTGTCACTTCATTGGAAAAAAAAAATTGGGTTCTCTAAATTTAAAAAAAAATGTTTAGCCATGGAAGTTTGAAATGACTATACCACAGTGGAAGCAGAGGTACTAATGTGAACAAAGAATGCAGGCCCCTCTGATGATCAGAAGCATACAGGACTCATGGAAGTTATCCTTGATAAAACTATAGACAATTAATTCACTTTGAAAGGGAAAGAGACGATCATTGTCGAGACTGTAAATGTTATTTGTGACAACAGTGGTGTAATTGCAGAGTCGAAGTGATTCCCTGAAGAAAACTGTTAAATTATTTTATGTGCTTTTCAACAAAAGTTTGGATGAGAATGTCAAGAGTCACTGGGAGAACATAGTCACAAATCATGTTGAAAATTAAGTGAAAATAATTCATTCATCTCATCCATAATGATGAGCTTGTGCTTCAAGATTGCCAGCTGATTTGCACAGACTTGTTCGCAATGGTTTGCAGGCAACCTTTCCAAATATGGGAACCATTCTGAAAATATTTTTAATACCGGTCATAAATGGTTCTGGTGAATGTTCTCTGTATTGAAAAGAATGAAAAAGGATCTGCGAAGTACGCAGGAACATTTGACAAGTTCAGCAATACTGACAGTTGAAAATGCATCCTTACAAGATTTTACCTATGATGATGTTATTGGTGATTTTGGGACGAAAAAGTAAAGAAAAGCTTTCTAAATTGTGATGGATTGCAAACAGTTGATGAAGAAAATCTAAAAATCTGTTCCTCGAGGGCATCACGGTGGTTAGCACTGCTGCCTCACGGCACCGAGATCCCAGGTTCGATCTCGGCTCTGGGTCACTGCCCATGTGGAGTTTGCACATTCTCCCCGTATTTGCATGGGATTCACCCCCACAACCCAAAGATGTGCAGGGTAGGTGGATTGGCTGTGCTAAATTGCCCCATAATTTTAAAAAACAAATTGGGTTCCTCTACTCTCCCTACAGATGCTGCCAGACCTGCTGAGATTTTCCAGCATTTTCTCTTTGGGTTCCTCTACCATATTCTCCAGTCTAAATTTGGTTCTTCAAAAGAGAAGATGTGCTTGTCTGATATAAAGGCTGGTGGTCACATGCAGACAGAAGTGGCGAGGAACTGCCATCTCCCATCGCTCTCAATACTGGCCTTCAGAAAGTCCCTTTTCTACAATGAATGGAATCCTGTCAGACAGTGGCCAGCACTGATAGAGTTAGACTGGACACTCCACTTCATCACAGTATTTGCTCTTGCACTAGACTTTTTCTGGCTTGTGCTGCAGTCATATCATCGGCTGATTTCTCCATCGCTTTGCTCATCAGTCAGTTCATGTTTGCTCGCGTCAAGACACACAGATCATAATATTGACCATCTCTATGGCCATGCTGACAACAGGTAGGCTTGGATGTTAATTAATCAATTCCAGGCTTGCTCTCATAAATTAAAGAGTACTAAAGCAGTTAAGCAGTGATTTGGGGGTTTTGTGGTTTGCATTGAGAGAGTTGAGGGTGGGCAAGGTCAGGAGGGCATTGATACCATTGGGGGTGGGCCACCATATCTCCAGAGGGCAGGGCGTGACGTAGGGGCCTGGCAAAGAGGGAGAGCACAGGTTCCCCAAAAGGTGCAAGGCCGCCTTTGTGTAGAATGATACATAGGAACAGAAGTAGGCACTTCAAATAGATCATGGCTGATCTGCAACTTTATACCATCTACCCACCCTGGTTCCGAAACCCCTAATACCCTTAACCCAAACAAAAATCAGGGCAGCACGGTGGCGGAGTGGTTAGCATTGCTGCCTCATGGCGCTGAGGTCCCAGGTTCAATCCCGCCTCTGGATCACTGTCCGTGTGGAGTTTGCACATTCTCCCTGTGTCTGCGTGTGTCTCGCCCCCACACACCAAAGATGTGCCCCTTAATTGGAAAAAAGTGAATTTTTAAAAAATCATCAGACTCAGTTTTGAAATTTGCCAAAGATCTTGCCCTGCAGCAACAAACTTTGTGTACAGAAGTGATTTATGACATCAAAAGCTCCAAATAATTATCCTAAACCCTTTAATTATTTCACCCTTTAATCTACCATACTTAAGGTCACACAAACCTGATTTATGCAAACTGTCCTTATAATTTTAACCCCATCAGCCCTGGTATGCTGGTGAATCTGCACTGATTAAGGTGAATGTCTCCTTTAAGGTGCCAAGAATCGAATGTACTTCTCCAGGAGTCTAACTAGAGCTCTGTTCAGCTGTAGGTCATTAATTTACCAAGCAGGTGGTCATTTGGCCCATCAAGTCAGCACCGGCCCTTGGATAGAGCACCCTACTTAAGCCCACACTTCTACCATAGAGTTTTACAGCACAGAAAAAGAGGCCCTTCAGCACATTATGTCGGCACTGGCCATCAAGCACCGATCTATTCCAATCCCATTTTCGCAGCACTTAATCCTTATATGCCAGACATTTCAAGTGCTCATCTAAATGCTTCTCAAGTGTTGAAGTTTCTTGCCTCTACCATCCTTTTAGGCAATGAGTTCCAGATTCCACCACCCACTGGGAGAAAAGGTTTTCCTCAAATCCCTCTAAATCTCCTGCTCGTTACCTTAAAATCAATGTCCCCTGATTATTGACCCTCTACTAAGGAGAAAGTTTCTTCCGTTCCACCCTTTCTATGCCCTTCATAGTTTTGTACATCTCATCAGGTTCCCCCCTTCCCCCTCTTTTGTTCAAGAGAAACACCCCCAGCCTAACCAGCCTCTCTTCTCCCAACAGATGCTGCCAGACCTGCTGAGATTTTCCAGCATTTTCTCTTTAGTTCCAGATTCCAGTAATTTGCTTTTATCTCTTCATAGCTGTTACGCTCCAACCCAGGCATAGTCCTGATGAATCTCCTCTACAGTCCCTCTCGTGCAATCACATCATTCCCAGAATGTGGGAGACTAGAACTGCACACAGTATTCTAGTTGTGGCCTAACTAGCATTTTATTGCCTCATCTAACTCCCTACTCTTAAATTCTATGCCCCAGCTAATAAAGGAAAGTTTCTATATAGCCTTCTTACACACCTGTCCTGCTGTCTTCAGGGACCCATGTCTTGCACCTAAAGGTCCCCCTGGTCCTCTGTACTTCCTAGGTCCTACCATTCATTGTGTATTCCTTGCCACACCTCACAATGCATCAACTCACACTTTTCAGGGCTAAACCATTTAGCCCTGTTCTGCTCATCTGACCAGCCCTTCAATATCGCACTGAATTTAAAGCTTCCTCCTTGCTATTGCCACACTACCCACCACTTTTGTGTGATCTGCAAACTTACCACCCACCTTCCAGTCTAGATCATTACGTTAACTACAAACAGCACGGTAGCATTGTGGATAGCACAATCACTTCACAGCTCCACGGTCCCAAGTTCGATTCCGGCTTGGGTCACTGTCTGTGCGGAGTCTGCACATCCTCCCCGTGTGTGCGTGGGTTTCCTCCGGGTGCTCCGGTTTCCTCCCACAGTCCTAAAGATGTGCAGGTTATGTGGATTGGCCCATGATAATTGCCCTCAGTGTCCAAAACTTGGGCCCGTTAGTGTTGGGTGGAGGTTACTTGGGTTATGGGGAGAGGGTGGAGTTGTTGACGCTTGGGTAGGGTGCTCTTTCCAAGAGCCGGTGCAGACCCGATGGGCTGAATGGCCTCCTTCTGCACTGTAAAATTCTAATGATTCTATGAACTCAGCACAATCCCTTGGCCAAACACGCCACTAGGCACAGGCATCCAGGGTCAGTTGGTCCAGTAAGGTTTGGTGGAGGGGTGAACCAGGTAAACACAGTGCAAAAGGTCCTCAACTACAAGAAGTCTGTGTATACGCTAGCGTGGCCTCGAAACCACAACGAAGGCTGCAACAGTCAAGTGGTCCAGTCATCATGGTCTGATATGTCAACGGGGAAATCTGACCACCAGCCATTCAAGACCATGGACACTAACAGCGCCACAAGATTCCCACATTAAACAAAGTTACACGTACAATTCTACCAGGCTCTATTTTCCACGTCCTGTGGCAATGGAGAATTGACAACGGAAACAGGCTGTGAACCTGCGAGTCCCTCATCAATAATCTGTACACAGGGTGACAGACTCACAAAGTTTGTTGAACATGGTCACCTGTGTTGGAACAGAGTCTTTCAGCAGCAGCATCTGTGACTGCATAGTCCTCTTCAGGATACCCTCTGCTCATCCAAGGAGCTAGAGAAGGTGTCCTAAAAATAAGTTGCCCTACTTTCTCCTGGTTGGGAAACCACACTCTTTTAGATCACCATTTTATGGCCAAAGAAAGAAAACTTAAATGTTGCTACTTAAAATCTTGGAACATTCCTGGGTAATATTAAGAGTGAACAGAAAGAACAACTGCAATCATATTACATGAACTCCCAAAACTCCAAACTGACATTGTCACCCGAAGTGAGACCCACCTTCTTGGGGAGTGACAGATGAAGGAACAAGCACCACTGTCATAGAGTCATCGATGTTTACAGCATGGAAACAGGCCCTTCGGCCGAGCTTGTCCATGCCGCCCGGTTTCCACTGGAAGGAAAAGACTGAGGGCAACCCACATGTCCATGGAGTTAGTCTTGCCATCCAGAATAGGATTTTGCATGCCCTGCCAGAATTCCCCAATTGTATAAATTAATGACTCATGACACTTCACCTACAGCTCAGCTGTAGTCAATGTGCCATCATCATCAGTACTTATGCTCCAACTCTCAACTCTTATGAAGATATTAAGGGAATGTTCTATTCTGACTTTGATGAGGTGCTCACTGTCATCCTAAAAGAAGGAAATATTATCCTGTTGGTAACTTTAATCATGAAAGATTGTAATATAGATTTTTGACCGAACAATGACACAATCCAGGAGGTACAACCTAGGTGCTTTGATCTTGGATCCCTCCATGTCGATTGTATTTGTCCTTCAGGCGGAAGAGGGTGTTATCATCAGGTGTCTGGGATGGAACCATTGGGAAAAATGGGATGGGAGAAGCCAATGTAAATGGTGTCCTCTTGCTGACAAAGTGTGCTAAGCAGAGCTTAACTTCAGTAGTAGGGAAGATGCTGGAATCTATCATCAAGGAAGCAATTGCGAGGCATCTGGATAGAAATTGTCCCATTGGGCAGACGCAGCATGGGTTCATAAAGGGCAGGTCGTGCCTAACTAATTTAGTGGAATTCTTTGAGGACATTACCAGTGCAGTAGGTAACAGGGAGCCAATGGATGTGGTATATCTGGATTTCCAGAAAGCCTTTGACAAGTTGCCACACAAAAGGTTGCTGCATAAAATAAAGATGCATGGCATTAAGGGTAAAGTAGTAGCATAGATAGAGGATTGGTTAATTAATAGAAAGCAAAGAGTGGCGATTAATGGGGTTGTCTCTGGTTGGCAATCAGTAGCTAGTGGCGTCCCTCAGGGATCCGTGTTGGGCCCACAATTGTTCACAATTTACATAGATGATTTGGAGTTGGGGACCAAGGGCAATGTGTCCAAGTTTGCAGATGACACTAAGATGAGTGGTAAAGCACAAAGTGCAGAGGATACTGGAAGTCTGCAGAGGGTTTTGAATAGGTTACGTGAATGGGCTAGGGTCTGGCAGATGGAATACAATGTTGACAAATGTGAGGTTATCCATTTTGGTAGGAATAACAGCAAACGGGATTATTATTTAAATGATAAAATATTAAAGCATGCTGCTGTGCAGAGGGACCTGGGTGTGCTAGTGCACGAGTCACAGAAAGTTGGCTTACAGGTGATTAAGAAGGCGAATGGAATTTTGTCCTTCATTGCTAGAGGGATGGAGTTTAATATGAGGGAGGTTATGCTGCAATTGTATAAGGTGTTAGCGAGGCCACACCTGGAGTATTGTGTTCAGTTTTGGTCTCCTTACTTAAGAAAGGACGTACTGGCACGGGAGGGTGTGCAAAGGAGATTCACTAGGTTAATCCCAGAGCTGAAGGGGTTGGATTACGAGGAGAGGTTGAGTAGTCTGGGACTGTACTCGTTGGAATTTAAAAGGATGAGGGGGGATCTTATAGAAACATATAAAATTATGAAGGGAATAGATAGGATAGATGCGGGCAGGTTGTTTTCCACTGGCGGGGGTGAAAAGCAGAACTAGGGGGCGTAGCCTCAAAATAAGGGGAAGTAGATTTAGGACTGAGTTTCGGAGGAACTTCTTCACCCAAAGGGTTGTGAATCTATGGAATTCCTTGCCCAGTGAAGCAGTTGAGGCTCCCTCATTAAATGTTTTTAGGTAAGATAGATAGTTTTTTGAAGAATAAAGGGATTAAGGGTTATGGTGTTCGGGCCGGAAAGTGGAGCTGAGTCCACAAAAGATCTGCAATGATTTACTGAATGGTGGAGCAGGCTCGAGGGGCCAGATGG